>NC_134012.1:75498020-75800020 GCF_047716275.1 Strix uralensis
TGGAGTATGTGTTTGTGTGGGTTTGTGTGTGTATACTTTAATTGTTTTCAGATCAGAAGACCTTTCATGTAACTAACTGTCACAAAGTAGAAGGATTCTTATTTTGAAACTGAAAGAGGGGAAAACAAAATTAAGGGGAGGTAGACTTTTGAAACTGAAGTTTCTAATCAGTTTAATTGCTATGGTCCTATTTGTCTCAGACTTTAAAACCATGCTGTTTGTAATTCCAATCCAGAGAAATATTCTTACCTCATAGTCAGGATGAATTACTTCTGTACTTCATGTTCACTTCATGGGAAAGTTATTAAAATGACTTAATAGTCAGCTAAATTTCAATAGTTTCAGTTTGAATGGGATATCAAAGCCCATGCATAGATTTATGTCTATGTGGTGCCAGAGTTTTGAGGAGCCAGCTTGCTGTAATCTGTAACTACTAAGTATTTTAGGTCCAACTTACTTAAAGGGTCATTTTAGTGAGCATTTTTAAGCTGTATGGCCAGGTATTACAGACATATTCATGCATGCAAGGTGCCTGCAATTCCAACATACATAGTTTAGTTTTTGAGGCAAGATTAAATGTCTATATAAATACAGGAGTAGGTGGAGAAATATAAAAGAGAGATACTTTTTCCCATATCCCTCTCAGTAAACCTTTACTGAGAACACCACATGCATTATATATCATTCAAGTGGATGGTATCTGGTTTTAGCACAACGTGTTGGAAATGTGTCTTATCCTTTATTGGATGCCGGGTGCTGCACTTGGGCCACAACAACCCCCAGCAGCGCTACAGGCTTGGGGAGGAGTGGCTGGAGAGCTGCCAGTCAGAGAGGGACCTGGGGGTGTTGATTGACAGCCAGCTGAACATGAGCCAGCAGTGTGCCCAGGTGGCCAAGAAGGCCAATGGCATCCTGGCTTGTATCAGAAATAGCGTGGCCAGCAGGGACAGGGAAGTGATCCTGCCCCTGTACTCGGCACTGGTGAGGCCGCACCTCGATGACTGTGTTCAGTTTTGGGCCCCTCACTACAAAAAGGACATTAAATTACTCGAGCGTGTCCAGAAAAGGGCAACGAAACTGGTGAAGGGTCTGGAGCACAGGTCATACGAGGAGCGGCTGAGGGAACTGGGGTTGTTTAGTTGGAGAAGAGGAGGCTGAGGGGAGACCTCATTGCCCTCTACAACTACCTGAAAGAAGGTTGCAGAGAGCTGGGGATGAGTCTCTTTAACCGAGTAATAAGTGATAGGACAAGAGGTAATGGCCTCAAGTTGCGGCAGGGAAGGTTTAGACTCGATATCAGGAAGCATTTCTTTACAGAACGGGTTGTTAGGCGTTGGAATGGGCTGCCCAGGGAGGTGGTGGAGTCCCCATCCCTGGAGGTGTTCAAGAGTCGGGTTGACATAGCACTTAGGGATATGATGTAGTTGGGATCTGTCAGTGTTAGGTTAATGGTTGGACTAGATGATCTTCAAGGTCTTTTCCAACCTAGATGATTCTGTGATTCTGTGGATGAATGAGACAATTCCAGGAAAAGTGCAATTATCAGCTGTCACTCTCTGGTGAAAAGTCAGACATCACCCACAAGCACAAATCAACATACTTCCTATAATTATGTCAGCAGAAGAAGGGAGATTTTCTTTTCCACATTATCACCATGTAGCACCTGCTGGCCTGATCAGCTTTCTAAAAAGAGAAGTGCTCATTGGTCACCAGCAGCTAAAAGCAGTTAAGAGCTGATGAATGTGGTTTTAACATATGTAGAAAGTAGTGTCAGCAAAAGCCTGTACTGGTGGTGGTCCTTCCAAGTTGGAAGAAAACTACCACTGAAAGATTATATATTTACAAGACACCATTCTGTATCAAAAGACAAGGAAGATAATTTCTTGTAACTCTTTTCTTTTTCCTTGCATAAATATATTTTTCTTCTAAGAGATCTGATTAGGTGGTGTGTTTTCTTTTTTGTTTTTCGCTTTTACTGAATTCTCAAAGACTACAAAACATACTACTCATGCATATTCAAACCCTCAAAAAAGAAAAATATAATAATTTTCACAGCAAAAACCTTTACTGAGAACACCAACAAACAACACCATTTTTTTCCTGCCTTCAAAATATTTGCATGAAAAACCAAACAGAACCCACAAAGGGTTCAGCACTCCTAGAAAACTTATTGGTCGCACAAATGTCCCACCCAACTCAATGGGATGTTGTTATGTGGTTTGCTATGGGCTAAACTAAAAGGGATAGTGGAGTGGAATCATAACCAAAGCGAATTTCCAGAGGACATCTTGCCTGATGCAGAGCTGTGCATGCAACCAAACATGCAACAGTTTAACCAGCCTGTGGAAAGAGTAAACATTCTCTCACACTGAGGTTTCTAGCAGTGTCAGAGACTTACATTCACAGCACATTGACAGCTGCAGTGCCTAATTCTTAAGTACCTTGCCAGCTCTTGGAACTTGTCCTGGTTTTCGGTGTCTGAGTTTTCTAAAGCAATGCCCCAAAGAAGAGAAAAAAATGCCTGAGTGTAGGACCTGCAATAGCCAACATGCTGTACAGAGAATGGGACTTTCCATCCTTCCTGTTAAGGATGCTCCAGTATTAGGTAGAATAATTAAATAAGACTTGAAGCCAGAACTAGAACAAACAGAATTTCTCTGTCTTTTTGTAGCATGGGACACATGTTGTTATGCCATACCAAACTGCATAGTTTCTCTAAGCCAGGGACTGAGGGTGCTGAGTGTGAATGCAGGAAGCTGATGAGATATCACACAAAGCGCACCAGTCCCTTGTGAAAGAGGGTGTAGCACACAAGCTGTTCACTTCAAATTAGTCTTGATGAGAATGAAAATGTCATGTAAGCTGAAGAGAAAGTTATAAGAGGGAAAGCTAAAGTAACAGAAGATATCTGTGATTTCATATAACACAAAAATTACTTTTTCCCCTGAATTTACAGAATCTTAAGTCAAAGGAGAAGGTAGTGAAATTGATACAGACGCTGAAGGAGAACTGAATGTACTAGAATTCCCATTTTCTAAAAAGTCAATGAGAACTTTATTGGAAAATAACAACCTGTTTACTGATAGAAAGCCAGCTCAAAAATATGAAATTCTTGGCTTACTAATGCTGGTTACCACAATGATGTCTGATTGCATATGAAGAGCAGGAATTTGACACTACTACCTTTTGATTTAAGAGGAGAGGGAGTTATCTTTAGGACATAAGAATACCATGAGTCCTGCCTAACATGTACGCAGAACCTACAACAAAGATTTGCCCCTCTTTACAAAACAACTCTGAGCATCTTGGGCAGTTTTTAGTGTAAGGGAACTCATGTCTCAGAAAGCTGAAGCATAACCAGAGAGAAGTTAAAAATCCAATGTAATAGGATAGAAATTGCATAGGAATTTAACTAATGGGTAGGATTTGTGTACATGTAGTAAAATGAAATTAGTTTGTGGTTGACAGCAGCTGCTGAATTCTGCTGTCACTGATCAATGCTTTCCACTCTTAAGTCGGGTGTGTTGTAATACCTCATTTAGCTCTCTCTCTACTAGTAGGTATTTATGAGCCTTGATCATCACAGTATTTGAAAATAGAATCAGTTATTTCCCCCTTTGGGTTTTATTTCTTCCAGAGAGTTAGTAGAAAGGCTTGATTCTTTTGCTGGTTCCTTACTTTTGTATTGGCTAGCTTGCTTCTGTGGTTTCCATGCATGCAAGGAACAGGTGGTGTGCTCTGCACTGTATGGTATTGAAAAAATGTACAGTATAATTTCCAAGACAACAATTGGCATGAATTATTTCCAAAATTTGGATATTTTTGCAGCAGGAAATTTGTTTTCTTAGGATTACCAAAATAAAATACCTCAAATTTTCTTCTTCCAGATCCCCAGCACAGGATCTTTTATTTAAGGACCTCACTTTGTTTTACTGTCACTCATGTAGCAGAACCACATTTGCTAGACACTCAAGGCATGCAGTTGGTTCCTCTCAATTAAGACTGAGGGATCTGAAAAAAGCTGAGTTAAGAAGGCTGTTGCATTTGAGTTGAAGAATTAGCTGAGCTGAATACATTTGAAGAGAATCTTGTTTTCAGTGGTGATATTTAGAGTATTGTTAATGACATAATGAAAGGGCTTCTCAGTAAAACAAATAATGTTTGTCACATATATTTAGATCACACTACTATATATCTGAATACATGCAGGTCACTCACATTCAGATGAAAAATTCTGAGGAAATTGTTAAGATTTGCTTGTATATGACTCACCTTTTGTATAACTCACAGTTGTCCATTCTTGGAGGTTTCCATATTTTTCATCATTATCTCTTGAATACAGAAAACTATTATGTTCATGCAAAATAAACTAGTTTTCCAAGCTGTTGGTTCACCTACCTCTTAAGTAATCACTTGCCCCCAAAGTCAGGGCCTTTCAAGAATAGCTCCAGAAGTGGTGGTTTAAAGTTTGGGAAGCAACCAGTAAAGAGCATAGCTCTTACTGGAAGTAGCCTTCACTATTTCATGATTCATGGTATCTTGGTGTGCATTTTATCCAGCTGTAAAGGGATATACCATCTGTTTCCTGTAATACTGCTTGCTGCTCAGCACCTCCTATGCCTCTGACTGATGAAGTTGTTTGAGTATGTTTTCTGAATATAATTTCTGTATTGAAAAAAATCATGTTTTGGCATCACCTATGTGTAGCTCCCAAAGACTGTGACAAGTTCATTCACATTGGTATATTTTCATGGAGGTTGAACATTTGTTAATACACTATACTTGTGTAGACTTTTAATGGTTGTCAGATGTTTTTCCCGTGCTAACAATGCTAAAAGCTGTGTTGCTGTGTTCATAAATTTAAAGAGGGGGAAAAAGAGTGGTTTAACATTACTTAATAATTCACTGATTTCAGTCTTCATTTCTTAGTCTGTATTGTCCAATCTCAGCTACCAAATTCATGTTGTCTATTATGTATCTTTCCCATGTTGTTCAACCAATTTTTAACAAGGCTGTGGCAAGAGGTACTTTACCATACAAAAGAAAAGCCAAATCCTTCCTTTCTTTCTTTTTTTTTTTTTTTTTTAATTCTACTCTCTTTCTCTCATTCTTGTCCAGCAACTCTGGCCTCTCACTGTGTACATTATATTATATAAGAAAACCTCTCCATAACAGTAATACAACACATCCACAATCAGCTCTTGAAGTGTCCACTGTCATGATGATAGGAAACAGGACAGTCAGTGAAGCCCTGATCTTTTATAGTCCTGCTATTAAAAGTACAGAATGTCTTCATGTCTCCATCGTGTGACAAACATAAAACAGTAATAGGGCTTACTTCTGAAAGCAATGCTTAATTAAAAAAATATTTGCACCATTATTTTATTTAGTAATAAAAAACAATATGGAAAACTCTTAAACTATTTGAAATACTTCTGCACAAAAATAGACCTCCTGAGAGTAGATCTAGTCCTCACTAGTATAAAAGATTTAACTGATTGCCTTCAAATATTTTTAATAAGGATATTGAGGATGTCACATCATCTGAGAAAAAAAACCCTATGACACTAGGATTTCTCTGAAAAAAAAAAAAAAGAAGGGGTCAAAAATAATCTTCAAATGGAAATGTTCTTCTAATGCCCTTTCTTAGTCTGTATTGTCCTGTCTCTGCATTGAGCACAGGCAGCCAAACCCATAGGAGGGGTAAAATAGCTAGGACAGCAGGCCATAGCAAAGCCTTTGGATTCACACTGGATTCTTCTAGGAAAAAGATTTTCCTTTCATTTCATGAACTTCATCACTTACATTTTTATGTGTCTTATTCTGATAACTTATTCATCTCCCACATTATAACATCATGGCAATGTAGCATAATCTTACCTAAAGACAAGCAACTACATAAAAAAGCAGTTTGAGATGCAGAAGTGGAAAAGTGACCAAGAAGCAGTTCTGATTCAGTCAATTTTTAATGGTTTACTTGGTGCACAGTCATTTGAAGTACATTGTATTCTGTTTTCATTTGTCAGAACCAAGAGATACCAACACAATATCTCTGGTTGGTTAGAAGGAATTAGCTCCTGCAGTGAGCTGGGATAGGGAATTTACTTTTGGAGCCATCACCTGGACATGAGAGCAGGAAGCAAAGGTTTCTTTTCTTGCACTTTTGATGTTCACTTCTTTCTGCATTTAAACTGAGAGCTATTAGGTAGCAAGAAGGAAAACTGCCAGACAGAAAAAACCCTGTGTCAGGCTTCCCCAGGGTGGGACAGAAATCCCCATGTCTGGAGAAAAAGAACATTTTTTTCTCTCTCATAATTCATTTGTTAGATATAATAGAGAGAAAGCCTCAGGCGTATCTTTTTTCTCAGAAGACCCAACTGAGATTTTTTTTTCCCCTTCTGAAGCTGGAGTGTAGGTAGATAAAGGTGTGACAAAAGCCACACAAAGTCCTATTCCTTACAGCAGTGTTTAAGACATCTAATTTTCAACCTTGCCCAGTAGAAAACATAGGAGCTGGACATTCTTTTCAAAATGATCAGGTAGAGGTGCTGAGAGTACATAACATTTCCCCGGATCATTGTTTTGCAAGCATCTAGAGAAAGACATAGTGATGAAGAAGTTAGAAGTCCATCAAAGTTGTGTTAAATCTCAATTATTTTAAAGTGCTTTCTTGAATAGTAGCATTATTGAATTGTTGAAAAAGTTAAAAGATGACTGTGTATGCTATGTTATGAAAGGAGCGATCAGAGATGTAGAAAACAAGTTAGATACAAATCGCAGGGTAATGATGCTTCAGTAGGTCTACCGCTGTGATGGGGGCTACCTGTTGAGCAAGAAGTAGAAACTAGGCTGCAGTGTGTAATGCTCTCCTTTCAAATGTCACTTGTTTTAAGTCTTTCTTTGAGGTGTATATATAGTTCTACTCTGACAATTTCATGCAGGCTAAATGATCTGCAATTGATAGAAACACACAGTAAAGCTTTTGCTTGGTTTTAATGTAAAAGTTGAGTTCATCTGCCCCAACAATTTGATGACAAAACGATTTTGAGTACTTCATATGCATGAATAAGTAACGAACAGAGTGCCCTCCTCTCCCTTTCAGTTTCGATAGCATAATGACCCTTCTACACTAACACTTTGCACAGAAAAATTCAAATAGCCAGTTCAGCAAACGAGGTGCAGTCACGGGATGTGACTATTCTTTGCGAGACACACTGCAAGAATAGTCCTTAAATCAGCCAGTGAGACTGGAAACAGACCTGGACGCATAAAACAAAAAACCCAAAGCTGAGCCTATGAGCAGATCGGCATTTTTTATTTAGCTAATTTAATTACATGGACTTAAAACAGACCAAGTGTGTGCAAACAGCAACATTCTTCTATAACTTGATGCATTTTAAATGCTGTAAGTGTTTTCTTGTGGGAGAGAGAAGAGACGCACACTGAGCTCTCTCTGAAAGCAATTAAATACTAATAACAGAGGGTGACATCATGCTGCATGACTTCTTCAATTAGAACACCAAGTCATTTCTGGTTTAATCATTCCCACTTGTTAATTTGTTCTCTAGAAGATTTAACAGACCTGCTTCTTGCCCCAGGATTTCTGATTCTGACACCTTTTAAACAGAATTCCACTTGGATGCAGCCTTCTATTAAAACAGAATCTGGTATTTTTCCTACAGCAGAACAAGACGTCAATAGCTCAGATGAAAAACTGATACAAATTAAATAAATGAACATGACCACTTTCATTTGCTATTTAGAAAGAGTATGGACTGAATCCTCCTCTTACTGAGATTAAATAGAAGTTTTGCCATTGACAGCAGTAGAAAGCAAATGTAGCCCAGTATATGTAAATTATTATAGACCTTCTCAACTGCTTACCTTACAGTTTGTAAGAAAAACGTGGTTTTATGTTTAAACATGTATCTAAAGTATTTAGGGGGAATAAGGAGAAACTGTAACACTGAGCATTTAAAGAATATTACTAGAGTAGGGATAATCAGGGATATTCCTATTAATTACAAGGCAGTATGTGATTTGAATCTTGCTTTGCATAAGTATTTTTGGTTCTATATTATTTTCACTCTAAAAAGGATATTCTTTAAATGTTTTTCATGTTAGGCAAAAGAAGGCAATATAAAAAAATCTAACCTGAAACCTCTTCCCATTCTTTACATTTATTCATGAATATTGAGAGGTTATTGTAGCCTTCTGTTTTTCAACCTTTTGTGCTCTCGATCTAAGCGACTGATGTTGCAGCTAGCTCTTTCAAAGCAAATACAGCAACAAGTTACTACCCTTTTCCTTAAAGTTAAAAGTTGTGAATAACTTTAGAAAAATAAATTTAACACCAAATTTTGTTTCCATTCTCAAAACACATTTGATTCTTACAAGTAATTTTTGATTGAAGTCATTGCACTCAATCAATTCCAAAATACCTTCTAATATTCAACAGGCCTCTCTGATAGTTATTACAGATCTTAATCTTGTATATGATTTTGACTGATTTGACAGTGTTTGTCAGGGAAATTGTTTACAAGACTGTAAGAACTATGATCGGAGCTGTCAGGTGTTTTGAGGTTTGCCTGAGCTGAACATATCCTGGACAGTGTGAAACTGAAGACAGCTCCATCCTGATCTAAGCGAAAAATTATAAATATGACAATCTTTTACAAAAATATAAAAACAGAGGAGGAAAAATTCTTCTGAAAAAACAGAAAGGAGATTCTCAGGAAAAATATGTGTGGTTGAATAAAGAACAAATGTCAGCAGCAAGAGGAAAAAAGAACAGGATCCGTGATACTTTTGGAGGAAAGGAAATACATAATTTTATTGGAAAGGAATCTGGCAAACTTTTAAATACAATTTTCAAATATCATTTTTCATTAAATTTAAGAAATAACTTTTAAATGAAACTCAGATAAATGTAGGTAAAGCACCAGAATTTCAAGACTTCACCTGAACTGAAGCATTTGTTTATATTTTTAAAAAATATCTTCAGTTCTTTTGTCTGTGAAATACTTTAGATACTTAAGCTAATAAACCCTCCATATAGCCCTGAAAAATACATACTGGTATCCCCATTTTACAGGTGAAGAAAGATTAAGTAACTTGGCTCAGACCACAAGAAAATGATGCATCAGAGCCAAATTAAAGATTTATAGTCTCTAGTTCTGCACTCAGACCATTAAATCACATCTCTCTGTCCAGCCATGACTATTAACAAACTGTCTTCCAAATTAACATTGAAACATGATCTTGCAGACCTTTTGCAGTGTCCCTCTTCTCACTTCTTCCCTTTTCACTGGAGCCTCACAGACTTCATTTCCTAGTGAGAGCTGAAACACTGGGATCTACTTTGAGTATGATATTAATGTGGAAAAGTCCCTGTGCGACAGAAGTGATCCAGAGCTTTCTGCAGTGCAGAAGGTCGTGCATCTGGCATCTGCACCTGGTGAAAAGCAATTCAAAAGAAAACAGTAGAGCCATTTTCCAACGGCTACATATGTGCCTCCCACAGAGAGCTGCAGCTTCTGGCTCAGGATAAGGACAGGAACTCTGTTACCGCTCTGTATTTTTTCAACATGAAAAACTATTATACCAATTTAGGTGGCTCTTCATTACTAAGTAGCTTGGGCTGTAAGCCTGCCTTAAGTCACCTTTCCTGCCAGTTAAAATGGGCAAAAATATCTAGCAATCATCTTCATTAAGCTGAATAGAAATTAAAATGTGCTCCAGTTAGACTAACAAATGTCCATATTGTTTCAGATTACTAAAACGAATAATTCAGTGAACAACTTCTAAGAATTTCACTAAATATTGGTTTCATTCTCATACTCTGCTGCATGTTATCACTTATTTTTATGTAGCCATTTTATTTTCACTTGAACCGTGTGTGAGAAATCCTCATCCCTTTGCAGCCAAAGGCAATGGTGAATATACCCTTTGCTCCAAGGTTTTATCATGTGCATATGCATGCAGCACACAGTACAAAAGTTTTTTGCTATTTTATCATATTACAAATACACTGTCTTTCTATCTGAGAGACATGTATCTGCTATATACTTCGCAGCAGTAAATCTTGAAGTATATAGAGAGAAATGGTCCTGGAGTAATTCCAGTGTAGTAATTAGGGTGACACCAGGACTGAGTTTGTCTTGCAGCTTCTGGTTCAGGAGTTGAGAACCATCTTGCCAGGACATGAAGACACGAAGAATTTACCACAGGAAGAAAACTAACACTTTTTGATTCCTTCCCTAGGCTTACTGTATCCTACAAGGAATACCATTGGTGAATCACAACTGAATGTTAATTGAAAGGAAGTACAGTCTTATCTCACAGAGATATACAATGCACCATAATGTGAATAAGATACAAATTCTGACTTAGAAAAGCTCAGAATATAAGGGAGAGGAAAAGGGAGGGAGGGAGGTGTGTAGACAGAATGATGGACAGGTAGATTGGTTACCGTAACAAACTACGTGATGGCCACTTTGCTTGAAAGACTGCCTTCTTGTCAACGGACAGTTGCTCTCACAAGACAGGAGATGTCCTTGCAGAACAGGGAGAGAATTTTACTGAAGAAATGGGGCAAGATTCCTCATACCTTTGCTTGTTCAGTAGGCTGAGAAGCCAGGTCATAGCCTACTTCTGAGCCTTGAGGTCTGGATTCTCTCCCACTCACCACAGCTGGTCCTGGGATGAGGAGAAAGCCAGGCCCAGATATTTAATACCTGTTTAATAGCGGGTAAGAAAAAATAAGCTTTGTTGCCAAGGTGGAACCACAATAAGTTTGCCAGTCGTGCCAATTGGTTTCAGCCCCATTCTTCTCATCCTTCATTAAGTTACTAGACAGTTAGTTAGATCACGGAACTGGGTTTGGAAAAGATTTTGGAGAAGTCCGAACTACCTAGAGCCTCGCCTTATGTAATACCTGGATTTGAAGTGCAGGTGCTGCAGTCATGTTTAGTGCAGCTGGGGGACACAGTTCAGCTGACTTGCTGGGAGATGCCATAGCATTGTTTCTCAGTTTAGCAGTGCACAGTGAGGGATTTTGTCTGTGTGCCTATTCACCTTAAGATTCCCTTTGTCTTTCTTTTTACATGACAAAGGTTGGGAAGCTAGACTGTTTTTAGGATCCTGAGAGGAGAGTGGGGACACTGTCTTCAGAGCCACCCAGATGCTGGTGTCAGCAGAAATCTTTTTGCCAAGTGGTGTGGACTGAATACTTACGTAATTTTAAGAAAAATGTGATCTCTGGTTGTCATCGTATGCTTGTGTCTCTGTTTTGCTGCTTCTGCTTTTGCATCAGAGATGCTGTGCCAAAGCAAAGACCACAAAACATGAAATCTTTGAGACCATCATGGCTGTGTTGCTATTCCAAGATAAATATATTGTTATTTTACCCAGAGTCGTACCTCAAGCACTGATTGAGAACAGGTTATAGAGACATAAGTATTGAATTGATCTAAGGGCAGCAAAGAACTCAGAGAAAGTATAACAAAGTTTACTGTGTTGTTTATGTAATTAAGATTCTTTTCTAGCATCAAACTATAGTTCCAGTTATAAAAAATGTCAGTCGGTGTTTGATTGGGTTATGAACAGTAGTCAAATTCAGCCCTGGCATAAACATTCAAATTCCACTGAAATCAGGAGGCATTGTTTCCACTTACACTATGGCTGAATTTGGTCTAATAATTTGCAGACCATCAAAGCAGCTGCCACTGTAAATGCAGTTAATATTTATAACAAATTATTGCTTTTATTGTACTAGCACCTGGTGAAGCTGCCTGGATGTGAAGCTTCCTACAGTAGACACCATTGAATGTTTTAGAAGGAGAACATTCCTCATTTTTATTTTATAAATGGACAAGGAAAGTGCTATGGTTTGTCCAAGGCCACCTGGAAAGATTATGAAGTTTGGAATTGTTGAATTATCATAATCTTGAAATAGGCTGTCTGTAACTTTCACTCAACTCCTGCTCAGGTTTTGGCTAACACACAGCCTATGCTAAGGCTCGATGTATGTGGGAGGGTCCATGCGAAAACAGCATGTAGGCAGGCCATGATGGACAGGAGGGGCTAAACGTCATTATGCAGCCGCTAACACCTGCATCTTGCTGTCTCCTGCAGCCATCATTCTTGCATATTCATGGTCTGTCAGTTTCTTCAGAATCCACTAACTTATTGAAACAGTATAGACCCAACTTCCAAGCTGGAAGGTATAAATACGTCAACTTAACCAAAAAGCTTTTGAAGTGCATCCAACAGCAGCCAGACTGCTGAGGCTTTTGTGGTTCCCTGTATGATACAGAGAACACACAAACCCTGATGGCAGAGGAAGGATGAGCACTCCCACCCTTACTCAGGTAACTAGTTTGCTCATAGTTACCAGTTGCAAGTTATGAATTAGAGAACTTGTGAGTTGGAAACCTCATGAATGAAATTATGAATTAGTGCATTCATTTATTAGACTAGTCTGTACAAAGGGGCTTGAGCCCTTCTTTGACCTGTTTGTTTGTTTTCTTTCCTAATGAGCTCATAGTATAAAGTGTAATTTACAGAATATCTTGTCCTGTTAATTTGAGTGATACAAGTGGACCATGACAGTTGCCGTAGTTTTCTATAACTGTTATTTCTATGCAAATACTAGCTGAATGGTTTAGAATGATGGAATTATATAATAATCAAGTTGGAAGGGACCCATAAAGATCATTGAATCCCACCCCCTGCTCCTCACAGGGCTATCTAAACTACAACCATATGACTAAGAGCGTTGTTCAGAAGCTTCCTGAACTCTGGTGCTGTGACCGCTTCCCTGGGGAGCCTGTTCTAGTGACCAACCACTCTCTCAGTGAAGAATCTTTTCCTAATGTCCAACATGAACTTCCCCCGATGTAGCTTCATTCCATTTCCTCATGTCCTACCACTGGTCACCAGAGAGAGGAGATCAGCACCTCCCCCTCCACTGCCCCTGCTGAGGAAGTTGTAGGCTGTGATGAGGTCACCCCTCAGCCCTCTCTTCTCCAAGCTGAACAGACCAAGTGATCTTAGACACTCCTCCCAAGTCCTGCCCTCGAGACCTTTCACAATCTTGGTTGCCTTCCTCTGGACAGGCTCTAATAGTCTGATGTTCTTATATTGAGGCAGCTACAACTGCACACAGTACTCGAGGTGGAGCCTCACAAGTGCAGTGTAGAGTGGGACAGTCACCTCCCTTGACCGGCTAGCTATGCTGTGCCTGCTGCACCCCAGGACACAGTTGGCCTTTTTGGCTGCCAGGGCACACTGTTGACTCATATTCAATTTGCCATCAACCCAAACCTCCAGATCTCATTCTGCAGGGCTTCTCTCCAACCTCTTGTCCCCCAATTTGTATGTATAACCAGGATTACCCCATCCCAGGTGGAGAATCCTGTACTTGATCTTGTTAAATTTCATACAGTTGGTGATTTCCCAGCTCTCTAGTCTATCCAGATCTTTCTGTAAGACCTCTCCACCCTCGAGGGAGTTCATAGCTCTTCCTGTTTTAGTATCATTGGCAAACTTACTGAATGTACATTCAACTCCTGAGTGCAGAACATTTATAAAAACATTAGAGAGCACTGGCCCTAAAATTGAGCCCAGGGGAACTCCACTAGTGACTGGCTGCCAGCCTGATGTAACTCCATTTACTGTAAAACTTTGAACCTGACCTGTCAGCCAGTTGTTCACTCAACACATTATGGACTTGTCTAGCTGTATGTTGGACATTTTGTCCAGAAGGGTACTGTAAGAGACAGTACCAAAAGCTTTGCTAAATTCCAAAACCACCATATCTACTGTCTTCATTTGGTCAACTAGATGGATGACCTTGTCACAGAAGGAAATTAAGTTGGTTAGGCAAGACTTTCCCCTCATGAACCCATGCTGGCTATGAGCAATAACTGAATTGTCTCTCAAGTGTTTTCAATAACTCTCAGAATAACCTTCTCCATAATTTTACTAGGCACTGAAGTGAGACTGACAGGCCTGTAATGACCAGGGTCTTCCTTTTTACCCTTCTCGAAAACTGGGACAACATTTGCCAGCTTCCAGTCAACAGGGGCCTCTCCAGACTCCCAACACCACTGAAAAATAATGGAGAGGTCCCATGATGACATTGGCCAGCTTTTTCAGTACTCTGGGATGAATCCCATTGGGTCCCATAGATTTATGTGCATCCAGCTGAAGCAGCAAGTCTTGAACAAATTCAGAATCGGCTGGGAGTTTATAAACCCTTCCAGTCACAGTCTTCCAACACAAGTCTCCAGGGGTTCCAGGGCCTATCATCACTGTTGAAGACAGAGGCAAAGAAGGCATTAAATGTCTCTGCTTTGTCTATGTCCCTATTTGTGAGGTGACTGACCTCATGAAGTAACAGACCAATGTTACCGCTGATCCTCCTTTTGCTGTTATTTTAAAAAGCCCCTTTTGTTATCCTTCAAAGTGCTGGCCATCTTGAACTCTAATCAAGCTTTGACCACATGAATTATGTCCCTACAGTGAAGAACAGCATCTCTGTAGTTCTCCTGTGTTGCCTGTCCTTGCATCCAACATCCATACTCTTTCATTTTCTGCCTAAATTCTAAAAGAAGATCCCTGCTCAGACAAGCCAACCTTCTGCCCTGCTTGCTTGACTTCTGATACTTTGGAATTGCCTTCTCCTGCACTCTTAAGAGCTGGTCTTAAAACATGACCAGCATTCATGGACCCCAATACTTTCAACATTTTCTTGTTGCACAATGCATTTTGTGTGTCCTTTGGCAGGCCAGGAAGAACATTTTGAGCTAAAGTGGACCTTTGCACCCACTCTATGTGCCTGTACACCGCCCAAATCTGCAAAATGCAGATGGAGTTTCCATTACCATAGCTTGCAATCTATGTGGATCCCTTACACTATGCTCTGAAAATTACATGGTGTTCGTGTCAACAGTAATGCTCCTATGGATTTCATCTATATCCAAGCATGACCAGTCAGACCTAGCTGGCTGCTGGATGACATTTCATGTAGGCTATTGCCAGCAGCAGCCCTGTGGTGATAGCCAGAACAAGACCCAGCAGCAGGCCTCCGTTTCTTCAGTCACAGCTAAATTTGTCTGAGCTTGGTCTTGGTCATGTCATGGACAAGCTGAAAACAGTCACAACAGGTTTTGCTTCTGAGTGAACAATATGAGATTTTTGTCCTTCACCAAGCCATCATCTTCTCTGGATCTGGCTAATCTGATGTTCTCACTGGGTCGCTCGTCACAGCTGTGGCCCACAGGCAGAGCTCTAACCTGAAGTCAAGGTTTTTCTCCCATTCAGATCACATAAAGGTCTCCTGAGTACAACAAAAGTTGTACTGTTTCGTGGGTACTTCCAAACATACAATACCTGATAATTAATAATTGATAAAAGACTGATCTTCCCATGTTTGCCTTCAAACTAAGTGAGCAATTAACTTTTCTTTTTTCAAAAAAGAATATTTTCTCAGGTTCAAGTCAGACTGCAGCCTGTGATTCATTTAGGGTTTTCACAAGAAGTTAGTGAGAAAAGAAGGATCCTAGAGTTACTGTAAACACATTTCCCAGATGCCTTATGCTTGTACAAATGGCCTTTCAGACTAAATGGACCCCACTAACCTGCAGTGCAAAGCTGTCTCTATTGCATTTTCTGTTTGTTACCACATGCAGTAGGATGACAGCTTGATTACATTTATGATGTTTAAGGAGCCAGGACTTTTATTCAGTTACCAGAATAACAAAAGAAATCACTTGCTTTGAAATAAAAGATCCTGAAAGCTCATTTTTTGTTTGAGACTAATCAATAGCTCATCATTAACCTTTTATTTTAGAGATTAAAGGAAATTATGTCAGACTAAAGTGGTATTCCATGATAGCACACCATTCAAGGACTGCAGTTAAAACTAAAAAGAGTAAATGTCACCAAGTCATAATTTCTGTTCACAACTATAGACTGATTGAAATGTGTGACCTTCTTGCACTACAAGTAAGAGGCAGCCTTTCTTCGGAGGACACAGCAAATCCAAGATGTGAGGCACATATAGCATGTGACTCAAGGTGGAAGTAATGAACTTAAAAGGAGATGTCATTCAAATAATGGTTGCAGTGTATTTCACTGCAGTCTCAGAGCTCCAAACTGAAGTCTATAAAATGGGCAGTAAATAATGGAAATACTGGACTTGATCTTCAAGTCTTTACGTCAGGAGGGGCAAAGCCCCTATCTAAATTCACAGTGTAATGGGTCTGTTCAGCAGGACTTTTTCTGGTGAAGGAATAAAGCATGTCATTCTGTACTGATTTTAAATGGTTAATCATATCAGCAATCCTTTTGAATAACCCTTTTGCTTATCAATAAGATTAATCTTTTTTAGGAAAAAGAATCAATTTCAGTGGAAACAAAAGAAAAATTTCCATCAGGAGAGGTAAGAATGTGTCCATTACTAGCTTACTCCAGACAACCCTGTCCATTTTATTTACAGTTTGCTGCCTCTTGCCAAAATTTCTTCCTGACTGTAAAAAGAGAGGCAAGACTTGGAGTGGTTGGAGGCGACTGTGGAGGTGATAATCTTTATGGAGATTCTGAAATCTTTTCCACACTTAATAAATCTGGCAGTATCGCCTGGTAATGTCCTTTTATTTAATATGTCATTCAGAATTTATCAAGAGACCCTACTGTTTACAATGGATGTGCTCTTTCCTAGCATACTAAAATTATATATTTATATAAAAATACAGTTTAATTGTCATATAATTCCCAGAGCAGGTAAGCACTTCTTTGGTAATACCAGCAACACCCTTCCTCTGATTTCCTCTCTCTATTTAACTCACAAAGTACTTCTTCCTTCAGAACTCATAAATGAGTGCTCATCAGTCTGGTACATATTTTATTAAGGAGAATAAGTTAGTTTTTATTGCAGTAATACTTCAGAACCCAGAAAGAGGGCCTCATTACAATAAAATCTCTGAAGTAACATGGATTTTTTGAAGATGATGGTAATTAACCCTGGTTTACATTGTCAAGAGCAGAGAGGAGAAAAGAAGATGGCAAAGGTACATCAGTTTTGCATGAAGTTAGTTTTGGTTTCTGCACTCACTGTGTTACAGTTGGCAGCTTGCTTAGGTAGGGACAGATGTCAGTACTTTGTGGACATCTTACCAAATATAATTTATAAACTTTATGACAAAATCTAAAGCAGTGCAAAATAAAAAAAATTGAATGTTTCCTGGAAATGGTGAGCCAAAAGCAAAGATGGCCTATTGTTTATTGTCTCTCAACAGGAAAAGCATATATTTTCCTGTGAATTTCAACTCACTAACTATTGCAATTCTACCTATTTCTCATGCTCTAATTTTAGTTTCCACTGATACTCTTTTTTCAGTCCTGTTGTGTTATTTCCAAGCACAAAGAAGCAGGACAAAATCATAATTATCTCCATGTGCAAATACATGTCTCTGTTTTATATTTCTGCTCTCTTTGCAGGCTAATAAATGCCATTTAATATTTTCAAGATGATCTATTTTAAACATAATTAAGTATATGTTAAGAAGTTATTTCAGATTAAGCCCATAGTCTCTGTCAGATCTAGTTGTGCAAATTAAAGATGGCATCCCCTCATTTTTTAAATTTTATTTTTGCTGCCATCTACTTACCAGAATTTACCAGACCTGGCAAATGTACAAACCATCCTTAATCTACTCAGTGCAAAATCAGGCAGGTTAACAAACCAGTTTATGAAAACTGGGCCAATAGATGGTGATGAACAATTTGAGATTACTATTATCATCAGCTAGAACAGCTATTTGTGTAATGAATATTCAACTAGGAAATAAGAAAAAGAGGAGTTTTTATCTGTTTAAACAACAGTGTTGTGAATGCAAAATCCCAGAATGATACATTCCTCTAGCCAACCTAGTATTTTTCTGTTCTGTAAAAGACATGCATCTCTTATGTTCCTGTGATACTGCTATGTATCACAGGAACATAAATGATAGTTCCTGTGTTACTGTTATGCTGTGCAAATAATGACAGACACTACAGTAACTAAACAAAGAGAAACTATGATAAATGTATGTGTAACTTGGGTTATTATAACCAACTTTTTGGACATAATTTAAATATAAATAATATCCACTAGAGCAAGCTTTCTGAGTGGTCTTAAACTGTCATTCCGTATTGTACAATATATGAATAGCCACAACTAACACTTTATTCATGCTTTGTGTCTTTTGCATAATAGTTGTGCCAAAAATAGTGATAGTTGTCTTCTGCTTTCTAAAACCCATTTTTTAAAATTTCAAGGCATTAAACTATTTTACAAAATATGTATTAAATGTGAGCAATTGAGTTTTTTAGCTATTCAGTAATGTATCACACACTAAGAGCTGTGTTATTTCTTCTATTCTGGTTAGTTTCAGCTAATTCATATCACATTGTTGCTGGTCCCAGATTATGTGAGTATGCAACAATATTTCTGACAAGAATACTTAAAAGTCCTAATTTAAATGTTCATCTCCATGAATACTTATGAATGCGACTCTTAAATTAATTCTCTTCCACCAGTAGAACTTGGTTGCGTGAGTGGTAAGGGGACATAATGGTAAGGGGGATGAAGAGGACATAATATAAAACTAAAGCAGGCATTGTATGTTTTTGTACTCTTCCATTCATTTCAATTCTATAGAACCGTACGACTATTTTGGAAACATTTGCTCCTTATTCTTAGGATTCAAAACTATATATAAGGACAGGCTACAAAAGAGGAACCAATACAAGAACATTGCCTGGGGCATGCAGGGATGGTGTTACAGCCAAAGCTCAGAGCTGTGTTGTAGAGTTGTAACTGGCAAGAGGTGACAAGGAGAGCTTCTGTAGCTACTTCAGCAGTGCAAAAACAAACAAGGGAAAAAACCTGGGCAAAGCTCTATGAAACTTGCTTTGCGTAAGCTGGACTGGATGACCTCCAGAGGTCCCTTCCGACCTGAATGATTCTGTGATTCTGTGAATGTGCAAATAAAGCAGCAATAACCTCCATCAAAACTAAGCTAAGGCAGAAGATCATTTTACAGCAAAACATTCTTCATTCCAAACTGGTTTTGTCAGCAGCAAGGTTTTGTTCCTTGAAAAGCATTTATGTTTGAAACTGCCTTTTTAGCCAAATTCAACTTTTTGCTTTTGCATACTCCATTCCTTGTGGATTTCACAGTAACCCTTTTGAAGGGTGAAACATATTCTTAAACCATCCCCAAAACTGTTTCTAATTTGAGCATGCAGCAAATAACTTGAACATGAGTGTTACAATCTCACTGAACTTTAAACATGTGAATAGGCAACAGAACAACTCAGAAAGTGAAAGTTAAAACCATATTTAGGTGTTAGGTTTGGATAACAGCTCTGGAAGGCAAAGGGAAACAGCATCATTGCTCCCCTTTTGGGTCTGAAGAATAGCAGTCTTTAGTGTAAGGTAGAGGATTTGTGTAGTCTTAACACCTGGAAGCTAGGTAGTCACAGAGTGAAAGCCTAGAAAGAGTTCAGAGGAACTCCTGCAAGGTTCTCCAAATAAGATATGGTTCCTAGCCATCAAAAATTATGAGCCTTCCAAGCCAGAGAGAAATTTTAGATATGAAAATGAACTAGACATCTTGTTGGATATACTAAGCAGAAGAAAAATTCAAACATAAAATTTGCATTACTAATGGTTTGGGTTGGAAGGGACCTTAAAGATCATCTAGTTTCAACCCCCCTGCCATGGGCAGGGACACCTTCCACTAGACCAGGTTGCTCAAAGCCCCGTCCAACCTGGCCTTGAACACTGCCAGGGAGGGGGCATCCACAACTTCTCTGGGCAACCTCTTCCAGTGTCTCACCTCCCTCACAGGAAAGAATTTCTTCCTTATATCTAATCTAAAACTATCTTCTTTCAGTTTGAAACCATTACCCCTCACCCCATCACTACTCTCCTTGATAAAGGGTCCCTCCTCATCTTTCCTGTAGGTCCCCTTTAAGTACTGGAAGGCTGTCATGTCAGAAACAGTAGAATTATGATAGAAATTTAGCAATCTTCTGATCATATGAATCTTCTGAACATTTTTCAGCAAGCAATCAGTTGGTTTCAGGATCCATCTGATGAGGGGTGAAAGCTGTAGGTTTTCCCAGCCTCAGTGGGTTATCAGTAAGACAGAGGAATTCCTGGGAGGACTGATGAGCAAGACAGGGAATCCAGCTTTGGTGTCACCGGGCACAAAATCAAACTAAAACTGTCTAGGTCTCTGGAAGGCCCATGATTGCTCAGAGTTGCATTAGGGATGGATTTGGTCACTCAGCATCTCATAGCTCAAAGTGTCTCTTTCTGCATCCCTTCCATCTTCAGTGCCCAGACTCTAGTGAAGGTTAGTCACCATACACTGTGAGGAAATCTAGGGTTTCGTCTTGAATCCTTACATACATTTCTTTTACATTTATGCATACTGATAATTGCTTTTCTTGAATGTAATCTCCTCCTTTTACACAAATAAAGCAAAAATAGGGAAAGAAAAAACATAATTTCAATTCCTAGAACATCCACTTGGCAAAAGCCATCTGGTATTTATCTATGTCATTAACTGATTTCACAGCTGAAGACTTCAAAGAGGAGCTGTGTGGGAACTGGAAATTAGGTTATTCCAAAATTTGTTTTCATTTTAACTCAGATCAATGTGTTATATTTAGAAATTTCTTACAAAACCAGAATTTCAATAAATAATTTTAGTCTCATAGTATTACTTTAAGAGGATATCAAAATATTCCTTCTTAATTTTGATATTTTTCTCTTTTTTTTTTTATTTGATAAAGTCCTTTCAATTGGGCTTTACAGTTTCTATAAAAAAATCAAAATATTCTTTTCAAACTTCTGAAATATTTCTCACTGGTTTATTCTGTTCTGTTTTAATGGGCTGCCTTCCAAATCACCACATTCCCATGTTTCAGTGCAGATTGAATGCCACTTTGTTTCACTGGAAAATTTTGCAAGATCTGCCTACAAGGCATGAGCTGTCTAGAAGGTGCTGTTAAACACTCTTTAAACAAGAAAGAGAAATTCTAGAGATATTTGTGCTGACTGCCCCTCATCATTATTGGTTGTCATCACCACAATTTCATGTGCACATCCTGTGGCTGTTCCATCTGATCTGTGTTCCTGTCTGCTCAATCACATCTTCTTTGGGCACAAGCGACTCCATCCTGCAGTTTTCAGGAGCATTTCTGTGAAACTGGGCATACACTGCCTGCAAAGTTCATCTCATTACATGATATTGCACAAAGAGGCTATGGTACACACATAATTTGCCTTTGTCAGCTGATTCTTGCTAGAATAAATCAGTACAGCTTGTTTTGACTTGGCCTCAAATTGCGCCAGGGAAGGTTTAGACTGGATATTAGAAAGCATTTCTTTACAGAACGGGTTGTTAGGTGTTGGAATGGGCTGCTCAGGGAGGTGGTGGAGTCCCCCTCCCTGGAGGTGTTTAAGAGTCGGGTTGACACAGCGCTGAGGGATATGGTGGATTTGGGAACTGTCAATGTTAAGTTAATGGTTGGACTGGATGATCTTCAAGTTCTTTTCCAACCTAGATGATTCTGTGTGAAATTCTGTGTGACTTGCTTTTGTCTCATTTTGTTTCAAACAAGTCAAAGCATGCCACTATTTAGCAACAATTTGCATTTCCATAGTCTAATTTTTAAAAAATATGTATTTACCAGATAGTTTAAGTTTTTACAAGTAAAGAAAAAATCATCTTCAGGGAAAGCATAAGAAGTTTCGAAGTCATACTTTTACTGGAAGTAAGAGCATGCAAATTGCAGTGGAAGTTACTGTGCATTTTCAACCTTAGTGGAAGCCAATAGGTAGCCTTTGTATTATAGCTGCAAAACACAAACATTTTATGTGATGTGTTGTTGTGATATAGTAATTTTATGCTTTTCACTTTACAGATTTGGAATGAAAAAAATAGAGTCCAGTTTGTTCCTGTCACAAGAATTACTTGCAGAGCTTCTAGAAGCATATTCCACATGTGCCTGTGATGCATGCCAGAAACAGTAAATGAATGTCATTTATGGTGGCTCTATTGTTATCTACAGCTACATAGAGCACAGAACAAAGCTATGCTTTTGAAACTTTGTGAAGGGCGTAATTATTTTTAAAGTTCTGTTTTAGCTAGAAGGAGGGGGGCGGAGCAGGCTGGGGAAGAAATAGGCCACCCCGTGAGGGATTTTAAAGGACTGGATGGGATGAAAATATAGGCTTGAATTTAGAAAAGCTCCAAAGGGTTGAGCATGTACAGTAGGTGTTGCCAATATTCATGCGTATGTACAAATATACACTGATACACAGGCCTAGATTTTCAAAAGAGTTTAGTGTCCAAATTTGGAACCACATTTTTTTACAGCATCTGACCCCAACTGTCAGCACACCACACTTGAAAATCTGGCCCCATGGTGTGTAGGCACACAGCACGTACTGCTGTGTTTGTAATTATATGTGGCGTACAGATTAATAGATAGTGAGACATTTGATTGTGATTAAGCAGATCACATTCATTTTTAGCAAAGGTTAAGAAAAAGCTGCTAAGAAAATCCAGCTGAGTCCCAGTGATTGTCTGAAACCGGTGTACACAGCAAATGTGGGTGGATGATCCCAAACTGTTTATGTATGCTGGACAAGAGACAACACCAGGAATGCCAGCTGCTGGAAACCAGATGAGAAGGTACAACCAGATTGGTGGGACAGGGAGCATGCTTCTGGAAGAAAGCATTATGAGAAAAAGCTGCAGGTCAAAGTCACATCATATGTAAAATTTTGAGACCTTTCCTCAACAATCATTTGACAAACTGTTTTCAAAAGTGTGATTTATTAAAAATTGTAGCAATTCTCAAAATAACTACAGTTCAACTCAATACAAAAATAGAAGAAATGGAGAGGGGGGAAAGTTTCCTCCTATTTTATAATACATTAATAAAGTTTTAAGTTAGAAAGGCTAGAGGAGTTGTTTCTGGGACTAACACATTTCACAATGTTTACAAGTTGTTAACTTTTTGTCATATACTCCTTCCAAGAAAAAGGGGGGAGGCAGAAAGTCTCATTGAAACTACGTATTTCTTCACAAAAAAAGCAAATGACAAAACTGTTCTCAGATTTCTCATAAAACCAGCTCCTATTGGGTTTCTTTGAATATTTGTTCTCTGGCTAGTTAGGCATGAAGAAAGGAAGTGAACCAGCACTCTTTTGTTGATATCATACCCATGCCGATGAGACTTAGATATCCTCCAGCCACAGCCCCCCATCAAAGGCAGCTCTCTGGAAGGATGACTCATAGAAGGAGACAAAGAATAAGGGCTGGATAGGAATTTACTCTGTAATAAATTTTTACATACTTGATTGGTTGGTACCCTTTTAATACGCTTTGGAAACAAATCCCAGTCATCTTTCTGGGAAAAGCAGAGTGCAGTAGTGACACACTGATATTTCAATTCTGACACTAAGAAAAGTTCAGTTCTCTAGAGAACAGAAGAGACAAAAGAAAATCCATCTCCAGGCCATTGGGACTGCAAACATAATTGAATTTTTTATCCAACACAGGGAATGGGGGGGTGTTTCCTTCCCTTCCCTTCCCTTCCCTTCCCTTCCCTTCCCTTCCCTTCCCTTCCCTTCCCTTCCCTTCCCTTCCCTTCCCTTCCCTTCCCTTCCCTTCCCTTCCCTTCCCTTCCCTTCCCTTCCCTTCCCTTCCCTTCCCTTCCCTTCCCTTCCCTTCCCTTCCCTTCCCTTCCCTTCCCTTCCCTTCCCTTCCCTTCCCTTCCCTTCCCTTCCCTTCCCTTCCCTTCCCTTCCCTTCCCTTCCCTTCCCTTCCCTTCCCTTCCCTTCCCTTCCCTTCCCTTCCCTTCCCTTCCCTTTGCAATATTGGGGTTTTTTTTCAGTAGCAGCTTCATCTTCCTGGAAGTTAAAGCTAGTAAGGAAAAGAACAGTTTTGTCTGGGTTTTTTTTGTTTGTGTCAGATTATCAAAATGTTCTAGGTTTGACTGGATGTGGATTGGCAAGTTAACTGGCTTAGGAGAAGGAGGGGAAATTCCTCTTTCTTTCTCAAATATATACGTCTTGGCTTCAGCTTGAAATTTTTTGGCTCTGCTCAGGGTATAAAGTCCCCCCACATACCTCCCTCTGTAATTAACAATGAAAATAGCCACGGTCACAGAATAACAGCCATAAAGAAGACAAACGCCATGGGCACATGTTTGCTATGCATATGCAGCACTCTCCCATACAGTACTTTCACTAATAAGCTGCGACTCCTAGTTTTAGCTGGTAGGTCTCCCACTTGTCTCCTGGAGGTACCATTCCATACCCAAGCAGATTTCACTGTTAGGAAGTTTTTTCTCGTTCTCTCCTTCCTTCTGGCTTGTCTTTGTCATTAATTTCATCCCACTCACTTGTCCTGAAGTGACATTTTTAACTGTTTGTCTACCCTCTCGAAAGGCTTGCAGTATCTTGATGATCCCTTGTTGTTGTCTCTGTTTAGACCCCAGAAGTAGTTCACAGAAGGCAGCACCTGTGATCAGCAGGACCCTCTTAGACTTAGTAACCAGAAATCCATCATTACTCTTCTTGTAAGACCAAGTACCCTTTTTTTTCTCAAGATACATGTATTCTACTCTTAGCATATTTACTTAAACTTGCTGTTCTAGAAATTTGCATAAACCATTGAAAACTGACAGATTAAATTATGCTGTTCTGCTACCAAAATCACTGATCAGTAACGATGCAAGATCCCTCAGTGAGAGGGTATAGGTGGGTGTAATGAAATTCAGAATCTACTGTGAAAATATGTTCTGCTCCAGTCTCTTCAGATCAGACCTCCTATCCTTAAAGATTTCCAGAAGACCTGGTGTGTCCTCAGTCTGAAGTGGACTTTGAACTCATGGATTCTGAACTGGTACAGATGAATCTACATATAACTGCAGGGTGATCCATGCAAAAAAAGTAGGAATTTCAACCAACTTGGAGTATTTTCACCCACTCTATTCTCTGTCAGATCCTTGGCTTAGAGAAGAAGATCTGGGATAGTGGTTGCTAACAGCAACAAGATGAGTATATTTGTTTAGCAGAAAACTGTCTTTTTTGAGCATACAAGGTCTTGGAGAGCTCTCTTCTTCAGAAGTGTAGGCTAAAAAATTGCCAGCATATACATTCTTAAACCAAATATTGTGAGTTTTTTAAGCTATCCTATTTTGATGTATTTGCCAAAGCCCAATTTTAGTATTCACAATTTCCTCTGTTGTCATGATTAGTGGTATCATTAAGTGTTTCAGGGGAGCCAAAGAGTTGAGTGTTAGGTCTTCAGAAATTAGTAGAATAACACTGTTTAACTGAGGTAGTATTAAGCAGGAACTTTCAACTCAGTGAAAATTAAAAATATTACATAGAAATAGTGTACACTGATGCATTATTATATGTTAACACTGAGAGTGTTGGTCCATTACAGTGCATAAACACTAATATTTGACTGTGAACAGGTAGTGGAGGGGCAAGAAGTTGCTAGCAGCAAAAACATTCCAGGTGGGATTTGTTGGGTAAATTTATATGTGTAAGTTCAGCAAAGAGTTGTAAATAGCCCAATTTGATGTTTGATAAGGAAGTTTTAACTCATGACTAAAAAAGAAAAAACAACAAAATAAATCCTTTTTCAGCTACACTCAAAAAACCAGAATAACAGAAAGTTATGAAGGAGGTCTGAAAATTAAACCAAAAAAGAAGTCTGAGGGTTTTGGAAAGGGGGTTTGATTGAAGCCCTAGAGGGAGAAGGGCCCCTGCAGTTTGTCCTCTTTGGTATATTGACTTATAAATATCTGATTTACAATACACTAAACCCTCCCTTCAGTCAGTCTGTTTCTGAAGCGTAGTAAACACAAAAGGCTATGCTGTAACTGTCTCTTCCATGAGAAAAGAAAAAAAGAAGAAGGAAAAAATAGAGAATTAAAAAAAGTTCTCTCTTACTCTGAAATCTTTCAACATTTAAACTAATTAATCATAAGGGGGACATTATATATATATTTGTGCATGCATGCCTGTATATAAAAGAGAGATATTTAAGGGAAGTAGAAAATGTGTTATTTAAGTAACAATGAAAAAGGCCAGACAGCATTTAATTCTCAGAGAGGTTTTTTCAGAGGTGATTAGTGACCAGTGTTTATGTTGCATCTATATCAATATACATTTTAAGCTAGGATCATATTAGGAGATTCTGTCTTCAGTTTAAAACTGGTTTTCATCTTCTCTCTCTCTGCCTTTAAAAGTAATTACTGGTAACAAAAATTATACACACAAAACTTGGGTTCCTATGCTGACTGAAATTCAGTGCAAGACGGCTGACTTAGAAAATGTGTTTCTAATGCATCACCCAAAAAAATAGTCTCGATGTGTTGATGTCACAGTGCTAACTGGGACAAAATGCAAGAGGGAAAGGTGTCCTCAGAAAGGCAAATATGTATTTCCTGAAGTACTTATTACAAGCAGACCTGTGAAATTAAGAAGGATATTTTTCCGTTCTTTATTTCAGAAAGGAAAAACACAACCACCTTTTTTGCTCATTTTAAAGAAGTGTTGTAATCATAAAAGCCAAATGATGTTAAAGTTTTAGGGAAATAGGACTCCACAATTCTGAACACAGAAAAGCTGATGTGAATTTCTACACCCCAGCAATGGTAGCATCACCTTACACACCAAAATGTCTGACAACGGTTACTTTTTAGAGAGCTACTTCCTAAAAATAGATCTGCCAGTTGAGACAGTGAAACTGTAAGTGCTTTGGCTAGTCACTGTACCATTGAGCTGCTTTTGAATAAAATAGGTAGTTTACAATTATGAAGCATCCTAGGTTTTTGTGTGGTGCAGAAAAAGGTGATGAAAGAGAAAAGATGTTGTGAAGCTGACCATAGCTAGACTTTATTCACCTATTGTGACAGCAGTTACGCTCTCACTGAAAGGTTGATGGAGACCACCATGAGAAGTAAAACAAAAAAAGCTGCTGGAAAAGTCAGGAATACATCAGGCTTCAGATTTAATACAATAAATATAAATGTCGGCAGAGATTAGAGGAATTGAAATACATAATTTTACTACTTTAACTCTTGTGAAACAGCAATAAAACTTATCAAATAGGGGCTTAGGAAAGCCTACACATATTTGGAGGTTTTCCATTCTTAATGTTCTTAATCTTTAAAAAGGTAGCCAAAATCTACAAAAATCAGTCAATAAGTTCAAAAGAAATAGAATTTCATTTGGAATTAGTTTATGAAAAATCTCTACTTTGGGTGTTTTGATACAAGGAGGATATCTAGCCAGACTACCCAGATGGACACTCTAAGTGACCAGAAGTGAAAGAGAGAGTGTGTGTATGTGTATGTGCTCACATGCATGTAACAAATGCAACGTTGGCAACTCACAGTAAATTTCACAGTACTCAATTTTTGTCTTCTTCACATAATAACACAAGGCACTTTCAGAATTTAATTGTGGGAAAATCTGCAATGACCTTGATAAAAATAAAAAAGGAAAAAATTCCTCAATCACTCTTTTTCTTCAATCTTAAAAAGAAATATTTGGGTTTTGAACACTAGGAGAGTAGCAATACCAGGTAGGAAGACTACTCCAAATCTAGCTCATAGAAAGCATCTTTCCAGCAATTCCAAGGAGCACTGAATTCTGAAGAAATATCACAAACCTCTAGCCAAAGTCTGGCCACTGTTTCATCACAATAAGCAACAGGAATAGTCTAATTAGTCACAGATATTAAACCCCCATATAGTCTCTTACAACAGGGAGCAATTAATACTCTGGAATCACTCCACAGCTACTAACTATGCATCTAACCAAGTATGCTACAAGTGCATCTTGGCTAGAGATGCAGTCGTGCAGGCAAAATGTACTGTTGAAACCAACAGTGAAAAGATGAACATGCTTGTGCCAAAAGCTGGCAAGGGGAGAAGCAGAGGTGAGGGAAGACCATGGAGAGCTGAGTGCTCTTAGAATGAGAAAGATGGGAAAGATGAAGTAAATTGAATTGTCTTTTAGAAAGGGTGGCCACTGTCCTGTGAAGCTGTGTTCCACAGATTCAGACCTCTCTTGCGGCTATGGCAGTACCAAATTAACTTTCCAAGACTTGGAATTAGGCTCAATGACTGGTTTGCTGTTCTTTGCAATCTGCTGCAGTGGACTGTTGCCTGGTTTTCTTATCCTTATATTCATGAAGCCCTGATTCTTTACAATATAACACTGCAAAATGATGTACATCTGCTCCTTCCATAAGAGAAGTCTATTGAAACACAAATTTTAAAAAGCATGGTTTGTCCTTGTAAAGTCTTCTCATGGAGACCCAGGGGCTGGGACGGATGTCTATGCATCATACATCAGACATTTCTGCTGTGTGATTTGGTAGATGTGCATGGTGTTTGCACCAGGAACAGTCTTTCTGTTCCAGAAAAGTAACGGAATTTAACCGCGGTCCTGTCATAGTGCTGAGGCTTTGCTGATTTTCAAGAGCAGTGTCGAGGACAAATTAGATTTTTAACAGTGTAAGACTTCCATGTGTGTAAAAGATACTGACTCATCTAATACCAGGTTTACACAGAAGAGTATTAGCAGCATTTTGGCAATGGTTCTAAGCTCCACGTCTGTTCTATGTCCTTGGTATTAACAACTTTTTTGAATGCCTCTATACTGATTAAAAGCAACACTAGACAAATTGGTGTCCTTTTCTTTCCCCTCCGCTTTAGATCACCTGCATAGAGACTTCCATGAATGAAGAGTTCAAAGTACTGTCTGTGTCTCTCAGCTTATGATGCAATGTCATTGCTTATGCTCCAAACTGCTTTACCAGTTCCATGTCTTTCCACTCTTAAGAAACCCTACCAAAATAGCTATTGCAGTCTGGTTGGTCATTAACCCAAGCATTGTCCATCTTGCTGACCCTGTAATTAGGGTGGCCCAGCAGTTTTCCTTCAGGCTCTTAGCCTTGCAAGAGCCACCACCAGCAGCAAGAAGCAATACAACCATGCACTGGATACAAAGAAAAGGTTGAAGAGCTGTCTTTGGGCTTTATGAAAAATATTCTGAAATAATGGAGTACGCATGAGCTACATGGGCTGGAGCAGGGTTCATGTCAGAAGAGTCTGTCTCTATGTGCTCCCACAAGGACAGAGTATGGACCAAATCTGTCCAACCCAAAAGACTCTGATGTTTCACAGTGTAAACAGGAGTCAGGCTTCACCATTTGACAAAGAAATTAAATGGATCTCCATTACACACAGTGTCACAAAGATGTTGTAGATCTATCTATAGTCCTTCATCAGAATTTAAACCTCAAAAACATTAAGCTAGTCTATGATAAAAATACTGATTCAGTTCTGAAACAGTAATATTAAAGAGAAAACATTATAATCTCACAATAAGCAGAAGACAATTTCAAGAAAGAAATTTGTTTAAAAATAGATACAACATATCACAAAAGATGTTAGGCAAATATTTCAAAAGACCCCAAACCCTGAGTTTGAAATTATAACTGCAGAAGCTTAATTTTGTGTCTACCAATTACCTCAGCCAAAGTTGATTTAATGATTAAATAGGATAGAGTGTACACACCTCATATAAATTGAGACATACTGATACCACAGACATTCAAGTACATATGAAACATTTTAAACTACAAGTCAATCCTGCAAAACTGTTTTAGCATAGCTTTCTCTCTTAAGTTTGCCTATTTATTAGAATAATACAATCCCAGTTTCCCAGTTTTTAATTACATCACAAGTTAAATGTTGGGGAAAAAAGATGATTTAATGAATTGAGAGATAAATCTACAGTGACCAAAAATCCAAATATTAATTCAGTGAAGAAAAATGACTGTGGGTTCTGGGATCAGAGATAGCTTTGAATATACAGTACCTCATTTGTTAATGAATGCAAACTGGCCAGGAAATAAGAGACCTGCTTCATTATGGCTGCCCCACAGTTACTCTAAACCTTATTTTGCAACAGCATGGTGAGAATAAAAACTTCTTAAGCTGGTTGTCCTTCACTCTGAGACAGGATAATCTTTGAGGAACATTTTACGGTGCATCTTTTGAAGAAAAGTGCATTAGTCTTTACTGAAAAAACATTTGGTTGACCTTGAAAATAAAGCATTCATGAGAAGTATGAGCAGAAGTTTTCATTATTCCTTAAGCCCTCCCTTCAGAGAAACAAAAAATTCCTCCTTCCATTGCAGCCCCACAATACCCAGTTGCCAAGCAACTGATCTTTTATGGTGGATCTCCATGGCAACTGATGTAAACAAAATCATAAATCCCATTACCCAGCTAAATAGTAGGGCTGTGCTATAAAAGGAGAAAGAATCACTCTGAAGTTTAAAGACATAATATAAAAGAGTGACAATGAAATTTAAAAAAAATAAATTGCTGTTGCTGATAGTATAGTTAATATGGTTCATCTTACCAAACTCTCTCTTTTTTCATTTTCCTACAAGCCATTCCAGACCACTTTTCTCCTGATTTAGTAAGTACATTTTCAGCATAATTAAGCTGGCTAAGGAAACCACTACACTAACAGGTAAACCTTCAGTCACAGTTAAAACCAATCTGTGCACAGAAGAATTGTGCTAACATTATTATTAGTGCATTGAAAAGCCTTTGGGGTAGATAAATCAAAGCTGAAGATGACTGGTAAGCTACAGTGCCTAAGCAGATAGTTCCACCACTCTTGCCTAGTGGAAAGTCAACATAGCAATGTACAACACCCAGTTCACTTTTGCTTCCCGTGAGCACACAGAGAAGATCAGGCTGGCCTTAGAACCATGTCAGATCTGAACACATGCTCATGGACTCTTCAGAAGGGTCTTACAGCTGGTGATACTATGGCAAAAGACCAGGACAAGGCAAAGATCTGAACTGTGCAAGCAGAGTTTTCTTGAACTCAGTGGTAAAAGGTCTAACATCCATTTGGACACCCATGTCAACAAGCCATTTTAGCAGCACCCTTAAAAGATGGAAACAATGCAATTTTGCATCTTTAAGCAGAAAAAGACTCTGTTTGCATTTATTTGTTCCACTTAATATATATTTATTTATATCCTTCACTGTACGTCACAGACGGTGAACCTCTGCAGGCTTTACCTTCTTAAATCCTACTTCCTTCTGGATAAACTGTGTCTTTTAAATACCAGTTGGTGCCACAATCTCCGCTAAAATGGTATCTGCTTAGTTCACTATGGGTTTTGCTGCAATCCATGCATCTACAAAGTGACCCACAGCTGGCATTTTTGTCACTCTGATTATAATTTTAAATATGATCAGCATGCAATTCTTTTATTTCCACGTATAAATAAATCAACATACATACAGATCTATTTGAATTCTTTTTTTAAATCTGACCATATGGTTTCTTTCTGAAGCGGTGTCCATTCAAGTTACAATCCCAAGAAGGAAAGAAATTATTGCACTTAAAATATATATCATAATTTTCTTATCTGCATTTACAGTGCAGATGAATTGAACAATTTTAGAAGCACATGTATGATTTGCAATTGCGTATTTAATGATTTTTTTAAAAAGCATGCAAAAGTTAAAACATATGACTTCCAACTAATAATAGTGGCAACGGTATTATTGTTTTGAGTGTATATAGATTATGCTAAAGTACTGACTATTCCTTATGTTAACAGCTCCAATCTTTTAAAAGCATTATACATTATAAGGATTTTGCATGGATCCAGCAATAATAAAAGAAAAATAACCTTTTATGGACATCTTCCTTGAATCATTTTGTGGATTTCCTCTGCTCAAGCCCCTCATTGTGTCAGAGCAATATCTATTAAAAATGAATTAATTACTGGTGAAGAAAGAACAGAAGGCTCCATCTCTTGATCCATAATCTGTACATTCTAGATCAAAGAATGTACTTTGCAGCTTATATTTGTCATTGTATTATGGTATTCCATAGCCAAAATCAGACAAACAGGTACACAGTCTTTTAGAATTGCTAAGTGAAATTCATAATACTCCATGTCAAAGGTAATTCATTAAATCATTTAGCAACCCTCTAGCCTCTAAAAACTTATCCTGATAGTGTCAGACATATCAGAAATTCCCTGAAGTACCTCTCTAGTTCTGACTGTGTGAAGAATGAGTTCCCTTGTAAGAATACTGGGGGGTTTTAGGTGTGTTCTCTCTCCTTGATTAAATTATTCTCTAACTGCTTTACAAATACACTTTGAGTTAGAAATTGATTGGAACAGCAAATCCTCTTCTGTATCTTTAATTTACCACAAAATGGGCATAGTACCGGACAAGCATATAGGCCAAGCAGGGACAGTAAAGGAACAGCGTCATTTATTGTTTGGATGAGGAAAGTTTTGTGTAGGTACAGAAGCATGAGCAGACTTCAAATATAGCCTGAGATTGGGTGGCGCTTCTTGTGTATGACCCGAGAGTGTCAAGACAGCTTGAGAATTATGGCTATGCTATGGCTGTGCCTCTGTCTGAACAGACCTGAGCCTGACAGCTGAGGTTTTGAAAACTGTAACTGGAGGATACTGCTCATCTCCACACTGTTGGGGAGTTCAGGGAGAGTTAGGAATACAGAAGATAAGACTTCTGTCATGAGACAACTACATTACTGCTGACCAGAATTGCTGTCTTCTAATGGAGAGAAAGAACATTTTTTTGAAGACAGTAGTTGCATCCTTCTCACTACTCTGTCTCACTTTTAGAGCTCCTGCAGAGAATTTTCTCCAGCCTTCTCCCACAGGCTTTACAGGTAGATGTTTAACAAAGCAGCGTGCACACCCCAATAGCTCATCAGGTGTTGTTTCCCTCCTTATTGATGCATGACTGTTTTCTCCAACAGAGTATGAAACCTCTTGTCTCGTTCCAATTAAAACTAATAAAGGCTGGTGGCAATGTCCATTGTAGAAACTAACACAGCCATTAGTAACAGGGAGTCTGACACATATAGCTTTTTGTTCTTCTGCTTAAATGCTTCTTTGTCCATGTTCATCCTTCTAGGCTTATGAAGATGCTAAGTAAATACATAAAACTGGATCCAGTAGCATTGAATTTACCTGCCCTCACTGAAAACATGATGCAAGATTTGATTACCATTGTTTAGCTTTTCTGTCACTTTTGGGCAGTATCAGAAAATACTGGTATACTGTCAGCTTGGATTTAATGCCCTGACACATGTATCCTACTTTTAATGAGATAAATACGTAGGACAAAGATAGAATTCCTTTTATAGTTAAAAAAGTTAATTACCCTCAACCTTGTAAACAAAGGCCAGACAGCTACTGTGCCTTTAATCTCTGTAACCTCAGTTATCATATGTCTTTTATTGTAAGTATAACTACAAATTGGAATAATAAACTGTTTTTAACGTATAATGGAGTTGTAAATTGCAAAAGCCTAGACCATGCTTTCCATTGTTCCATATACAATACTCAATATTCTCCCAGTTTTACTATGCTCTGTAAAAAAACACAAAAAATATCTTTTCAAAGGAAAGAAGTAAAATGTAAATTACCCTGGTTTACATTTATCTAAAATATAGCAAACTATTGAAAAGTATGTACAGCTGACAGGATACTTCAGAATTTAGAGGACTTTTGATTAAAATATAGTCTCATGGAGGCCCTGGGGTTTCTCTCATAAGCAGGGACAAGGGAAGGAACAGAATTAAGTGTTGAATAGATAAGAGAAAGGAAGGATATTCTCAACTTTTTCCTCACAAAATTCTAACTGCAGGATAATGCAGAATTAGATTCCTTTCAAAATTAAAAAAAAAAAGGGCATTTGTGGAACATGAAAATATTTGCCTAAAATGTACAAAACAGAAAACCACTATAGATATTCCACTATTGTTGTAAATTTGTATTAGTTGTTACTTATTATTACCTCTTTATAATCATCATTAATAATATTTAATTATTATTATCAATAGTTATTACTAATATAATTTAATGTTTATTTTACCTCATTAATGTATTGATGGTAATGTAATATTAATAGTGTAATAATAATGATAGTCGTAGTAATAATAATGATAATCATAATAATGCTTTGCTTGATGCAGACTTAGAAAACTGGACCATAACTAAATCTGTTTTATAGATTTTCCACCCAAGTGTTTTGCTCTGCCCACTTGACCTTCTAACCACAACTTTAATGGCTGAAGTTTTTTCTGGCATTATGTACAGAATCTCCCAACTTGGTAAGTCAGTCGGAAATGATAATAAATGGAGTTGGGCTGTGTAGGGGAAGTATGAACAGGCAAGAAAAATAAGGGTAGCCAAATGCTTAAGCTTTTGTTTGTCTTCATGATGTTTGGATGAGAATAATAAAAAAGGAGTATAGGACCAATTGGCAGTTGTCCACATCACAAAACCACCACAGAATTTGGCACAATTCAACACAGTTTCTGTTTCTGAGAGGCCCAGGGCTGGAAACACGTTGATGCTGTAGCTCACAAATTTATTAGCAGAGTGCGTGCAAAAAAAATGGCCATCCTTTTGCAGACTGGCTGGAAGGAAAGCCTTTAAGTAAGTGTGGCATTGTCCCAGTATTTTGGAGAGCAATGAATAGATAGAAGACTTGGTGATAAATCAGGATCCTTAATACACTCTGTATATCAAATTCTGGTTTAACTAGAATATCCAGAAATAAAGTTGGCACTCACTGCCACATACAGCAAGGACTCTGCCCAGGTGGCAGATACACAAAAATGTTATCGTCCCCACTCTTACCTGCTGCAGTACCTCTGCGCATCCCACCTGTGCTGATGCACATGAATTCATAAAAGAGCAGAATGGACCCCAGCTGACTTAATCTAAAAAATGGCAGGTGAGGCATTCAGAACCATATGCATAAGGAGGAGTGCTCAGCATCAGAAACTCAGAGGGCGTTACAGTTTTCAAAATTATGAATTACTGCTGTTTAAAAAAAGGATAAAGGAGAAGTACGGTTGTTATTTTGGTTGCATCAAAATCTTGCAGTCAGGAATGTCTTAATTTCTTCATTTTCAGGACTTTATGGGGTATTCCTGCTCATTTAACTAGGAACAATGTTTTGCCCTCATATGAAGGGTACTTGAAGGAAGTTATCCTTCCTGTTGATATTATCCATTCCACCAAGAAAGATCATTGGATCCTACCAATAGGTGATCCTTGAGAGAAAAAGCGTGGTGACAGATCTTCCTGCCTTGCTCTAAGGTCAAGCCATTCATGGTACCAGCTCCCAAGAGATCTCCTCTTCCCACTGGAAAATGGTTCCCAAATAGCAATATAACAAAGAAGCACCCATGCTTACCAGGGGCATTCACTGAAACTGGAATGTGGCTAATTCTTTTGGTGTCATAACTTTTCAAAACCCAAACTAAAACAACAAACGTCTCAACTTTCCAGCCCCACTGAAAAAGACTGAGAGGGACAGGTTAGCCTGCCTTTATACAGAGCAGAATCACTCAAGCCTTGTATGACTCCTGTGCGCTCAAGCGCAGAATTCACAGACAGGGGTGTGTGTACTGAGCAGTCCAAGGATGATACAACTCGTTATCTGCACCCCAGACCTGGCTGTATCACTGCATATGTTTTTGAAAACCCTAAATAAACAGCTAGTCTTCCAGTGAAGCCCCAGGTTCACCCCTGAAAACATTCAGCACATTCAAGTATTTGCTTGCAACTAACTTCAGAAAACCTCACATGACCAAATAGAGAGTGCCTGAGCAAAAAATATTTTTAAAAATCTGTAATGAAGATTAGCCACTAAATGAGTGGCTTCTGACATGTTATTATACCTATTCAAGTTTTGTGTTTAAAATTGCTGTCAAAGTGATTTTAAAACCAGGATTGATTTTTGTCCATTTTTGTCAATTCAGTCATATCAGAAATAATTAAACTATTGATATAGGTGCTGTTTATAGACAGATTTAAATTATGACAGCAAGATCTCTGTAAGCTCAATTTCCAAGTGCAACCAGACTGTCACTACATATGATCATCTGACTTTACAGTATTTCAACAAAGAGTTGAACTGTATTCTTACTCTTAAAGCAGCATGCAGCTGTGGATCTTCTGCCTAGGAATGTAACTAATGGTCAGTAGCAGAAATACCATCCTAATAACAGTTAATTTTAAAGTCTTTTTTCATTTATATTTTTCACAAAGTGTGAAAAATTCTCAACTTGTACCTCAGTACTGTATAGATTGTATATCTATAAGGCACCACAAAATATTGTTTCGACTATCTTCTTAGCCAGGGTGAATCTAGGATGAATTATGCCTCTCCAATGCTAGAGAACCCTAGACTGCTTATTTTAATCTGTTCTAGTATGCCATCAACCTTACCAGTGGAAAGTTTCTCATAGTGTCTTTGTAATTTTCTTAAACCCTCTGAAAGTAATTTCACATTTTTAACATGGACACTACAAGGAAACAAATGGAAATCCTTATGCCCAGTTGTTGATCACACAGAACATAAACTATTTTACCTTCAAACTGCAATATCTATTTTGACTAGTCCAGAGAAGAAATATTTCCTTCAGGGATATTGGATCCCATCTTTAATGTCTCAGTGGTGGACAGAAGAGGGAGTGGTTTGCCACCATTTGTTGGGTTTTAGTTTTTTGCCTAGTCTCAAAGAATCTTTTCACCATGAAGGTAAAGCTGCTTTTGACCACTCTCGCCTACAAACCTCAAGAAAAACAGAAAGTAAGGTAATGGGAACAGACCAGTGCTCATGAAACCCACAGGCCAATATATTTACCTCCAGAAATCAACCAAATGTGTCTGAAATCCACAGCATGCACCTAAGCTCTCAAATACCACTGCATTTGTTTTGAGAAGAACATGCGGGGTATCTACTACCACAGTCTAGAGGTGATCTTCACATAGCAAGCATTCATACCAAGAGAAATAGATCACATCTCTGAACCTACCACCCAAATAAAACATGCAGACATACCACATTCTACACAGATCCCAGACCTATTCAGACAAAAATGTGATCTATTTCTTCCAGCACATTAAGTGATCTGATGGATATCATTCAACCAAGATGAATAAGAGTGATTGAAAACAACCACATACCAATAAGAGAACATTTTTGATAATCACTATTCCACTCCAGTTTCTCAAAGGTGTAAAATGCTTACAGTTTTACTGGAAAATGCCACCTATTCAGTAGAGATACTGATTTTGTGGCATCTTATAATCTTCCTGCTTCTCTTTCCCCATTGCACAAGCATTAGCTCCTTTTTTTCCGCTCCATTCCACCACATCTCTCTACTGCCCTATACTCTCTCTGTGCCTGGCACAAACACCTCTTGCTCAGTTATTGACAGCATTTCTTGCTCAGGTGTTCTAATTAAGGAGCATTACCACAGTTAACTAAAAGGAATTACACCTAACTTCTATTTAGGTTCAACTTTCTTGCTTTTTCTCAAACTTGTTGGAGGAATTCTGGATCTTAAGACTTCGTCTGCTTTTTCACCTGTAGCATCTCATCTAGCAAGATATGACTTCTTCCTATAGTCTTCTATGAACAAAATTTCTCTCTGTGTTAAAAATAAACAGTATATTGACTAGACTTGTCTTTAATGTATACAGTTTATATCAACATTTTAAATGTTTATAAGTCTAAGAGAGAAGACCTAAACAACTGACTAGTTTCAGTAAATTGCACCCCTTTATTTGCTTTTAGATACTTTTTAGGGACAAAATCTTTGCTTCTCTATTCCTCCTGCACAACTGCATAGTTCCTTGGTGGTATGAACAATGTTTGGATATGGCAGAACACCAATTGTGTGTGAGGCCAAGAGCTTAGCATGGATAATGAGAACATTCAAAGTTATATTAAACAGCATAAAAATTAAAGGAACAAATCTTAATTCTTAAATTCTGTAAACAATCACTACCAGTTAGAAGCTATGTAGAGACTTTTACCACTGAATAGGTTACAGCAGTTATGTGACTAGCCTGCTGTGGTAGTAATGCAAGTCTTATATTCCTTCATTGCTGTGTAATCAGGCCTGCTTTAGTTCCACCAACATTGGACAACATTTTGTCTAAAAGAAATTTCTAAAAGAAAATGGATGTAATTGTATCTTGAAGAACTGTTATAGTTCAGAACTACTAAAACAGTAAGATACTCTGAAGAAAAAGTGGCAAGAATGAATGTGATAAGTATACTGAAAACACAGCAAATACTCCCATTCTTTACAAAGGAAATCAGTCCTTCAGATTAATTTTTTTGACGGTGCTAAATTCTAAAAGCATCTTGTTCCCTTCTATAAACACTGCAGATTAGAAATAAGATAAACAATAATACAAACAACACAGTTGTTAAGAGAAACAGCCTGGAAAAGAATTACACTGTTTCTCAGTATCATAAATAAAAAGTAATAGTTGGAGTTTTTTTAAAAAAGATAATTCAACTTCAAAGACTTCCTGTGATTTCTAACAGTTGAAGCAAAATTAGATTAGAAAATCTTTTCATTTTCTTGTATCCCCTCTCTAAAGAAGAGGGAAGTCTGAACAAATGAAAACACAAGGCTCATACACCTCCAGGAAATACTTGCGTAAGGCTTATTTATCTTTTAACTAACATTTGTTAACCACAGATTAGTGGAACAGCCTCTTGTAATTATGGTTACTTTTCCATTTGTGGCTATCTTCATGAGGCCAGTGAATCTTTAAATTACAGGCTGACCACCTGGGAGCACAAGTATTGAATCAGCCACATCTCCATAGGCACCACATTTGGATGATTATCCCAAAAGATGACATGCTAACACACACATACACAACAAAGAACGTCTATGCTCACAGCTTCAGAGTCACTTTCAGTCCCTGTAGTGGTTTCGAGTTCAATAAAACCAGGGTGGCCTCTGACATAATGTGTTCCATTTTAGTACAGGAGAAATCGCTGGTGAAGACAGTCTTTGTTAAATACCGGTCATTCTGACAGCTATGAGAGCATCCTTCAGCTATAACCTCAGACATTGGACTGCAAAAGAAGTTAGGAAACTGGCCCAAGGAAAAAAGGTTTGGTTTGCTTAAAGGCTGTATACAGTTGAAATATACATTTATGTATCTCTGTGTGTATAGATATACACATGCACATATATACATAAATATCAAGTAGGAAGGGAAACAAAGCTTTTATTTTATTCCTAAGAGTCTGTATAGTTAAAGGGGTTTTACTATGTCTTTGTTATTTCCTCAGGGTTTACCGTTCAAGTCACCACTTCCAAGATAAAAGACTTTATGATCTTTATTGCGTGGATCATTCATCTTTGAGGCTTAATCTGTAGTCCCTTGCAATCAGATCACAGATCCAGTGCTCAGAAGCCAGAATCCAAATACAGCCAGCCAGCAAAGTAAAGTGAGACCCTCTGTGCTGAGCCAGCCTTCCCTTCTCTCATAGCTCCACGTAAGTTGTGCTGGCATCAGAGATGCACCCAGATACTGTCTGAAGGACTTACAAAGAAAGTTGTTCCATCTCAGACTGAGAAGTATAATGGTCAGTTTACAAATCTACACAGCTTCTTGACTAAACAGCTTTCTGCAAACCTTACAGAAGAGCTGGTGACCTTGCCCTAGCCCAGGGCATAGCTATATGTGGATAGGCAACAATACCAGCTCTCTTCTTCCAGAAAATTTGCTGTCATATATCCATTGTCTAATAAATTATCCCTTTAGAATAGAATTTCAGAAAGAGACCCAGCACTCTTCAAAAATCCCACCCTAAGTAGACAGGGGTAAGGAATCTGGCTTTCACTTAGTTGTCATTCAGTCCTTTTGTAATGCATAAATAATGTGTGTGTAATATATACACACTTACAGACATATTTTGATGGCATCTAGGAATTCAAAGTGGATTTGGTTTCCTATTGTGCAGAGCATTATATAAGCACTGATTTAAAAGGTGGTCCTTTCCCCAGAGGCCTTACAACATAATCTTAATGCTGTGCTGATTGATGCCTCACCATCTGTGCAAACTCAGTTACCAAAGCATTGCCTAATTACACATAGGCAATGCACATCTGAACCAAAACCAGTGTAGAAAATTCCTGGTAGACTGTGTACATCTGATGAGATTTTGCAATTATAACATGTATTTTGAATTACTTCTGGGATAAGCAAAATTCAGCTGTAGAGCTGTGAACAGGGTTATCTGTACTGTGTGTGAGGATTGGGCTCCTTATATAACGTTTCTTCTACTGGATTCCATGCAAATTTCCATGCAATTTACATTCCATGCAAAAATCATCATTCAAACTTGAAATGTGGAGTGGCTGTACATAACGTAGAGCAGGTGCACCCACACTGTATATGGTAATCCTTGACCAGAAGTACACCTCCCGTTTGCCTCCTAGCTCCACATTGGTTTGAGATGTACACGCTTGCTCACTGGCTTGCTGTAGAAGGAATACCTTCCAAACCTGCAGGGAGCCGCCTTAAATCACTGCAGTGGTTCCTCCGGTTTGGAGGTTCAGGGTCTGAGGAGCACTAAGGGATCACACCTGCCCTGCCACAAGGATGTAGCCCAGTGAAGTGGTAGGTACCCCAGGACCTTCAGGAGAGTAGCAGAGTTTGCCGTGATTATTCAGCAGGTTACAGGCTTCATGTTACCAGCTGGTTCTCCTTCTAATGACAGGTGAGACATAATGGGTACCAATGAAGATTTGGTTCTCTGGAATTACTGACTCCTCTGGGCTTCTCCCCTTGAGCAGTCTGTGAAAGCATTCCTGTGAAATGTCACCACCTGATCCCTCATCTCATGCCAAGAATGCACGTAGACACAGGAGTTATTTCTCCTGCATTTTTTAAGCTTTCTCTGAGAAGATGTTCTCTGCTACCATTATTATTGTATACCACCTGCCTGATTCTCTGAATCTCTGGGTCTGGATTCAGAGTACAGTCATTCACACCAAAAATTATCTTTTCGTTCCTACATGGCCTTTCTGTAAAACAGATCTTCCTTGTTGACAGTTAGCAAACAAGATATTGAGGCTCACAACTTCATACCATTTTTCCCTTGGTCTGTGTAGCCACAAGCATATTTATCTAGCAAGAATGTTACTCCTTAGACTGCTTTATTCTGGCAACAAAACACTGCCTATGGAGAATGGCTCATTCTATTGTTTCCCCATCAAAAAGAATTAGGGGGAGGGACAGAAGAAGTGGGACAGTTACAAGATGAAACAGCCACAGTTGTAATTACACTGCATTCTTTTCAGGCTGCTGCAACATTTAAAGGTAGCTTGCTTTGGATACCAAAAAGGCTGCAAACATTGTTGAAGCATGATATACAAAATCTGCCATTTACACCAAAAAATACTTCTGTCTAAAAGGACAGATGAACTAAGAAGGATCAAGACCAAAATTGCAGTTAGGGACAGAGGGAAGTTTATCATACCAAAAAATCTCTATAACAATTTTATGTTATACCTCTGTAATATTTTTATTGGTTTTTTTAAGAATAGATGAGAAATTAAATTAACAGTGTCCCATATTTTTGAAACGTATTTGAGTGCATTGGTGGTTTTGCATGGTCAAAATTATCTTTCAACCTAATTCTAAGGCAGTTTACCCATCTTTTTTGTCTTGTGAGAGTGGACAAGTGTATTGGAACTACATTCAACCACACTACAGCTACAGTTAGGACTATAGTCAAAGACCTAATAAAAAACCACATACTACAATTTTCCTGTGTATTCACAGTAGATGTTTTTTCAAATAACTGAAAACCTGGACTAACATTTCCATCTGCCACAAAAGTAGTGGAAGGAGCTTCATCCCATGCACTTTTCATGTTGGACTGGGAATTGGCTGTAAACTATGAAAAGCCCTATATTATCTGGAATATGTAGTGTCCACCACTGGTGAAAGGACTCTCAAGAACCTTTTCAGATTGGACCCCTGAGATTCATTGGGGTCATGGTGTAGGTGAGCAGGAGGGCAGCTGTCTGTAGAAGGGGTTTGTGTGCTCCACTTGTCCCCCATTTTGTGACTGAGAAAAGGAGGCGTTGAGAGTCAGCGACTGGCAACTGCTCTGAAGTTGAAGCTTAAGCTAAAATTAATCTTAGAACCACAAACTGTTTCATAACGTCTTTCATAATAACAGCAGTTTATTGCTTTGTGATGCTAAGTTCTTCCCTGTTTCTTCACTCTGAAAAACCTCTATTGTACTGGCTTCTTCCTGTTTCATTGAAGGGAACAGCTTGTATGAATCAGGGATGAACCACTCTCCAGAGTTATGAATACCCAGCTATCACTCTCTGTCTTGACTGTCCAGAAAGGCCAGAGCTGCATCTTCAAATATCTATCTATTCATTCTTCCACTCTTTCCTTCTGTGTAAGGGAACTGTGGCCGAAACCAGAATAGTAGACAAGTTAGTGTACAATGGAGATTCAGGCCTTCTAATGGCATGAGAAGCACATAGCTGCCAGTTTGTGTCCCATATTTAGTGAAAAGTTATTTCTGCTTGTAATTTACTTGTATTCTTTTTAAACAAAATTAAATTCCCTGTTAAACACATGGGGTGGGGGCGAACAGTGTTAAATTGAGAGTCCCCCAACCAAGGTGTCTTTCACTGAAACTTTGAAGATCATCTGAAGATATCATCAAGTCTTATGATACACAAACATCAAAGTTCCCAACTTAACATCTCAAGAAACAAATGGGTAAGTAAGCTGATAATAAAATTGGTATTACTTATGAGTTGTCTGTCTTCTAAGAGCTTACTCAGTCTCTTTTCAGATTTTCTGATTCTTAAGTACTCTGAAAAATATTGCCTGGCTTAACAATGTTCTTAAACTCTCTGATTCCTTCTCTGGGGTTGCAGAACCTCCTGGTAGACCTCCTTGGCTCTTCTTGTAACTATTTTTTCACAAATAGACTGAAAGAGTTAATAAGCAAATAATTTTAACTTAGCATAAATATGGGTTTTGGAGTACATATATAAAAATGTAAATCATTACTAACTCTGCTTTTCCCCCAAACCAAAATAAAACCACTAATGTTAAAGAGTGGATATGAAAAGCTCATCTACAGAGCTTTCACAGTCAGTTACAGTATAATACCAAGTTTAGAGCATTTATTACGTGCAGTGCTGGACACTGTAGGGTTTCATTGTGAACATGCAAGAGAATGACTGTTCAGCATTTGGATGGAGTACACAGCCAACTTAGATTACCACAGAAAACATGGGACATGAGAAGAATATTGTTTTCTGACCATGAAAAGACCACACACAGAGTCCATGTGGAATGCACACTGGACCATCTTCAAAAACATAGAAGTTGCATTCTCTGTTATGGTCACAGGCTGGTTTAATTAAATATAGGCATTAGGCAGTAAATGTGTTGGCAGTTTCACACTGAAATGCTGCTGTTCTACAAGTAACTTCCTCACTGTAGCTTATTCTTTTAAAATGGGACCATATTTTTTCATTCTCTTTAAGACTGTAGAGGCTTGCGAGGAAACATATTTCTATAAATCAGAATCCTGAAAAACACAATGTGAAAAAATAATTCATTCATTTAATTAATAAATATTTATAAATTAATTTAAAACATAGGCATTTACAGGGTTTAGACTTCAAAAAACAGTTATGGGTCATATTATAAATTCAAGTGGTTATCAGTTTTACATTTTACTAATTAATTTTTCCAAGAGCAGTATTTACTATTTAATACTATTACTTTTTATATACTTATGTATTTATACATATAGTTACATAAATGCTATCTATATTTTCTACACTTTACAGTGTCAAAACTAGACTGGGGCTGAATAACTTAGGTTAAAATATTTGTGACCAAAAATGTGGTTGAATAAAACTTACTATATGAGCTTTGTAAATTTCAGGAACATAAACATGAGTCATTCACTTAGCACAGGCACTTTTAGTCTTGACTTTTCTAGATCTGTTTAAAGATCTCAGATGGTCCATATAACACTGATTTTCTTCTCCTGAAATCATCCCTCCATGGATAAAAGCAATCACTGCTAATAAAGCAATAATTGCTTTTCCTTCTAAGGTATTCTTTTCTAATTGCAAATTACATATTTACCTAGCACATTGCTAGGAAGTTATGATCTATATAGCTTGCTGACTTCTGTGGCTGCAAGCTTACAATTATATAATTACTCTGTTCTTCACAAGCATGTAGAAAGGGGGTATTAAGGTCATCTTTTCCATTTTTCCCCATTAAAAGCAGGGAGACACAAAACTGGACTGAAGGGGGGGGGTGCAGACTAAAAGGGACATAGCCATTGCTGGTTTGCCTGTTAAGGGGATGCCTTGCCTGGAGAAAACCAATGTCCCTGTTAAATGAAGCTGCAGTTATGTATGCACACCCTCATCAGGTAAGTTCACAGCTTTACCTAGACACTGTTATTCCAGTTAGAGAAATCAAATTACGTATCTCGCATGAATTCAGGAAGCAGTTAACTTAGGACTGGAAAAGGTACTGATTCTTGTTGAAGAAAACTTTTTTTTGTTACAATTTTGACCTGCCTGTAAACTTTCAGTGAGCTTTATTTTGCTGGTGTAAATTACCATAAGCTAGGCAATGAAGCAATGCTGATGAGAAACAGGCAACATGAAAGTGATCATGGGCAGGAAAAGATCAGATGTGAGTGGGGCTAGAAGACTTTCAAGCCCCAGAATCAGCTTATAATCGTTGTAGTGTGGATAGCTCCTGCTCAATTGCAGGATTTCTTCTATCACCCTTTTACATTTGTAGCCAAGCAGTTTATCTGTGGAATGAGGTAGCAACAGAAGAGCTCTTCCCAGTTGTGTGTTCTTCTGATAGCAAATTGCATTACATCTTCTCTTTTGACCTTTCTCATTTGGGGACTTAACCTCTGAATTTGGGTCAAGTCTTGCTAACAGGCTGGCCAACAGTTAGCAAACCTTAACTTCTGGAAGCAGCAATTCTAGGTGGTTTAGGTTGCTTTCTCTGTGATTAAGCTTGGAAGCATTTTTTAAGGCATATGTCTTGGGAGGGGGGTGACACAGTTGGTTATGTGTTACTTGTATTGCTCTGAATTTACTAGCTCTACTATTGTTTTAAGACTCAGAGTAAAATTCTCCTAAACTCACTCCTTTGAAGCTGCTTCTTTGAGAAAAATCCTTTGAATTCCATGTGGTTACCAAATCACATCTGAGGTCAGCGTGTCTCCGCTCAGGATACCTATCTAAGACTTCCCACTAGCATTACTGTCTTTGAGGTGGCGTCCTGCAGGCTGGGGAAGGTTTGCTTTTTTCCCCCCCTTAGCATATCCCAGAGATCTTGAAGCTGTCATGAAAGACACCGGTGTGTTTAATAAGCTATTTCCAGGCTACCCTGGTATGATAAACATATTGAGCAGTGCAGTTTGTGTGTAAGTGGCTCTGTAGCTAAGGTACCAGTGCTGGTCTGAATGAAGCATTCACCTCCCCTGGTAACTGTGGATATACATCACTGTGTAAATAAATGCTCTTTAGGAGGCACAGCACTGTTTACTCCTGCTTTGAGGAAAAATGTTATGTAAATAGATGGCATAGATAGAGCTAAAATATTTGGAGGAATGGAATGACTATTCTGGTCTTTACAATTTAAGTTACACGTCTCCTGCAGCTCATTGATCATTGTTTCTGTAGTCTTCAGGGTATGGGATCCCCTGTTTTTTGTGATGTGCAGGGAGAGGGCTGTCAAATGAGCTGCCATTTTCCGAAACTGACAGCAATACATTTGTTCTGTTTTGAGCCTGCATCCACGCACATCTCAAATCAGAATTTAGTCCTGAAAACATATGTTGTTTTAATCTGCTTTACGTCTAGTATCAGTAATAACAGCAGCAATATAACCCATTTATTTCACCCAAATGAAAGAAGCCAAAAGCCACTCTTTTAATGATTTTTCCATTCCTGCTGTTTATATTTTTATAGTGCCTATTAATTGGAGACTATTAGTAAAACAATACTGTGTACACTGTTTAGGAGCCATGTTTAAAAAGAACTCATTAGCTGACAAGTTGTTACAGAGAAATACTTTGGTGTTTAAAAGAACTAAATAAAAAAGCGCATGCACTCCAGCCCAGTCTTCAGTGGCTGGCACTGAAAGGAGTTCCCCCGTTTTCTGAAAGCCCCTCCATGAGGGAGAGTGAGCTTACTTCCTAAGGAAATTACTCTAGAGGTGTCTGTAAGAGAAAACCAGGCACTGCTTTGCAGCTCTACAACTGCAATGAGAGTAGTCACGAATGAACACTGAGCCAAAAGAGTGATGCATGCTTACATTATGCTTACTATATTATGCCTGCAAATGCATAAAAATGTAGCTGCCATGAACAACTGTCATGTATAGCACTTAGTATTCAGGAAAGCATTTGGTTCTGGGTAGAGGGCTCTGTGTCAACCTTCTGCTTTGAAAAATCCTTCTCCAGACAGTTGCAGGTTTGGAGAGTTGAATGCCCTGGCACATAACGCCCACTGCAGCAGATGAGCCATGTTTCATTTAAAGAAACCACACTGGCCCTTACACTGTTCAGGGACTTAAAAAGGAGTGAAGTTTGCTAGGCAATCACTTTGCACTGCCCCAGTGACACAGGGGGAGGCAATAGACTGCATGCATGTTTCCTTTGGCACCTGGAGAGGCTCCTCCCCCTCCCTCCCACCTGGCACAGGTTACACCGGTACTACTGTTTGTGGGACCATATGATGAACTGGTTCAATGAGTGAGCCAAGTTGGAAATTACCTTTAAAAAAAGACAGTATTTTTAACGTGGATATATTCCCTCATTACTTCATCTTGTGGCTTCACAGCACTTGCACTGACACCAGAGGACAAAAAATGAGCAGGTGGAAGCCACTTACATGACCCTAACACAGAAAAACAAACACGTTTAAACCATGCCTTTGGTGTAGAGAAGACAATCAACCCATGGGTATTTGTCTTGTGATTCCTTTGGGATCAGTTAATCATATATTATCTTTTCATATTGTGAATTTTCCTATTCCTTCTAACTAAGAAGTTTCCCAGAGTGATACATTTAGAGGTGCTAAAAGAAATTTTAACATTGGTTTAGATGGTGACTGAAGAAACAAACACCTTTACAATTTCTTTCAAGGTTAGTAAATCAGTCTGATAAGGTAGAAACTTGTGATATCAAGCCTGTAATACATTGAAAAATCAGAGGCTATTAACAGAAGATGAGTTTTGAAGGTGAATTTTTTATTATTATTTTTCTTTTTTTGCACAGCTCTAAAAAAATAGTGTCTTACTAAGCCAATCTTGGAGAAAAAATGTTTTCATGAGTGATTCTTGCTTTCTCTCTTGCATATCCTCGTGATTAGTGCATTAGTGTTCTAAGTCATCACATGGTAAGGGGACTGGCTGAGTGGCTCCCTAAATAGCACCAGAAATACACATTGATTAAATTCTTTCAAAGTCCTTGACAAGAAAACGAGTGTTATAAAAGAGTGCTGAAATGGAGTGATTCAAGTCATGCTACCTTCACAACTTAATTCCTTGAGCTTGCCTATTTCCTCTGGACTTAATAACTTCTAAAACCCTTCCATATCGCATGCAGGCCAATACAGAACAAATTAGCCCAGGTTTGAAGCGAGCTGGCATTCAGGCACACCTGTAAATCCTGGCACAGGTAGTACACCTACTGTGAAATTCCAAGGTCAGCAAAATAGGAGTCTGCAGTCAAACAGGAGATGGGTAAATGCTGTGCCTAATTTCTATAAGTATTATGCAACTTGAGTAGCCAAGTGTAATGACATCCTGTGCACAAGCACAAGGTGTTCCATCCCCTGATGGTAGGGTGGTGGAGGGAAGGGGAAAGCAAAAGAAATAGCAGTTTTTGACTGCACAAAAACCTGACTAGATTCATGCTACTGCAACTTGGTTATGTTATACCATACTTCCAAGTTCTCAAATCCACATTTGCATCTTGTAGCTAATAGTAGGCTAAGTACATGCAGATGTCAGGTGGTCTTCAAATACTAATATTTTGCACATAGCTGATTTGTATGGCTTTAGTAAGTCTCACCAATTAACCTCCTTTGTGTAAAAATTGTGAAAAAAATCTTCATAAACACTTTGTCAGTTTTCCTCACATTTTTGAACAATTAGTCCTGAGCACTTCCACTGACTCTATGTAAAATGCATGCTTCCCCCATAGTCATTCTTGCATGTGTTAGTTTGTTTTATCCTGTGCTCTCCATGCCGACACATCCATGAGCGTGTTGTGCCTCCAGCAAGCACCACGGGAAGCCTGGTGGCAGCAAGCTCCCTGTTCCCTTAGTGACCCTCAATGTATTTATGTGCCAAAGTAGTGAGTGGAGGACAAGATGCTGTTCTTCATAAGAAACCTTTCAGATTCCCCATTAGAGAGGTTTTAGGAGCAGATAACATCTGCTTTTTAAAGTCACACTTTGCGTGGACAGACAGGAAGAAAATTGTAGTTGGTAGATGTAAAGTTAGAGATAGAAAAGCATCAGCAGAGGTTTAGACAACTTACAGAATTGAAGCTGGCAGGCTGCATCAATTACAAAAGGCAAGACAGTGAGGGGAGGGTGAAATAGATTCTTTATATCCATATTCTGCAATGTTCTCTAAAAGTCAGCTTGGTTAGAGACTTTCCTGCCTGATGTTCAAATCTGGTTATTTTCACATCCGCGTAGAATGACATGATGTGTCAGGTCTTGAGGATTTAGTCCAGTGTTCACTTGCAGGCTGCAGTATTTTTAGTGATCCAGGAGGCCAGCTCTGAAGGTCAAGTACATGGAGGCAAGGAGCGCTAAGGCAATTATTGGATGAGAGTGGGTTAAATCACTTTAGAGTTATCTGGCCAAAGAGTTATACTTGAGGGATTTATTATTGAGGGTTTGCTTAAAAACCAAATCAGTCCCAACAGAGATTTTCAGTGACGAATGTATAAGTTTTAACAGAGAGACAGCTTGGAAGAAACCTAAATATCACCCTGTTTTAGCCTTCCATTTTGTTTATTTTTTTAACATACTCTTCCATATTTACTTCACAACAACAAATCATCTTGCTCCTAAAGTCTGCCCACAATACTTTCCATCTCCTAACTGGATTTTTTTCAACTCACATTATGTGGAGATGGTCATGGAGAAAGATAATAGGCTATGACTCTGGCAAAATGGAGATATTTAGGCCCACTTCATTATTTGGATGAGCAATCATCAACACTGCCTTAGCTGTTGGGAAGACACGCAGAACCTTGTGCAATAAGGCAGCTTGTGAAGCAGAGAGCCATTCAGAAATTGAAATAATCATCCTCTGGCAAGGTCTGCACTTGAGAGTTGTTCATATGCTCATGTAAAATGTGGTTCTGTCCATTAAACCATTCTTAGGCCTGCAGTTACTGTACAATATACATACCAGTCCCATTTGCCATCTGTGGCTTGTTACCTGAGTACACAGTGGTATTTGGGAAAGTAAGCACTCAGAAACAGGGGATCAAGAATAAACATCCAGCCTTTGGCACTGGCACATCACATTTCCAAACACCTGTGAAATCCCCATCGACAGCAGCAATCACATAATAAAATACTATGGCTTTTTCAGCATGTGTAACTTCTTTGTTCATCTGATTGTTATTGTCTGACTTACCATGCATACCTCCAGTAGTCTGCAACTCTGGTAGCTGCAGGAGGTGGTATTAGTGAGTAACAGTACTTTGGCTGAACAGTTTGGCTGCAAAAGGACATATAACCGTTCTCAGGCATGTTGTTGAGTAGTATGGAGTTAGGCTGTTGCAGCTAGGGGGAAGTGAATGCAAGAAGGATAAATAAAATTCTGAGCAAACAATGGATCTAATTGGTCTCTCTCAGCAGAGACCAAATTGCTCAAAACTAATAATCTACCTACAAAGCATTCTTTGATCCTGTGTCTTAAAGCAGATGACTGCATGATTTTAACTTGGTTTTCTGAGTAAATGGGAAGTACGGAATTATATAGTCTGACTGTTCACCGATTTTAACCAGATTCAGAAAGTATTGCAAGGGGCTGAGGTATGTCCAGGAAACCAAGATTTAGTAGCGCTTGTTTGAACACAACTTTTTTTTGTTTGTTTGTTTCTATATTCAAAGGACTTCTTCTTTTGTCATCCTACCTCACTCAATCAGAAGAGAGACATGGAGAAGTTTTGTTGCTCAACTGTAGAGAGAGGCTGAGAGTCTGAAAAAGCATAGGGAAGGCAACATAGCCTTTACACAGGCTACACTACCCATTCTGTGGATGTTAAATAAATAGATTGTATCTAATTTCATTTTTTAAAAGGTTGATAAAAGTAAGTATGTAACTGCTTGTTCTTATCAAGGACTCAGATGCATCTGAAAAGTTTCTTGTTGATTTACTACATTACGCTGCTTACACTTTTTTTCTGTTCTATCAGATATGATGCCAACTATTATTTTCTATACTTTTTCTACAGGATGATTCTCCTTATCTTTAGACATTCTTTCTAAGTCATGATGTTACTAGTTGCACTGCCCTGTCACCCAAGAGTGAAAATGCTCTACCTCCATGCTCTGCTAGCCCCTGGGGTCAGAGTGGAACAGTGTTGATTTTCACATGCTTTCCCTGCTTCCCTTGGCTCATGACAGACGTGTGCTGATGTGAGTGAGCAGAATATAATAGGTTCTCTCCATTAGCTTTTGGGTGATCTTTGAAGTGGAGTAACTAATATTAATGAATAATTCATAAATCTCAGAAAAGGAGTCATTCAATTCTAAACTACACTACAGGTGAAATAATATTAGGGGATATTGAAGTTCTCAAAGACTCTTTGACTTGAGAATGAGTCCTTCATGAAAAGCAATGTATTTCTATTTAAACCAGCAGAATTTTAGACAACTCTTTTGCCATTTCTGGAAACAATCCACGTGATTATTTGGTCTACACTGCAAAACAGCAACAGTATTTTAAGTTCAACAGGAATTACTCCGTTCTTTATTATAGATGATGAAGGCCACATTTCTTTCTCTTCTGACCTCATACCAGCCTTTCAAATACTTACATGCTCATCTGCAGCCATTCACCACCAGGGAGGCTGCTGGTGTGGGCCACTGTGAAGGACCCATTCCAGTGCTTTTCTCTTGCTCTGTGCCATTTGTTGTGCCAGCTCTGGTGCCTGTAGACCTGCATGGTAAAATAGATTAAGAAACTGATCTGGCTGAAAGTTAATCGTAACAAAAAAGAAAAGACTAGTTATCATTCCTCAAGAACTTTGCTTTGGCTGGCTCACTATCATCAGTTCTCAGCCCTAACCTGTTTTAAATGCTATGCAGTTGTATCACAAGAACACCTTCCTGGTTACTTTGCTTTAAGCAATGCACAGTGATCAGATAATGGCCTTGGACTGACTTGCGTAGTATAAGACTACAAGAGCTGCAAAATTAGTCACATGAACATTTATTATTTTCCAAACATTTCTTGTTCACCATCTGCTTTTGAACATAACCACTTGCATGCACTTGTATCTTGCCCTCAGTATATTAGTGAAATGACTTTTCCACCAGTGGTTTTTGAGAGGAAGAACCCAATTACAGGGGTGTGGATCCAGACTTTATTACTTCTGCTTAGCAATATTTTGTCTTATGAGGGAAATTATTTTCTAGAAGACAGGGCAGATAGGACACAAACCTCTTGTTGTAGCCATATTGCAGCAAACACAGCATTTGTTCAATTTAATATTCAGATGTCATACAGAATGATAAGATGTTCATGCCACTGTATGAACATACAAAGAAATATAATTTTGAAACTATATTTAAAGAACCTTAGAGGCACATTATTAAGCACTGTAAGACCAGAAAATTCCAAAATTAAGTGTAAATTTTCAACCTTCATTCTTGACCTTTAAGTATGCACAAAGTATGATTTAAATATAGTCTCATTTTTCAAGTAATAAAGCAAAATATTTCCCAACATTTTCTGATTTTGAATAAAATTAATGTATTATAACATCATGAATAGTGTTTCAATAGCATTTTGTACATATCACAGTCACTACTGTAATTTTAAGGAAGTGGAGGGTGAAAAATACTATTTTACATAGTTCTGAATTACAGAACTATTGATAAAAGCTTGTCCAGGATTTCACCCTTAATTTTGATGTCTAAAGCCTTGCAACTGATAGTCATCCCCATATTATTATAGGGCTTAGGTGGAACACCAGAATAGTTGGAGGCTTTTCATGGGCATCAGGTTCTGCCCACATGCTCCTCATAGTGTTATATAGCCAAAAATGACTTCCTTGAAAGAACATTGTCATAAGCTTAAGTTAAGCACCTTTTAGATTATTTAAGAAGAAATCTCTAGCAAGTATTAGGAAGATGATAAAATCACATGAGTTTCAAATGTCAACATTCAGAGCTTTCCATTTTTTTTAGATCCAGGAGAAAATGGTCAGGTTAAACACATCCTGCATGCTCTCATTCTAATTCAACATTTTTTTTTTTTAATAAGTGCAAAAGGTGAACTGGGAGGCCACATTTTTACTTAAAAATAAATTAAATACTTGGATTCTGCCATGATTATGCATCTTTTAAAAGTTTCTCTTATGTTCAAAAATCTTAGCTGGAGGTGTCTTCCCAGAGCTTTAAGAGTGATAACAACCCAGTGCTGCACAGGATGGTGCCCACATTAGCTTGAATGGTCAGGCAGAAAGAACTGCAGAGAATTCAGAACTTTGAAAATACAGACTTTAGTCTAACTGTAAGTACCAAGGCTAAGCACATACCAATCTGACTCCCATTCAGCAGTGTGCAAGCTACTAGCAATCTTGAAAGCGCATTTAATAAGTAAAAGACATTTAAAGCCTTACCTTGCAAAGAAAGGCCTTTCCATAATCGACCTTAGTATAGACTTTTACTAAGAAGATTGGTCTTCATTGTTAAAGAGTAAAAACCTGATAGTTTCTATACTGTACCTCATGCCCACTTTTTCCATACAATTGACTACAGCTGAAGAACAAGTATTCCTATAGATGAACTTCTTCAACATAGACAAAATACCTTTTCCTTTTCAAAGATAAGCTTTTTTAAAGTCTTAGAACAATTTCAAAAATGTTCCGTGAGTCCTAAATTAATTGAAAAGAAACTTCTGCAGTGCTTTATGTTTACTGACTTATTTTAAATGCAGCCTTTACATGACAAAGCTGAAGCTTAGTTTCATGAAGCGCTAAACAGAGGTGACCATTGAAAACCACTCAACCAGTGCTAGCCCAATATAACCATTGATCAGCACTATTTGCCTCTTAAAGTTGGGACCTAATCCCTAACGTGATCCCTAAGAAACCTCTACTTTATTTTGGCCGCTTTTGCCCTTGAATCTACTGCTTTCTTCGCCACAGAAAACAATTGATGTCTCTTTGCCTCTCCCTCAGTTGTGTCACACCCAAAATTGTAAGCAGAGCTGGAGGCATCAGTTCAGAACAAATACAAGCTCAAAGCAGCCATTGCTGGAACTTTGAAAGAGTGTAATTGCTTTATTCCATTGTTTTCCTCCTTTTTTTTTTTTTTTTTTTTCAAACTTTGGCCTAGTGCTGTATGTTCTATTCCTGCAGGGACTGGAAGTGGAAGTGGGAAAATGTCGTAAGAAAAGCTGTTTATGGAGGACTGTTCGCCTGCTCAGAAGCACTAGAAATCTCATGAGGACCCTTCCATACATGAGATTTTCAGCCCAGTTTTACAAATGAAAGAATGCAGTTGAAGTTTCAGATCAACATTCACATATCAATTGATAATTGTTGTTATTTATTTATGCCGTGGCAAGGTCACAGCAAAAAGAGGTCCCACAAGGTTAGGTAGAGTGCAAAAGAGTCTTTCTTTTTCAACCTTCATATTAGCAATGGGTTTTAACAGAGGTGCAATGTGTCATTTGTACTGCGATACCTTGAAAAAAGTGTTAGACAGAATCATAATGCTCTTAAAGTAGATAGAAGAAAAAACTTGATTAGAGCAGGAAACCTATCCCTGAATATCTTCCAGCTCGCTGTCAAGCAAGAACACTGTGTTCTAAGGTACCTTCTTTCATCCTGGAAATGTGTAAACTAAAAGAGAGCAAGGTCTCTTTGCTCTCCAGTGAGACTGTGTGCAGCTGAAGTAAGCCAGAAATAGCTGGAATGCCATAAATTCAGATCCTTTCATCTGAATTCACTTTCAAGCATTATCAAATCCGTAAAAGATAGCCTCCATCCCACACTTCAATTTAGTACCTAAACACAAAGATGTTTGTTCAAACCAATCTCCTGAAACACATGAAAACCAAACATTTTTCACTTAACCACTCTTTGTCCATCAGATTACCACAAGAACTCTCAGGGTCTTAAATTCCTTCACCATAGTATAGGTCTATATAATATTCTCTGAAGATTTATATGCTACACTGAACTCAGCCTTAGTATTAAATTCCATGCAGTGTCACTGGCTTTACTGGAATTGAGTTTGTAAGAGAATTTAGCTGAAAGCTTCAATTAATAAAGGTTATTTATAGCTAATATCTTTTATGAGAGGTGATCAATATTTTACTGAAGAAATTCACTTTCAGCAAAATCTCTCCTCCTTTGAGAAATTTCTTGGTGCAAGGACAATCAGTGTTTCAATGGCTCAGGTTTCAAACTCAAGCTCAGTAAAAACTGAAAGGACGAACCTGAGGACCTGATTTGGAGGGTTTGAACAGGCTCAGGTATACTCAATAGATATTTTTGTCACTCTCCCCCCTCCTCCCACTTCTTTTTTTGCTCTTCTTTTTTCCTTTTTTTTTTTTTTTTTTTTCCTAGCAGCAAACTGAAAGAGATGTGTGGGGAATAGGTGTGAGAAGAAGAAATGTAAAAAGGAATCACATATAGGTTTGGGTGGCCTGGAGACTACTTGTGATCCTTTCAGAAGGTGCTGGCTTCAGGGGCAAAACTGTTTAAAAGCTCCTGTCCTGTCTCTTTCCTATACCTGTCAGTTCAAACTAAGATCTTGTTACCCTTAGCATTCAAACTCAAAATTACAGCAACCAAAGCAGCACTTGATTTTTAAATTTCAGTTTTCATTGTGGGCTAAAGGAGGCACCCTGTTCTCCAAGTTGCTCCAATGATTTCAGTGTTTCCAAGGTTTTGTGTGAGAGAAGATGATGGCATCCTGCCCTTAAGCTGCTTATATCTGAGGAGGAAGGGATGGAAAAACTTCAATTCTACAGCTTTGGTAACAAGTTATGATCACTAGATTTTTCTTCATATGAGTGTGTCTACCTACTGTGGTACCCAAATTTCTCAGGTATTGTGGAAGAAAAATATGAAGTATTATACATTTGCTTTTTTTCCCCTTCATATCCAACTAACATCAGAAAACACAAGTTCAGAACAGCTTCCTTTTGGTCTCATACAAATATCAGGGTGATTCACCCAGCCATGGGGATTTCTATCCAGTGTAGCAGGCTAAAAATGATTGGGAATTCTAGATTTGAATGCATTTTCGATTGGTTTATTTCCTACTTCTCATATAAGAGAAGCCTGTTCCATAAAGATGTTTATTACATAGCAAGAGTTAACAATTACTCCCGAGTGATACATATATAACTTCCACAACAGTTTTGCTAGGTTTGTAGGTCAACAGCGTATTCCTTAATGAAAGAAGAAAAAAACAGAGTTGCTGTTACGACACAGGTGCTGAAATCTTGCTAACAGTTCCAGAGCAATGTGAAACTGCTGTAAATCATAGCTCCCTCACAAGGCAACCAAGGCGAAGGATTTTCCCAAACTACTCTTATTTTGCTAAGAGTGTCATCTTGTGGAATCCTTGGAACACTCTTCTTCCCTGATTGGCAGCTGAAGAGGAGGATTAGTTTTCCTCCTGGTGGAGTAATCCATTATAGCTGAGGGTGATTGTTTTTAAGAAAGCAGTGTGTCAACAGAACCAAAGAAAATGTGGTTCCCTGACATCTACTACTACTGAGACACCAGTCTTTTGTTTGCCCTCCAGAGGTATTCCTAATGACAAATTCAGGTGACGGGGGGGGGGGGGGGGGCGGGGGGGGGGGGGGGGAAGTGGTGTTTAGTTCTTTTAACCTATAGCAGCTGTGCAGACTTTGATATCAAGCTGTTGTAATCTCAAATCAAAAGACACTTAGCACCCATAGGACTGTACAGATTTCGTTACACCTGACAGGTCTGATTCCCCCATTCTTACTATTGCAGTTGTCCTCACCTACAAAATTCCATGGTGCTCATAGTGACAACCGTCACCAAAGCATATGTTTTCCTCTTGATGTCACACTACAAGAGGCATTTCTTCAGATTCTCTAATTTTGTGAACTTTCCTCTGATGGTTGACAGCATTCTAGGCCATGGTATTGTCAAATTAATGGCAGCAGTAATGAAAAATATCAATTCTGAGAATGGAATTTATTTCCTGCAACCAAAACTGTACTCTGTGGCAGTATGCCAAAAGGTATTTTCATTTCTCTTTAATTATCTGAAGGAAGTCATGTTCTAAAGCATTCTTTTGAAGTAATACACTGAGAAAATGTGAGTTAGAAGCTTTAATGATATTATGTAGATCAGCAGAGACAGTTTTTGAAGTACAGTTCTGTACAATTCATTGTATAGTGGCTTAAAATTTGACCTTGTACCACTCAGCCCACACATCTTTTATAGGATATTCAAACTGAATATAAAATGCTAGAATGGCAGCTAACTAGGAATCTGAAAATATTGCTCTCCTTTATTTGGTATGTTTCATGAACCTTCATTGTAGGCAGATACCTTCTGTTGGTAGCATACAGGCACCTGGCTTGCAAAAAATATTCTTTATAAAGAACAGAAGACATTTCTGAATGTTCACAGATTCTGAATTGTGACTCTTATGTAATCCATGAACAGGTCAAGCTGAGCAGCTTTACCAGTTTTGAAAATAGCAATGAACTCTTTAACTAGCTCATAATACTAGGACTCACCCAGATGGAAGAGTTTTGTCAAATAAATCAACAGCACTACTTGATTCAAGAGCAATTAATTCTCAGTGAAGTCAGTGCAGCTGGAAATGAGCCCATGGTTCTAACAGGCTACGTTTTTCTAAGGTTTTCCATCCAGATATCACTTAGCCGCAGTTTGCAATCGAATTATTGCACAGAAAGATACCACCACAGGTATTTCAAAAGCATGAATTCTACCAGGATACAAACACCCAATCTTGCTATGTGAGGTCCCAGGTTTTAAGTGGATTCTTGTTTATTTGTTTATTTGCAGAGTGGCTTCTGGCTGCCTCTGAAAGTGGAGGAAATTAAGCGCTTCCCAAAATCAAGAACACTGTGTGTAAAAAGAAAATAAAGTCATAGATCAGCGGTGAACAGGAAGAACCACTATGTAGCTATTTGCAAGATAGCAGAAGCTCCAGCCACCTGTCCAGAGAAGAAAATAACTTTTTTCGAAACAAATCCCAACAGCAGTAGTAGCAATAATGATGAGATATGGAAACATGAGTAAACATTAAAAATAAATCCATAAACATTTATGCATGTTTCTTTGAGTAGTGAATCCTAGCCTATTTGTCCAAACAATTTGTTACAGATGAGTACAGAATGCTCAATAGCAAATGTCATTGAATTTCACTAATACAGATGCTTTCTTAAGTTTCACATTGAGCAAAGATTCAGTAGCAGAGCATTACAATGTACTTTTGTATTAGTGTAATAGCATAGTGAGTGCTAAGACTTCATTTACTCATTTGTTAGTAGATTAAATAATATCATTAATAAGGAAAACAAAACTGCCAAAATAAATGTAGAAAGTGTATTGTGATGCACGATTCTTGTGGGAAGCGGGAGAGAGTTACTCTGTGCATTCCTTCTCTACTTTACAAAATAAAAGGCAAAATTTTTCCATTGTTATTTAAGAGGAAATACTCTGCCACAACAGTGTCTTGGGTTACAATTTATAATGCAGTAATTTTACCCAGACTCATTAAATACTGTAGAGAAGACTAACTGGCTGCTCTTCCCTCACTGGAACATGAAAGTACTTGAGAAAATGAAAAGGCAAAAAACCCTTGCAAAACACAACTTCATAATGTTACCGAGGCAAATAGCTGGCATTTATCTGGGGAGAAATACTCTACAACTAACTTAGCCGAGATGAAATGCCAAGAGCAGTCTTTCAGTTCTTATGCTTCAGGGCCTAAACACACCGGCAAAAGACAAAGAAGATTTCTGTCCTGCCATCTGTAGGTGAGCAACTGAAAACCTGAAGAGGAGAGGAAAGGTAGGCTTCCTCCTGACCGGTTTGGCATTCAGACACACTGGACTGTAGCTCAGCTGCCAGTTTGTTAAAATGAGAAGATGTGTAGGTAGAGATAATATCTTTTATTAGTCCAGCTTGTACAGTTGGAGGGAAAAGGATAGATTTTGGGTGCACAAACCCTTCTGTTATTAAAAACTCCCTTCAAAAGATGCACCTGAGAACTGAAACTCATAACCACAGCAGACACTAGAAATCCCGGATTCATTAGTGGCTTTAGGGCATACTTCCCCTCTTCCATTTTTTCCTCCAGCTCCCTCCAAAAACCTCTGTGTGTTTCCTAGGTAATAAATTACCCGTTTCTCGACTATTTTAGGAGATAACACCTCCTAACACCTCACTCTACTCCAGAGGCCCAAATACCTTTCCTTTCATTTCTAATTAAACTCAGTATAATTAAATTCACAGACACTGTTCCTAACTTGCACATAACTGAAGTTTGCTGCTTCTCTTTCAGAGCTGAAGAAAGACTTGCATACCCACAGGTTTGCCTAGATTCCCAACTACTCCACTTGTTCCAACTTTAAAAAATCATCACAACTTGCAAAATTGCCTTTGGGTATATCTGTAGCACATGGGACCCCAACATCCCAACACGACCATCACTTTATTTTGAAAGACCAAAGTACAGTTAATAGCAAATAATGGCATAGGAAATCCCCCTGCTCCTGATGGCTACCAGTGTCCTAGGAAACACTACAGGGAGAAGAGCAGATTGCTTAGGCTTTCTTTAACACTTCTACATGTGGCAGACTGGTAGGAATGACTTGTCAGCAAAACCCTAGCAGAGTCCCAAGACTTACCAAGGCCATTACTGCTCGTGTTCCCAGGGGATTCTTGATTGAATTCTACAGTATGGTGGGAATCCTTGATATGACATTAGATCTTGTATCCTTGATGTGACATTCTGAAACTAAACCATCAGTCTTAGTTAGTCATTGAATTAGTAATGACTAAGAATATACCGTTGAAGGCTTACAGAAGATGGGCTAATTCCCAGCAGCTGAGGTCCCACCCTTATTAATTTTTAGACTACTCTTAATCAAAAACTTTTTTAGCAATATCTTTAGGTTAAGTCAGTGAATTTTGGGTTCACTGACAAGATTAATAAGCGTATTTTTTCTAATGAGGCCCAAGAGAGGTAAGGTAAAACATTTCATGTTTTCATTGATGATGGCCAAACTTTTACTGAAAAGTTTACTGTACTGCAGTATGATACCAAAGTAAAGTGGATTAAAAAAAAAAAGAGATTTCATAACAGCTGAATATGATAAAAAAAGGTGGAATAGAACTGTTTTCCAGTGACATATAGACATGCTGAAAGTGAAGACTTCAGGGAAAGATAATGCAGAAAAGGGTCTGGGGATTATAGTGGATTCTATCCTGAGCACAGGCAAAAAAAGTCACACTTGCAAATAAGGCAAGCTCTGAAGTTAGGGTCTGTAGGGAGAGGTACTCTGTGCGAGCCTTGATTCCACACCATTTGGATCAGCTTGAGGAGCATCATGGAGAGACGGATAACAGTCATTAGAGGTTTGGAAAATATGCCACTGGAGAAAGGTTGGATGAATTGTCTAGAGTCTAAAGACTGAGGAAAGACATGGATAATCTAATTTTTTTATGTAATGAGAAAGGAAATAAACTTTATGACAAGAAGCCATATGTCTAAACTACAGAAAAGGAAATTTGGGTTAGACATTGGGAAAAAATCTTTACAGCAGTCAGAACCTGTCTCCCTACTGTTTGGGTAGAAAGACTGTAGAAGGAGATTTTAAAGTCCAGATTGGGCAATCATCTTCCAGGAATATCATATGAACAAATCCTGTCTTCAGAAAGAGGATGGAGCAAATGACCTAGCTGGCACTAAGACTTCTGGTAGTGTTTTTTGGAGATCTTTTTGCCATTTGAACATCTCTTTTTCTAGGGTTTCTTGTATCACCGACCGCCTCCAAGATACTCATGATACAAGTAACAAAGGACCACCAGACATTCCCACAACTGCGCTTCCTCTCTATTACAACTGAAAGCAAAGCAATCAGTGTCTTCCTTTTCCCTCTCTCCTTTCTCTCTTTTCTGCTCCAGAGACAAATATGTTCAGGGCTGAAAACTGTGGGACTTTTAAAGTACTGGGTGATAAGGACTCCACACTCATTTTCTTATAGTGAGGGTCAGCACTGAAGTAATAAGGGACCTTTTTAATTAAAAAAAATATTGGAAACAAGCTTCACTAGCATTGGACCTGCAGGTACTTGGTACCAGATTCAGTCACACAGGCATGAGGCTGCCCTGACCCTAGCAAAGCTAGGAGACAGCTCTCTTAATCTTAGCTAGCTTTCTGCCTTAATAGTGTCCCCAATGGAGGTGTGACACATGGTCACTGACATTGTGGCCTTGTCACATGTTCAGAATGGTTTTCTTGGCAGCACTACCTGTAGTTACAACCAAGATAACTTGAGCTGAAGACCCTCAGAAGGAAAGTACAGAATTGGATTGAAATATGGTTTTATTAGTGTAGGAGCAAAAAGGAATATAATAGGATAAGATCCTGCAGTATGGTGCAGAAAGAGGATGCCTGGTTTTCAGCAGCAATGTCAGCTGTGGCTCAGTTTTCTCGCTTTCCTTTCCTTTACTTGTAAGGTACTGACATCCAAGCAGAACCAGCATGAACTTCCAGATTATTGTTTGTAATTATCAGTAGAGTAAATGTGGCAGCACTGGCCACTGTATGCTAGGAAGCTGTGTGAGAGATGCCGTTGGGAGCTAGCTACCAGAAACCTCTGAGCTTTCACGCTTGAGTAACCACTTCCTGACAATCAAATCTGCGAATGGAAGTGCACACAGTCATTTCTGTTTATTCAGGACAGCATGGTGGTTCATGTTTGCCAGGCTGTGAATTTTGCTGCCCATAGTTTTCAAAGATTACTGGCAATGGACCATAATCATTACATCAGTTGAGAGTATAGGCTGCACAGTAACTGATCCTTTTTTTCTTCAGGAGTTACATTAGGTATACATATGCAGATGTAAATGGCTACCTACCATTTAGTAATAGCAACTATTAGTAAATAATAATGTAGTGAAGTTACAGACAAAATACCAAAATATTTGTTTTATAAGACCATAAATAAAAACACTGTGTGTCATGAGAAGCCCCAGCCTGACCAGCATTCTGCCTGCAACAGTAGGCAGGTGCTTAGGGAAATAATGTACAAAACAGAATGTTTATGAATTAATTATTCCCTGGTTTAATCTTCCAGCTATACATAGCATCTTTATTCAAATAGCTGCATTAGAGAATTAAGAAGGTGGCACTGTTACTTCTGCCGTCTTCTGAAATATTCTAGGTGATCTCCATACATGTCTACTTTTTTATTTCCTTTGTGTCACATGTCTGCACAGTTCATGTCCAGTTATGCTATTTTTTCTGAACATCTTAGGAACTTCATTGCCATGGGGTGCCAAAGATTCAGGTTTACTGGGTTGTACAGAAGTAACTGGAGGAATTAGACTGGCAAAAGAAAGAGGTAGTGAAAGCTATGGTATTTACCACTGATGCACTTTTGATGTTGAACAAGTGAGAAGTCTTAGATTTCTCATTTTCTCTGATACTTCCTAACTTGCATTAACATCCCAATTCTTTCATTGCTTCTAATTATTTGCCTGTACTGCACAGCTCTTTCTAAAACTGCACACTTACACATTGCACTGCTTTGCCTCGCTTTTCTTCCCTAGTGGGATAATTGTTGATTCTTTATGTGACTATTCTGCTATTCTGCCTCCTATCAGCTTAAACAACAGTACTGTGGCTACATGGCATGGTTAGGCTAGGCACTGTTGGTGCTATCCTGTCCAATATGTAGAGTCAGAAACCGCTAGAACTTATTGCCAGGAGTTGTGATGAGTTGCTCTGGAAAATTTAAGATTGAATGTATTGGGTGGGAGGACAGACTGGAGGATTATAACCATGACATCTGTGCGCCCTCCACCCCTGCTGTCTGTCTTTTGCTTTAGTAATCTAACCCTGTGATTGATCAATGCGGCCATAAAAAATTATGTATAATTTTCATGTTCTCTTTAAAAATCCTGTAAAATGGTTTTTCCCATGCTCTTTCAACTCTTTATCATTGACACAAGCCCCTCTGTCATACAAAACTAATAACAGTTTTGTAGGAAAAATGTCTTTCTTGTTCATTATTTTGATGTGTAACCTGGTTTTATGCAGATAAGGACATGTATGGAGTTAGGCTGTTTAATGCAATCCAATCATGAGATGCTTCCTAACAATTTTTCTTATATAATATTTTTGTGTTCTTGATAGTGAACATATGACCATAAGATATACGTTATTTTCTATTAGTGGAATTCTCTAACAAGAGCAATATAGATAAAACATAGCTAAAGAGCATCCAAAAAGGTCATGTGACATGACTGAACCCAATCATGAAGCACGTTTTCTAAGTGTATTGCAAACAGAAATATCTGGGCAATTTGGAGACAAGACTATGGCAATATGGAATATATGTTATTCTCAAAATATGTTGTGGATATACCAAATCTGATAGCAAATCCAATGTGACTGACGAGAGGAAAAGGATCTTCCATAAACAACTGGTGACATGTCTTCCAAGACGCACCATTTATTCTTTACAATGTACCCTAATCTGGAAGCAACACTTGACATCACTTCTCTCAGATCCTATGATACTCAGCCACCATAAGATCATAAAATGGTGGTAGTAAATTTCTGCAGTGGTTATATCCTGTTTGTAACTATTTGAGAAAATGTTGCTTTTAAGAAAGAAAATCACTGTGCTCTTCCCCGGTAACATTCAAGTATTATTCACTGGAGCTAACTTCCTTGCATTGTGCTGCTTCACCACCTGAAAGCTGAATTTCTAGTGACCTCTAGCAAAAACGAGCAGGACGGGCATAAACCTTTCAGAACGAAACATACTAAATCAGGTGCAGTGCGGGGCGCTCAGCAGCCAGAAGAAAACTCTGCTTCTCTCTCCCATCCCTACACATCAAACTATGTATTTCTTTTGACAAGGAAACCGCATTCCACCACCCGGCCCCTTTCAGACTCTCCCTCCTCTTGAAACCCAAGGTGGGAGAAGGGAGCAGAGGCAGAGGTTGAAGGAGACCTGCGCGCTGTGCTGTGCTGCGGGGGGAGCAGCGGGACCGGGGCCAGGGCAGCGGTGCGGGCCGGCGGCACGGGACTCTCCCTTCTTTCGCTTTTTCCCCCCTAAAGTTTATTGTAAAGGGGTAACGTTTGCGGGTTCGTCACGTGACCCTGACAGGTCCTGCCTATTGAGAGCCAGACCACCCACATGGAGGACGATGGAGCTGCTTAATAGAAACAGGCATGTAATTGTGAGGCTTTCCAGCACTCTGCAGAATGCCTGCAACCTAGGAGGGTTCTTTTTTTACCCTTTCGGTTCCTTTGGGGTAAAAAAAAAAAAAAGAGAGGAGGAGGAAAGGGAAGGAGGGAAGGAAGGAAGGAAGGAAGGAAGGAAGGAAGGAAGGAAGGAAGGAAGGAAGGAAGGAAGGAAGGAAGGAAGGAAGGAAGGAAGGAAGGAAGGAAGGAAGGAAGGAAGGAAGGAAGGAAGGCAAAGGAGAAAGAGAAAGAAAGAAAGAAAGAAAGAAAGAAAGAAAGAAAGAAAGAAAGAAAGAAAGAAAGAAAGAAAGAAAGAAAGAAAGAAAGAAAGAAAGAAAGAAAGAAAGAAAGAAAGAAAGAAAGAAAGAAAGAAAGAAAGAAAGAAAGAAAGAAAGAAAGAAAGAAAGAAAGAAAGAAAGAAAGAAAGAAAGAAAGAAAGAAAGAAAGAAAGAAAGAAAGAAAGAAAGAAAGAAAGAAAGAAAGAAAGAAAGGAAAGGAAAGGAAAGGAAAGGAAAGGAAAGGAAAGGAAAGGAAAGGAAAGGAAAGGAAAGGAAAGGAAAGGAAAGGAAAGGAAAGGAAAGGAAAGGAAAGGAAAGGAAAGGAAAGGAAAGGAAAGGAAAGGAAAGGAAAGGAAAGGAAAGGAAAGGAAAGGAAAGGAAAGGAAAGGAAAGGAAAGGAAAAAAGAAGAGGAAAAAAGAGAAAAGTAAACAAGAAGGACCGAGGACGAAAACACTGATGTCCCATTGAAGCCGTCAGTGACAGTGAGCGAGGGCGCACCCAGCCCTCCAGCGCGGCTCCCCACACGCGGCTCCAGCAAGGGCAGCGATGGTAGGTGCAGCCCCGGGGGGCCACGACGGGGCGGCAGCAGGTCCGGGGGCGGCGGGACCCAGCGGACAGGGCCCGGGTGCGGGACGGGGGCTGGGTCGGTGTTGGGGGGCTGCGCGGGCCCTCGCCGGGGCCGCTGGCGGCCGGGGCCCGGGGCTGGCGGAGCTTCCCTACAGCCGTCGGAGGCCGGGGTACGCCGGGGGACCGGGGCTGCGGCTACCGCCTGCCGGGGGGGCGGCAGCGCGGGGCACGGCCGGGCGGGGGGGGCGGGGGCTCCGTGCGGGGCACGGCGGCAGGGGGCCAGGGGGCGGCGGGGCTCCCCGGGGCCAGGCGCTGCTCTGCCGCTGGCCCGGCCGTCTCCCCGCGCCTTGGCGGTGCAGTGGCTCGGAGCTCCCGGCAGGGAGGCGCGGGGGGGACTCGCCGCTGGTGGGAAGTCGCTCCTGCGGTGACCCTGCGTAGTCCCGCAGAGGACGGCAAACGGGTTCCTGGTCTCAACATCTCAGCACCTGTGTGAGCTCTGGTCCAACCAACCTGCCATGCGGGGAGCAGAAACCCCTCTCGGGCCAGGCTGCGTAGGACAAAGGCCGCAGGGGAAGATGCAGTTCGCATCGTCTTTCTCCTCCGGAAAGCTAAATAGTGCTTCTTAAACGAGGTGCGCTGAGGAGCCCTTTCCCTCTCTCTACAACGCAGGCTGAATGCCCACAATCAGTGGAAGCTGATGAAAACATACAGCTGCACGGAAAAAAGAGGGAGGTCGGCTCCTCTAGCTACAGCAGTGAAATACGTGGCGTGCCTTAGGTGAAGTTGAATAGTAGCTTCAGGCTCCAGTATCGGACCCTGCATGTGGTTGGTACCTGGCACCACCCGGACCGGTACAGCACTCGCTGTCATCGGCCCCGTGTGTGTTGTCCCACTGCTCCCTGGGGTTGGAGGCCAGAGGATGTCCAGTGACACATCTCCCCCTGGCCGCCGCCTTAGTCCCGGTATGGGATGTAGACCTGGGGGGGTAAAAGAGGGGAGAGGAATGGGGGAGATGTCTGGTGTCATCGGGTGGATTTAACGGACGTTGGAGCCAAGGTTGGTATCTGCCAGCTCCTAACCAGAGAGTGTTTACCAGTTCTGGTTAGAGGGTCTCACATCGTTTCGGCACCAGTCTGATAGGTGTATCTAATTTCTGGTTAGGGCTGTTAGGGTCATTGTGTGTCTGGATTATAATCCAACACTGTATCTGGACAGGACGTAGTATTGTTGAGAAATGTTAAGGCTAAGAGGGAGGGGGAGGAGGAGGAATGCTTTAAAATCTTTTTGCTTTCAAGAGCCGGTAAATATAAAACTGGCAGCTGACTCTGAATTAAAATGTCTTGGGCTTCTCTGTTTTTATCCTTATTTCACACACACACGCACACACACACACACACACGCACGCACACACACACACACCTTTTATTTTGTTCTGCCTTTGCCACAGTGTATAAAGCCCTATTGAGATATGTAGGCGTGATGTGTAAACCGGATTAGCAGTATGAAAGAGAGACATACAATGAGCCTGAATTGTTTTACTTCCTTTTCATTTCTCACGCCTATATCTCTAATAAATTTGTTGCTCCAGCAGTGGGTCAAAGAGATCGTGTCGCTCAGCTTTTTTTCCTGCAAGACCCGATGGCAGAGATCATGAAAATGAATGCCCTGCCTTCTGCCAAATGCAAGACTTGAGCTATATCTTTACACAGAGCCGGTGTTGTCCGGACTGGCTAGAAACTGTTCAGTGTAACTTTCCCCTCTTCATGCACTTTAAAGTCCTGCAAGTGGCAGGGCATTTTGCCAGGAAAAGAATCTGTTTTGAAGACGAGTTGGGTTTATAGAGCTAAAGCCCTTCGCGGAATATGACAAGGTCTGCTAGGGCTGGGATGTCCTCCAGCTGTTGAAGGGAGAGGGCTGCTGCTCCCGCCGCTGTCCTCTGCATCTCCCCTGGTCCTTCCCTCAGAGTCGGCTGCACCGCGGGAGGAGCACAGAAACCTCGGAGGCTCCTCTGGAGGCACATTTCCCCGCAGCCCTCCGCGGAAGAAAATGCCAGCGCTCCTGGGTTGGTGCTGTAGATCCCTTATTTGCTCCTTTGTGGCGTGCAGAGCAGCTTTCTATTAAAGGAGATCAGGGGTAATTAGCCGCATTATTTTGACAAGTTGGCTCGAGCAGTTCCCTTTCTTCCAGGGCTGAGGAGGGGAGAGGGCTCGCTTCGTGCCGCCACCTCCTTCCCCAGGCGCGGGCGCTGCGCGGCCGCGCTGCCCTGCGGAGCGGCTGCCTGCTGCGCGCCGCCGCCCCCGGAGCGCAGCCCCCGCCGGCCCTGTGGCAAGCGAGGCACTGCGAGTGGAAACGAGAGGCTCAGGCTGCTCTGAAAAACCCAGTGAAGGTGCTGCCCCGTGGCCTCACCTGATTTGTCAAAGCCAGTGTCAGGCGGCGTGTGGAGCTCTGGGCCGAGGCAGACCTGCGCCCCTGCGCGATGACAACGTGTGTGACACAAAAATTTGAGGGAATAGACAAAATCAGGTTATTTTCTTGCAAGTCCTTCTTCTGCCATGGGTCAGCTCTCTTGTAGCCCCAACCTACAAAAGGAAGCCAAAGTGCCGGTGCTTCATTTCTGCATTGTTTCTATCTTAAGATACTCCAGCAGTGCTGTGCTCTTTGTGCTATGTCCACGGGTGATGAGTAACCTGGAAAAATGTGTTAAAGGAAGATCAGTGTAAATACCCGTTACCCACTGTTAACCTGTGCTGGATTTGATCCCTCCTCTGGCTGGAGAAAGTGTGAAACTGCAGTATTCGGGGTTATGAGCACAAAGGTGACCTACATAAGAGGCAGAGCATTACAAAATGAAGCTGCTATGACCAAAACCCTGAGATTCTTGTTACGCCAGCCATGGCTGTCCAGGAATCAGGAGGACGAGGTTTAAAAGGTTGCAGACTGCAGCCAACGCTACACAAGGAGACACCTTCCCAGGCCTTCACCACAGAGCAAGTCCAAGATAAGAAATCTGTGGGATCCCTTCGAGTTGCGAGTTGGTAAAAGCCCTTGGTGTGGAGCAGTTGCACACACAGAGCCTGCATATCACAGTCAGCAGTGCTTACAAATGTAAATAAGGGCAGATTGATTAGGAACAACATTATCGCCAGGAATGTAGCATGCAGGCATCAGCTATGAGGCAAACTGGGGGCAGGCACTGCTCTGACCACCCAAGTGGAGACTTTTACACTGACACTTCTTCCTTAGGGGGAAAAAAACCCCACACAACAGAAACAAGGCCAATTAGATCCCTGCAGTAATTCATCTCTTGTGTATGCCTTAAAAAAAAAAAAAAGTCTCCAGACCACAGGGAGAGAGGGGAGATTAAGATAGCGCTTGTTAAATTTGAGTCTTCAGACTGAGTTTTGGAAGCAGGAGACGGAACTGACAGGCGCTGGGCTATTGTGTGAAGCTGAGCAGGCAGGAGGAAGGCAGGGCAGCTCTGGGGGCTCGAGGTGCTTGAAGGGACACTCTTCCCCTGTTTTGAAGCCTGCTGGGAGGCTGAATCAAAACGCCTCTCCACCCATTTCTCCTTTCTCTATCCCCTAGTCCTAGCACCTCATCAGACCCTGTGAGGGGGCAGGACAAGGGACACATCAGTTCCTAGCAAGATGGACAGTCACTTTCTCAAGCAGAAACTTGAATTGGAGGTGGCCGACTGCATCCCAGGTGCAGGTTTCAGCCTCCAACAGAAAACAGCCTTCAGCTCCAACCCCTTTAGGTTTCCTTCTTCCATATGTATGCACCTACATGTGTGTGCGTGACAGCTTGCTGCTCCTCGCAGCCTTCCTGGAGACACTCCCGTGAGAAGCATAAGGCCAGGCCTTCAGGGAGACAGGTTTCCCAGTGTGGGAAAAAGGGAGGTGGGACGGAGAGGAAAGGAACCGGCGGCTCTGACCCTGGAAAGCCCCTGCCCGTGGGTGCTTCTAAGTAGTCTCACCACGAGAGCCTCCGCACGGGCGGAGCGGTGCGCAGCCGGCTCCCTCCGGCGGCCCCGGCCCGCTGCCCCCGCCGCGGCCGGCGCCGGGGCTGTGTGTCTGGCAGCCGCCGGCGGAGGCCAACTCCGCCGGGGGCAGGACGGCGCTGGCAGTGCCCGGGGGCTCAAGGGTTTTGCCCACGGCCGCTGCCGCGGGCACACGAGTGGCACGGCTGCAGGGAGAGGTGCGGGGTGCCCGCGGGCCTGGGGGGCAGGGGGCTGCCCGGGCTGCCGCTAGCACCTCGGCTCCCCACACTCCCCTCTTTTTCTTTGTTTTGCCCTCCCCCGCAATGAATGCACAGCGGGCGCGCCCTACAGCCCCGCTCCGCCGCGGGCGCGCAGCAGCCGCCCTGCTGGGGGGCACCCCACCCCCCCGCCCCCCCAGCGGCTGCCCGGGCCGGGCGCGGAGCGGTGGGGCGGATTTCCCGCTGCCCTCCGCGCCAGTGCGCACGGAGGTCCGTCGAAGCGCGGAGCCTCCGCGGGGAGCCCCGCTCTGGGCCGGGGTGCGCAGACCCGGGGCTGGGGGGAATGCGCGCAGCTGTAACGGCAGCAATTAATGGCTGATTCTCAATGAAGAGAGACGGGGAGAAGCGGTGCCAAAAAAGTAAACAATCGCGTATAGTTCAAGAAGTGTTTAGCGCGGCCAGGCAGGCTGCGTTTCATGGACTTTTACACTAAAAACATATTAAAATTGGCTTTCCTCAGGTTTCAGTTAAAGAATGAGCCCTAAATTGAAACAGGCTAGCTACCGCGCGGCTTTAAATCCCTCAAGTGTTAAGTTTTCATTGTGTTTTTCTAACTGGACGGAGTGGTTTTCTTGCAAGGAACTAAGTCTCCTCTTTAGTTAAAAAAGAAAGAGAGAGGGAGAAAAATCTGGCACTTTCTACCGCAGTATCCACCACCCTGTCATTATTTCTGCAAGCCTGGGAATTCAGCTCGGACCTCCCAGTATTTGTTGCAGCTTGAGGCCAAGGTGCCTCTAAAAGGATTTTCTTTTCAGGGCTTTAGAAATCGTTTAATGCTGCTTTCCCCCCGTTTCCCTCTCTTTTTTAAAAGGGAAAAATATATTTCTGTATGTTGATCGCGAGAAAGTTCCGTGCGTGTGTTTGTCTACAAGCATCCCGGACGGAAAAAAAAAAAAAAAAAAAAAAAAAAAAAGAGAGAAAACTTTATTGAAAAGAAAACGAAGAAGAAAGGGGGGAAAGGCATTCCTTAATGGAAGTATTGCATGCAAAGAAGGCTGGATCTCTTTAAGGCTCCCCCTGAAGCTGGAGATGCACACACAAGGGTTGCCGGCCTGGGTGGTCTCTCTACTTTGGTGAGCTGTTGCTAAGCAGCTAATAATAGTCATGTTTGCTGAGTAATTTCTGCCCTCCCCGAGCCAATCGCCTCGCAGAAACCCAAGCCATCTGACAGCCCCGGGGGCGGGCTTTCAGCTCTTCCCCCCCCCCCTCATACTCCCCCCCCTTCCACCCCTCCTCCTCTTTATCCAAATGGAGAGAGTCCTTTTTTTCTTCTTCATCTCATCTCTTGAGCCGAGGGGCTGCAGCTCGGTGCTGCCGCACACACGCCGGGGGAGAGCGCCAGGCAGCCAGCCGACCGCCGCCGCGGCGGGGCCGACCGCGGAGCCCCGCCGGCCCCGCGGCCCGCGGGAAGCACCCCGGCGCTGAGGCAGGATGGTGCAGCGCGGCGAGGCAGCGCAGCAGCAGCAGCCGCCGCGGCCCGCCGCGCCGCCGCCGCGCCGCCGTCGCTGAGCGCCGCCGCGGACAGCGGCTTCCCGGAGGCAGCGGCGGCCGGAGGCGATTTCAACGGGAGCGGAGGAAAGCGCGGCGGCGGCAGCCGGGGGGGCCCGGGGGTCGCGCCCGCCCGCCCGCCCTCGCCGGGCGCGGGGAGCGGCCGCCTGCAGCTCGGGGTCCGCGCGCGATGTGGCAATGGGAGGCGCGGGGAGCGACTCGGCCGGAGCGGCCGCGGCGGCAGCCGCCGCCCCGCGCCCCGCGTGAGGCGGCCGCGCCGCAGCAGCCCCAGACCCAGCAGCAGCAGCAGCAGCAGCGGCGGCGGCGGCGGCAGCAGCGGCGGCAGCCCCCGCAGCAGCAGCAGCCCGCGGCCCGCAGCGCCGCCGGCCCCCCGCGGCCCCGCCGCGCCCCCGGGCCCCCGGGCCCCGCCGCGGCGGCAGCGCCAGCGGCAGCTCCCCCGTCCCGCCGGCGGCGGCAACATGGCCTCGGCCGGTAACGCGTCGGAGCCGGAGACCAGCAGCAGTGCGGGCGGCGGCGGCCACCCCGGCCGGGCGGCGAGAAGCGGCGGCGGGAGGCGGCGAAGGACCGGAGGGAATCGGCGCGCCGCGGCGCCCGACCGGGAGTATCTGCAGCGGCCAAGCTACTGCGATGCGGCTTTCGCCTTGGAGCAGATCTCAAAGGTGCATTCACTCTCTCACTCTTTTTTCCGGAGATACACGCTAGTGCTAGTGCTGTTTTTTCGGCGGGGGAGGAGGGGGGTGGTGTGTTTTCTCGCGGGGGTGGAAGGAGGAGATGGAAATGAAACAGCCACCAATAAAATGCTGGGAAAAAGAGAGGGACGTCTGTGACTCTTCAGTGCGGGAGAGAGTGCCCTCCTTCCCTCCGTTCTCGCCTGTGCCGGCCCTGGTGCGTGCTTGCGCTGCGGAGCACTCCTCCGGTTAAATTTGCCGAGACAGCCTCGGCTCGCCCCCGGCCTCCCCCCGGCCCGCTCCCCCTCCGCTTCCTTTCCGCCTCTCCGTCCCCTCGTAGCGCCCTGCGACCTCGGCAACACCCGCACCCGGCCGGGACGGGGCAGAAAGCGGACGGCCGCTTTCTTGGCAGAAGTTGTGCTTTTGTGAAGTTCTCCGCCGAGCGCCGACACGGCGACTGCCCTCGGAGAGTGGGGTACCCCAGCAGAGAAAGCTTGCAGCGGTTTTCTTCCCCCGGCGGTCGGAGGGAAAGCGAGGGCCGTAAACAAATTGCCACCTTAACTCTGCCGCGCAGGTCGTGCCGGTCCCGGCGGCGCGGCGGCGGTATTGTTGGCGGAGAAGGGCTGGAGGTGCCGGGGCGCCCCGCGAGCCCGGCCCGGCCGCCGATCTCCGCCGGCCAAAAATTGTTCAAAGTAAACAACCTCCGAAAGCTGCCTTGCTCCAGGGATGGTTTCACTTCAGGGAGCGGCTTTCTAGGCTTTGTAAGAAGGGGGAAAGGAGGAGGGGGGGAAGAAAAAAAAAAAATCCATGTGGCTGCCCTCTTCCGTTCACAAATATTGTCGTAACTTACAGATGGCTGCTCTACTTCCTAATTCAGATCACACAGCGTCCCCAAACTCTATGGAAATGAATTACTTCTGATCTTGCAGTGCTGCTCACCACGTGGGTCCTGCCCCAGCACCAAACCCCTGCTAGGAGCTGGGAATGGGGGAAACGGCAGCTAACTGCTACCGACTAGCTTTCCGTCACCACCGTGCCCTCCCCCCTCTCCCAGCCTTTCAGAGGTCAAAGGAGAACAGGAAAAGGGACTTTTTCTTTTCTTGTGGCTCTTGAGGTCCATCGGAAGTGGGTACTTCTGCCCTGGAGCCGCAGGTCTTGCCAGCGCAAATGCTTTTCAGCCTGAGCTGCTGGCGGTGCCTTGGGCACGAGAAGAGCATGGTGGGCAGCACAGGCGAGGGCGCAGGGGTCTGATGCAGTGGCGTCACCCCCAGCCTGCGTGTTGGTCTGGGGTGAGGATGGCAACCAGCAGGTACATCTTGGCCTACGCGTGTGCCCAAAAGTGGCTGCTCGGCGGGGCCGTGGGGCGACGGCCCTGCTGGACGGGAGCCTGCTGGCCGTGTGCCATCCTCACTCCCAGGGACGCTGCGTGTGAGTGCGCCCCGAGGGGCACGAGCGGTCTTGCCCGCGGGAGGACCGGGGCGGGGGAGAGGGCTCTCGCCGCTCGCCCCTGGGTGAGGGGGGATGCGTCTGGCGGCCTGTCCCGGCCCCTCAACTACTGACCTCTTCTTGCTTTGCAGGGGAAGGCGACGGGACGGAAAGCGCCGCTGTGGCTGCGAGCAAAGTTTCAGAGACTGTTATTTAAACTGGGCTGTTACATTCAGAAAAACTGCGGGAAGTTTTTGGTTGTCGGCCTCCTGATATTTGGGGCTTTCGCTGTAGGATTAAGGGCAGCTAATCTTGAAACCAACGTGGAGGAGCTGTGGGTGGAAGGTAAGTCCGGGACCCCCCTGGTTCTGCTGCCGCCCCTCCCCACCTGGCCGGCCGCGTAAAATCGGCTCCGGCGGCGGAGGCTAGAGTGCGTGCTCCGCATGCCGGGGAAGGCCTGCCGCCGGCGGAGGCCGGGCCGCCGGCGGGGCGGTTCGGCGGGCGGCTGTCGAGGCGGGCGGCGAGCGTTAGGCCGGGGCGCGCGGCCCCGGGTGGCGCGTACCACTTCTTCGCCCCGCGGGGGGGCCGCGGCAGGAGGCCGCAGCGCGCTGCGGGGGGCCCCGGGCCAGGCCGCCCGCAGTCACTCCGCGCCCCTGGCTGTGGCCCATCGATCCGTGTGGGAAGGCTGCGGGCGACGGGTTTCTGCGTCCTCACCGGCGGTGGGAGGCAGCCGCGCTGTCGGCAGGCGCCCCTCCGCCATTTTGGGAGTGTGTCCGCCCGCGGCGGGGGGAGGGGGCGGGCGGCGAGGAGCGCGGCGGGGCGGGTGACTGTGTGTGGTCCTGTTTTTTTGGACAGCTTTCAACTGTGGGGGGGAGCGTTTGTCTCAAGGTAAAAAAGAAAGAAAGAAAAAAGGGAGAGGACTTAAAAAAAAAAAAAAAGAAGGCTGCAGAGGCAAAGCGGGGCCTAGGCGGCCCTGGCCGGCGGTAGCGGGGTGGCCGCGGGCAGTGCCCGGGGCTGGGGGACGCTTCCTCCAGGCCCAGCCCGAAGGCGCCGGCGTAGAAAGCAGGCTTGGAGAGGAGCGGTACCGGGGAGCCGGGGCTTCGCGGACTGCCTTTCGAAACAGACACCCCCCACTCCGGAGAAAAACACCGGGGGGGTGGGGTGAGCTGGGCAGAGTGGTATCGCCAGCGCCCCCCTCGCAGGCCCCGTGTGTCTCTGGGGGAGTGGGGTGGCCAGCCGGGGCGAGTTGCTTCGCTCTGAGAGGCACGGCTCCAGGCTGCCGGGGTTTTTGGATTTGGCTTTTTGGTGTTTTTTTTTCTCTGAGGGAAAATATTGTTGACTTAGCATCACGTTCCCCTCCTAGCTGGGTTGACGTGAAAACAGAGTTCCTTGACTGCTGTAGTTACTCTGGGTTTATGTCAAAGTCGCTTGCAGCAGAATTTGGCTTATAAAAGTTAATATGGAAGGCTGCATAAATAATCATTACTAAATAAGCTCTCTGTATGTGTGTGTGTGGAAAAGCTAGTGCTGAGTGCAAACAAAGTTAGCAGCTGTTATAAAGGTGGTCTGTCCCACCCTATGAATGAATTGGAGCATATAGGACCAGATTCTGTCCTTGCAGATGACAGCCATATTGGGGTCAGGATGAGGTTCACAGGTTATTTAGCGAGTATTGGTTTTTCTGTTTTGGAAAATAATGTGTTACTGACCGAACTTTTTTTTTTTTTGTCCGTGTAGTCCAGGAGCCCAGCATATGATGAGGTCTGCTGCCAACAACCCTGAGAAACAGAGTGGGCAGTGCAGGATCCCGTCCATAGGCAGAGATGTGCATTCAGAGTCTGCACTGGTTGCTAGGTCCTGGGTACCTTAAATACTAATGCAAACGATTGTGAACATCCATTTTTTTCCTCCACTTTTTTTTTTAAGTCCTTGTGAGGTTGTTGTGGCAAAGGTTCTTTTGTCAATTTTTGGTCATATGCGTTTTGTCTCTGTTTTTTGGTAAGTGTTTGATAAACAATATGTGATTGCAGTTCCACCCAGCAGGCTTCAGGGAGGTTTATTGTCCTGATATTACTGGGGTTCACTTACTTGGAAGGATGATCCCATCTCATTAATGCCACCTGCTTTTTGTAACTATGTAATACCAAGAAACTACTTGATGAGGATGCCTGTATGACTGGCTCAGCAGTAAAAATGCAATTCTCGAGCAAAAAACGCGATTTACAAAGTAGCCACCTAGTTCAGTTGCTGCACTGACTATTCTTATGTCAATATTGCTTCATGGAGGAGGGAGAGAGGAAAGTCCCTCATATAAAATCTAGTTGAAATTGATCTCTGAGGTTTTTATGGCCAATATGAATTCATAATGCAGTTGGTTGTACAGAGTTGATCTGTGTAATTTCACATCTGTTGAGTTTAGTTTTCATGTTAGAATTAAATGTAAAAAAATGTATTAAAACTCTTCATTTAGAAACCCTTGCATTTTTAGGTGGCAAAAAAAGGGTAGCTGATTAAGATGAAATAAAATATTCTTGATGTAATTTAAATTAACTTCTAGTCTTCCCATTCTAGCGCTATGTGACCATCTACACAAAAGAGCTTGCTAAAATGTGCTTTCTTGGTAGACGCTCTATAAAAATGTTCTGCTCATGAACCAGGGTGTTATACAGATAAACCTAACAAATGGCAATTGCGTATTTCTGTTGCTAAACTACAGACAGAAGGACAGAGTGAGGATTTGAGATGGTATAGAAAGAGATAGTATGGAAAATGCTGTTCTTCCTATACAGAAGTGGAAGGCAGTGACCCAATTCAGTTTTCTGCGCTTATATGCACCTCGTCCCAACAGGTTTAAAGTACACTCCATGGAGTTTATTATATTGAGGGGCCCTTTAGATCAAGGTTTCTTTTAGTAGAAGCAGTGGCTGAATTGTCCCCTTTATTAAAATAGTTGTCTTGTTTTGCCTTTACCTTTCATTTACCAAAAGTTTGAATGAACTGGTCAAGGTTGACCAAATACAGTAGATTACTTGAAAAATATTTCAAGTAACAGTTTTGGTCTGCTACTGAAGCTTTTTACAGTTACTACTGCTGAATAAATTGACAGTATTTACATAAAGAGACTGATATTGTACGGTGTATTTCTGAATACTGTGGAGCATGGAACATAATATAGCACTGAAGTTAGCTGGAAGTAAATGGTTGCTTTTAAAACCATAACACAATTAATTAAAAATAGTGAAGTGAAGTTTGAATGAGTTTTTAAGACCATGCACATTCCAAGGTAAATGATTAGTAGTCTGGGCCTGAAGCTATTATGGCTGAAATATTTATATAAGAAGTTTAGAAAACCACCTGGTAGGCAAACTTTCAAAGAGAGAAAAAGAAAAACAGATCGCCAAAACATCATTCTTTCAGTTTTCCTGTAGTAGTCTTCCTCCTTCAGAATTTGTGCCAGCACTCTTGGTCTTCTCTGAGCCTCCTCGTACCAAAATGGCTCTCTTCTCAGCTTGTTTCTTGGCACTAAGTGTTCTAGAGTAGCTTTTCTAATTTTTTTTTTTTTCTTTTTTAAAACACAATCCTCTGGCTGGTGTTCAGAGGACTTCAGTTATTACTGTGCCCCACAGTATGCTCCCAATCCATGCTCCTGTCTCTGTTGTTTTTGATGGAGATACATACCTGTTTCACCTCAGCCCACGAGCAGGCCTGTCATCCCTGTGTGCGTGCCTTGCTACTGGAGGATGCTTGTTTTAGTTTTCTTGCGCAAACAAATTTAATGGCAGTTCTGTTATCCACAGCCATTCATCTTTAGTTGAACATCTATATGTGGGTGTCCATGCATACTGGAGTTGGTGGAGGCTGTTTAGCATCTTTACACATTGTACGCCCTTGGGAGAACAAAAAGGGCTTTGCATTGATTTCCTCTGTGACTGAATATTGTTGGGCACAAATGTGCTTTTAGAAACATCCATTCATAACTAGAAAGTACTCTGGATGGAAAAGAAATCATGCCCGTAACTGGTTATGTTTTTTGCCACCATTGTAATAGGCACTCTAAGACCCTGTGTGTGAACAGCAGCCACACATATAAATTCACAGCCTCTGCTTCTGAAAGAAGGTAGTTTTGTGGCTCCTGAGAAGGTTCTGTTAGGTGGAGGTTGAAATTTGGCTACTGCAGTGCCTTCAGTGGCATTAACTGGAGCAGCTCATAAGGGGAGAGATGATCTGGTCTTGTTCTTTGATAAGTAATTTCATGTCATCATTGTCTTGGGATTTTTCCCCCTTACTTTCTTCATTACTTTTCTTTAAGAGATTGAAGGTCATGGTGTTCTTTCCTTCCGTTCTTACTTTTTGCACTAGCTGCAGCTCAGTCAAACCTTTCCCTCTTTGAGTAGCCCTCTTCACAAAGCTAATCAAGCTCTAACATGCAGAGCCCCTTCTGTAAGTCAGTTTGAAGGAAGAGGGTGGGTGATACAGGTAGGGATAGGACATCCTGCAGAGAAAACAAAATGCCTCGGTAGCCATGTAGTTCAGCTTTGGTACTTGGAACAAAGTGTTAGAACACTTAGAACAAGTGTTCTGATTGTATGTGAATTAGGACCAAGTGTGCACAGCAGAAACTTTCTAAGTGAGGATTTGAGCTATGTGCAGTGTTGTTTCTTTTCACACTGAAGGAGCAGAAATCAATTGATGCTACTGTAGTATTTATGGCTGGCCCATCTTAAAATACGTTAATCTACCTGTGCAACGTAAGAATGAAGTGCAAATGAGGAAAGCCTGGGAGTGATGCAGGAACCAGTGTTATTTCCATAGATTCTCAGTTTGCTTAACCCAGCAAGATCAAATGCAGGTGGAGAGGAAAGTTATTCTTAAGTTCTGCCCAAGGCCTCAGTTAACTTTGTACTAGTATTCTTTGGAGAAACAAAAACGTAAAGGAATGGGTCTTTGTGAATTTGTTGTTTCAAGGAGACAAATTTATGTGAGTGGGCTGGAGTAACTTGTTTGGTTTGAATATAGTTAACAGGAATTGACCCAGTCAGGTATAATTCCATTCTCCCACAAGCACGCACATTTCTGCACAGCAGCGGAGTAGTACTGTTCAGATGTGCTTGCACCTGCATCACCACATCAGCACAGTGTAGATGGCAGAAGAGCCGAAGTTACTCTGCTGCTGAATCTGAGCTGGCGTGTTGGTAGGCTGTGTGGCAGTCTGGGAGGTCGTCTCTGATCACATCACCAAATCCATTAGTTTCATATGGATCGGGTGACATAAGAGCTTACTTATCTCTGAATGCTGTCTTGCACTGTTTTGTGTCCCTCAGTGCGTATTGAAAGGTGTTTATCTGGAAAATTTCCAAGTCTGTTTTATTTGAATTGATTATTTATTATGTCGTTTCTCCAATGGGAAAGTAGCAGTGGTGTTTCCACATGATGATCAGTGTTGGTCCTTGCTGAAAAGCTCATACTTCAAAAAAACCCCAAACCAGCTTCAGTGTTTAAAATTCCTCTTTCATCTCTTAAGAGTTATAATGAAGGTATTACATGTGACCATTCTTTGGATATTAGGAAGGTGAAGGGTGAAATCCTGAACTCACCAAATGTGGTGACAGAACTTGGAATGACTGTAGCGTAGCCAGGCCTTTACCCATGTACAAAGCAGCAGCAGACTAACAGCGTGCCCCACCCTGCCTCTTCTGGGAAGGGCAAGAGGAGGATCTCCTCCTGTAGAACTGGCACGCCCCTAAGCTGTAAGTGCATGGTTGCGTGGTTCCTTCTGCCTTTCAGACTGTAGAGGCATTTAATTTACTCAAGGCTGCAGAAAATTAATCTTATTATTTCCAAACTTAACACACTGTCACCAGTGTCTGTGCCAGAATGTGCCCTACAGATCCTTGTTTGGAAGGGTCTGTTTCCTTCTCTGTTGAAATGTGTATTTGAATAGGGCAGTGCCTTGGCTGAACCATTCCCCTTTTCCTCTTCTGAGCTTTGAGTGTCATCTTGCATTGTGGAGATTTTGTTGCTTATGAACAGGGTGTGAAGGCATTTCTGTAGTTCTGGAGAGCTTGGAGGTTCTGGTACAGAAATCCTGGAGTCAAACAGAACAGTTGAAAGCAACATTGCTTTATTGTTTGTCTCCATGACACTGCTGCTGAGCAGGAGGAGTGTAGGTAGGCAGAAGATCTAGCTCAGCTGTAGGGCTGGATGCCCCTGAAGTTGTGCTATGTGGAAGTGGTAGTGAGTGGTGTGAAGTCTACTACCAACTCCTGTTACCTGCTAAATGGACTGTAATTTTTTTTGTGGAGAACGGGCCTTCCTTTCTCCTTATTCCTCAGAAGACACTTGGTTCAGACAAGAATGAACTCAAAATTCCGTGGGTACTCAAACTTGCTTTCAACAGAGGATGCATTAAGGAAAACTCTAGCTCCTCACCCTGACTCCATCCATTTTCATGATTTATTTTTTTCTGTGGGAAGAGAAGGTCCAAGCCCTGTTATTAAAGAGTATTTGTGGGGGTTCCCCAGAAAGTAGTAACACTACATAGCATATGCATGTAACAGTTCTTGACTCCTCAACAAATTTAAAGTTGCATGCAAGTGGATGTTTCAGTTACACATAACTGTTAGGAGGCTCCAAAATATGACAGCTTCCAGATGTATGAACCAACTGATCCCTTTGTTTAGATTATGCACCACAGCTGATGCTTAGATTAGTGCTGGCTGGACAAAGCTATGAGAGAGTTGTCTGGTTTCCACGATGCCATGTTTATATTTCATTTGGATTTCTTCTTCAAAGCTGACCTCCCTATGACCTGTTGGAGCTGTGTCCACTAGGATGCTAGTTTTAATGTGTCTGCAACTGCTTTCCTTTTTGTGTCTAATGGAACCTGTTCTCATTTTGACACTCATGGACTTCTATGCGCAATCCTTTTAATTTAAGAGTGAATTACGTGCTTCAACCTGTGAGCACTCAGGTAAAACCGTGCTTATAAAGTTTTCTGCCCTACAGTTAACTTTTTAAGAATATTCTGATTGGTTAAAAGAGCATTTTGATTATAGACATTGTAGGGCTGTTCCTTGTCAGGCATTTTCTCCTGTATATAGAGTAAAATTCAGTTTTCCAGCCTTTGCACAGTGCTTTTTCTGTCTACAGGTGATGGTGTGGATATACACGGTTCTAGGTGCTCTTTTTGGAGTTCAGCAGAAGCAGGAGTGCAGAAGGTTACCAGGAATTTAATTCTCTTTGTGTCTACTGTACAGTGATATATATTTTCTCAATCATCCTTATTTATCTTCAGTACGCCTTTTGTTCTTTTAATTCTCTAATTTCTCCTGCCTTGTATTATGCAGGAGGTCTTCCCCCATTTGTGTTTGTGAGTTACTCTACCTGGGAAAACCTGAAGGTGAAGTTAGCTTAAGGGCTAACTGACAGTTCTACAATAAAAAGTGTAGGCCGCTATCAGAGTTCAGAAAGATAAAGATACACAATTTTCATTATCACTTACAGAAACTGTGTGGTTTCTACTGTTAGTGCTCTACCGGAGCAACAGATTCCCAAGATGGTGCCTTGTGACAGAAAACTCAGCGCTTTGAACTATGATTTCTGCACGCTATCTTATAATGGCCACTTTATTTTTGTGCCCATGAATGAAGGAGAACAGGAAAATGTTTTGCTCCTGTTTTGCACGATCTGTGTTATTTTATTATCCACTTACAGTGTGCTAAATGTGACTGATGAAAACCAGATATGATAAGCTGTGTTCGTCCTTGCTGTTAATTGAGTGACTTTGACTTGGAGAGTAATTTTTCATTGTACATTGCACTAGAAATAGATGGAGTGAAGTTGCAAGAAGTAACGATGAATTCAGAATTTAAAAATAAAATCTATTTTTGTTAATTCCTTTTTTGCTTTGTAAACTTAGTTGAATATCTGTAAATACAGTCTACTCGCTGTTTTTTTCTCTGTTATTTTCATTCATTATCACCTCCATTGCTATAAACATCCGGAATTTGTCAGAAGTAGTAGTTTCACGAGGTAAAAAGCCCTTTATGGAAACTGCTGACCATATAGATGTTTTGATGTATGGAGAATTTTAATTTTGGTTTTTAGAATGAATGTCTTGGCTTTAACTTCTGCTTGGTTTTGGAAAACTTAGTTGTTTCAGTGCTTAAGCAAAGTATATAAGAGGTAAGGGAATGAGCAGAGCCATAACTTGACTCTTTCTGAAAAGGTGCTGCTCCTTTAGAGAATTGTACTGAACTTAATTCCAGCTTCAAATATACAAGTAATCATTGTATATGTGAAACATCTGTGTTATGCTCATGTGCAAGAAAAAGCTGATGTTTTTAGGGCACATGTGCAGTGTTGTACACCCATGTACCTGAAGCTGGAACTGAGCCCTTAAACTGTGATACAGTCTTCATTTACTAACAGTGAGATAAATTAAAAGAAACAGCCTTCTCTTGTTTACCAGTCCGATGCATTTCTGCTTTTCGGTCAGTAACCAAAAACTAAGTGCAGCAAACTAGAAATGAGCACTGTTAAGTTATATGATTTTTTTTCCCCCCCTTAAATCATTGCTTAAGGGCTTCTGGCCCCTAGCTCAGGAATCCTGCCCAAAAATGCCAGATGTATTACACAGTCAAGTATTGCAATGTAAATAGTGTTCTGTGCCATGAGAGCAGGGTGGTCCATCTCCTAGTTTAAAAAAAAAAAAAAAATAGAAGAAAAGGAAAAAATCCACATGCTCTGAAATAAGCACAGTAGTTGTAGTGTTATTTGTGTTTTTGGCTGCACAACCGGTATTTTGGAGCTGAAAGAACACAGATAAATCAGTGCTTTGGACTGGCAGATAATAATAACTGAAATTGAGATGCTAGAAAGCAAGATGTGTCCTGGCTGAGGCTGCTTAATTTAGTCAAACAGGCATGTAATAAGTAAAATATTAAAGTAAAGGCCATTGCTGACAGACAAAACCTGTTACTTTACCTTATTGTGAACAGCAGTCTCGTGCACATGGAAACAGAGTGGACAAAGGATGGGAAGTAGGGAAGGCAGAGGCATAGGGTTATTCTTGACCTCATGCTGTGTAATGGAAAGACTGGGTATGTTACAGCACCTTCCGAGTATAAACACTGTTGAGCTGTTCTTGTTTTTAATTAAGTACCTTTTGCTGTATATTAACAATGACTTACCTTCCAGTGTGCTTATCTTCTTCAGATGTGGTAGTGGATATAGGAGGTTTATGTGCACATTTTTTCATTTTGTATATGAACATGTCATTTCATAACTTTTAAAACTAGTTGAGAGGAGATTCCACAAATCTAACCTGAAAGGAAACTACCAAGGATGAGGCAGTAATCAGATTTACGTTTGGGTTATCTGACAAATCTCTGAATTGCCATAGCTTCCTTGGGTGTGTGAAGAGGGGAAAGGGGTTACAGGAATTTATTTGTGTGTGATAAACTGTATTTAAATAGCTATAGGAACGTAATCCAAGTGTAATCTCCTCAGTGAGATACCCAGAAGAAAAATAAGCTTTAGGAACTCATTTAAACCTCTCCCTCCCTTCCTGCTGACACTATGATAACATTAAACCCCCTCCTATCCATTACAACTTCAAATTTTTCTTCCTGAGTTACTTTTCTGTAATGGTAAAAAAATTATACTTAAAGAAGATACTTTCTTGCACCACTTTTCCTGGTGAGTATTTCCTGTGCATTTATCTTATTTGCCTCTCTACATGGGCCTGATTCTGATTTCATCTACACCAGTCTTACTCCACTGACTTCTTGAAGGGTTCCCCATACTCAGGAAAGAAGCCCATGCTGTTTAAAAGCTGATGCTATTTAAGTGGTAGATAATAGAAAATATGATACTCTGGTGCAGATTATTAAGATCAAGAAACAAAACTAAAACATGTTTAGAATGACTTCCAACTGTAGATAAAAGCTATCAACTTTAGAGAATTGTGATCAGGTGTAAACATCTATTAACTGCTCTTTCTAGAGATTTGGGGAAATAGATGACCTTATTTATTCTTTTTTTTCTTTTTTTTTTTCTCCTTTTTTTTTTTTTTTTTTTTTTAAATAGGCTACAGTTTCACATGGCTTGCAAAAGAAATCTTTCTCCCTTTTTGTTTCCCACACCAATTGATTTATCATTTTGCTTGCAAGCAGACTTAGAATGTTAGGGCAGGAACACACTCACTTTTTTCTCGTAACTTTTTTGTTGCGGACCGAAACCAGTTGACTTGAATAAATTTTTCTGTGGTCTGAATGAAGCCAGCAACGTGGAAAAATCTTGCCATTCAGAGCCGTCTGAATGTACATTTCAGCCACACAGTAAGCTGTATTGGTAGGCAGTGGACTGCTAAATACAACCATTTTTCGCAGCAGAGAGTTAGACAGGTGATTAGCATAATTAGCACAGAGTAGGCTATACATATGGTAATGTTAAGTGTGTAAATGCCAGCTGCGGTGTAAAATTTATGTCAGGGGTCGACAGGGCTGTGCGAAAGTATTGTGTTACAGCTGCAGGTCAAAGCCTCCATTGCTTTACCCCCTTTTCTCTTGTTGGTGAATGCGCTAAACAGAAGAGAAAGACAGACAGAAATATAACAGATAAGGCTTTGATTGAACAGCCTGGTCCTGTGCAAGAGGGACTGATCTTAAAAAACAAAAAAACCCCAGAACACCCCCCCCCAAAACTACACGCACACACACACAAAACAAAAGTCCCCCTCTTTCACTATAGATTTTACTTTGCATCATGCTGGCTACAGAAGTGTTGCTGTCTTTGAGCGATGTCATGATGGGGTGAGGGGAATCTTGGGGCTGGAGGGAAATATGAGGTTGGTAATTATGCTTTAAGGATCAAAAACAAACAAAAAAACTTTAATTCACCTTCTTTTTGCATTACAACCCACTTTTTTTCTTTTTTAATGTCTCTGTTACTTATTGCACTTAGGGGGCTAGGAATTAAATAGTCTTGAAGGTGACAGCATTATATGTAATAAAATCTCAACAGTGCAACAATCTTCGAGCTGCATGACTGGTTTTAGACTAAGTGCCAAAGTTCCTCTGTGGTTTTGTGTGTGGGTCGCTACACTTATTCCCCAGGTTCCTCCCACCTCCTAAACCACTAAATTCTTTATAAATTAAAGATGACTAATACGGTTTTCTTGTTTTAAAGGAGCACAGCGTTGAAGGGCACACATCTTTTTAAGCAGCTGATGGGGAAATCTGTAAATCTCTTTGTTGCTGTAAACTCTTCATTCATATATTTCACTTGCAATTTTTCCCCCCCCTTTTGTATTTTTTGTAGTCTGCTATAAGGAGTGGTGGTGTTGACAGAATATAGTTCACACCACACTGACCTTGTGATGAAACTTCCTCACAGCCGCAGGGGGTCCTTATGAATCAGCCCCTAATCCAGCTAATCCCGCTCGCAACAAAATCATGAAAGTGGCTCCCAGCGATGTGTGTTTCCCTGCACAGACGGGAAGGAGCGGCGTTGGCAGCGTCTCGGCGCGGCGCCGTTACGTGCCCTTCCTCGGGGCCCGGCGGAGGGACCGGCCCGCGGCGCCCGGCACCGCGGCGGCCGAGCCGAGGCGGGGAGGAAGGGAAGGGAGGGAGGGAAGGATGGGCTTCCCTTCGTTGCGGGGCCGGGGGCGCTGGTGGAGAGCGCCCGGCGGCGGCTCCGGGCGGGCTTGGGGAGATACCGGCTAACGGCACCGTCTCCTAAAACCTTCCGTGTGCCGGTATTCCCACGGCAGGGGCGTGTCTCTTCCCTGCCTGCAGCTTCTCGTGGATGGCTCGTCCAGAGGGAGAACAGACCATTGTAGTCTGGTGGGCTTGGTAGTGCAGGGAAATTACCTGCATGATCAGAGCAGCCATAGTAGAAAATAAAGGTTGTGTTGTGGGGTGTGCTTGGTCATTTGTTTAGCTTTTTTCTTTCCCAGCCCTTTCTGCTTCAGAATAAACTCGGCCATATGGTCACGCTCTCGGAGTGTCTGATGGGAATCTCTGATTGCGTCCTGCACAAAATTAAATGCACTCTTTACTGCTCTGTGTGAATAGCAAACAAACTATGAAAAATGGGCCTCCTGACAGATGCAGCACTGTCTTGGGAGCTGGTGGCAAGTAAGAAATATCGAGGTGGGGGAGCTGTGACAGGCAGCAGGTTTGGTGCTGGGGGGAGTGCTGACCTGAGCTGATTGTGTCCAACAGTGAGAGCAGTTCTGCTTCAGTGCAAAGCCATTCAGAAGGAAGCTGCTTAGACAACAACAGATGGTACACAAGCAGCTGGCAGGGAATACTTGAAAGAAACTGTACCCTGTTTCATAACATGTTCATTCCTTACATTTTTCTGTATGTTACTTTTGCTGTCTCCTAAAAGCACTATTTGGGAAGTGGTGTCCCCTAAAAGGTTCTGGATGAAGAGTTTTTTCATTGCTGTTTGCTGCTCCTTTAAAAAAATTGAATTCAAATTTTGTGCCACTCCATGTACAGATGAAATTTGTGCTATCCCAGGAGTACAGATGAAAAGACTTAAAAATGCTGCTTTTAACCACACAGGAAAACAATTACATATTTGAGGGAAGGGCACTGAGAGGTTAAATGAAAAGTTGGGCCTAGAGGAAAGCTGACTGCTGTGGAACAACACAGCAAATTGTTTTTAACGTATTACCCAGCAGAAGCTCTTATTTGAGTTAAAGTAACTTAAAACAATTATATTTAGCTGTTTTGAAATCCTTAGATTTAGACCTTGAAGCCCCTTACATACCCTTCTCAGCAGAACGCCTGGAAGCTTAGTCACTTTCACGTACAGTTGAGGATTTTGGCCTGTTATGAAGTATGCTGAAATGTTTTCTTAAACTACAGAAAAATAAAAATTCAGTTTTGTTCCTCAGCGCGTGTAAACTGTTACATGACCATAAACTGTTGGAGAGTTGCAATAGTCCATATTAGCTGCCTATCTTGACTATAGGCCATCTCCTTGATTTCTGTGAAAATGCAGTCTAGAGTCCTTTATTCCTTTGCTACTTCAGCCAGAAAATTCAGTAGTTGGGCTTCTCCACCGAAAGCTGTGGCTTAGCTCTGACCTGAAGGGACCATGTCTTTGGAAGAAAGGATAGTTTGCTCTCCATGCCTGTTAATTCCTCAGTCTCTTTGTTGGGATGGTCAACAAGGATGCCCATTGTGATGGTGGTTTTCTATAATATGGACACCTGCCCACTAGGAAATGGACTGAGACCACCAAGTCATTTCACATAAGCTAGCAAACAGCTGTCAGATGGTAAACAACTTGTGGTCACTATTGTTCCTGGCTGGATTAGAACCAGTGACCCAGAGGTGAACAGCCCATATCCTGTTACCAAGGACATGTGTCGCTGCTCAGTAAGCAGCTACTGCATTTTGTGTTTAATTGGACAGTTTGAATTGCATGCCCTAGTTATGTATATTACTGTACATTTCAAAGCTGCTTGCATGGTTGGGGTTTTTTTTCAGTTTGTACTGTTCAGTTCATTTTGGTTTGTTGGGTTTTTTTACTGCACTTTTCCAGTTTCTCAACCCAGAGGGGTACCAAGCAAGAAATACATCAAAAAATGTCGGGTTTTTTTTTTTTTTTTAGCAATCTATTTTACCCAATCAGAATAGTATTTTTCTCCCTATGGGCAATACAGATGCATACCTGTAAAATCAGCTTTTATTTGATTTTTAGAAAGAAAAGGTTTTCGCTCCTAAAATTACAGGGAAGGTTTCCCACTACAAGCAGAGGCAGCTGTTGTTGAGCTGTCTTCCTGAGTATGCAGACAGCTTTGTGTCCTTGTCGCAGCTTTAAACTTTGTCAAACTGTGACAGAATGAAAAGCCATCTTTGATGTGTGTTTTTATTTTTACTATTCATAATTGTGTCAGCATTAATGAAATTTGTAACAGCAACACTGGAGTCATCCCCAGCATGTGTGAGGAGTAACTTAACTCATATCATATGATGGCTTGGGAGATAAAAAGCAGCCTTTTGAAGTGCACTGTTGGTTGGGTGGGATGTGTGAAACTTTTTTGCATTTGTAGGCCACAGTCTTTTATCTTTTATTTTTTTTTTTTTTTTTAAGAAAAAAAGAAGAACTTGGTGTTACCTAATCCTCACTCTGACAGAAATGTTTGAGATGGCTACACTGCTTCTAGATTTTCCTAGAAGTCAGCGGTGCTAAAGAGAGATTGAAGATGGTTAAATCTTCTTCACATTAGGATGTGATGATATTCTAGACAGACGGTGTCCTTTTGTTGGACATTATAATGGGGGAGAAGGAGAAGTGTAGAGTGTCCACCTGGACATTGGGAAGAGAGATGGTAGGTCACAGGCTGTCTTAACCTGAGCAGACACAACTGCTGCTATCTATGTGAGCTGTACAAACGCAGATACATGTATTCAGCAGAGTAAATGCTGTGTGAGAAAACGTAGACACAGCATGGAATTCCTGGCTGCCTGTAGTCCAGTGCTGTCATAGATCATGTCTAATTACATGATAAAGATGATAATTTTTCATTGAGCTTTTGTACAGTCCACTGAACAACCATGTAATCACTTCAAGACACTGATTGCTTACCACCGTGTTCTAGCTCTTGTAAGCTCATCATTTCTCAACAGATTTTTTTTTTTTTTGGTAGCTCAGTTTCAGTCACTCCCTATGAAGTCTTTATTTTACATAGTTAAATAAATGAGCGGGAAAAAAAAAAACATTGCAAGTAGCCAAAACCTTCTTATAATGTAATCCTGATGGGTTTATGGGAGCCATCCTTAGCATTGTTAGAATACATGTAATACATGATAATCTCTTACAGCCAGTAGTTACTAAATTCAGAGATCAACCATAAACAAATAGCCGTTCTGACTCTACAAGTAGACAACATTATAAAAGTTTTAAAAAGTGGGCCTGTCAACCAGTCCCATTTCTTGTACTGACTAAACTTAAATTTCAGTGAAAGTGTTTTGTACTAACTCCCACCAAACAGTTTTACCCTGTACTATGCCAGTCAGGCCTAGAGAATGATAATTCTGAGGAATCTGCTGTCTTCCAAGCTCTTCTTTCAGGATGTTAACTGATGTTGTCTGTGTACAGAGAAACTATATTCTGACAAAGAGCAGCACAGACAAACTGAAACATCCGAAAGAATGCGAAGACAGAGCTCTATAGAGAGCAACAGGAAACTTTAAATCAAAAGGTCATTATTTTTCTGTGCCCAATAAGAGACAAGGGTACCCAATCTTCATATCTGCCAGAGAACTTCAACTCTTGAGTCTCAGTTTCTTTATAGGAGGTTTCGATCCTGTGTGAGAAGTAATTGGCTGCTGTGTTTTGTTCTCATGAGATCTGTGCTCCTTTATCAGTAAAAAAGGAAACTGCCATTGATGTCATTAGGTACTGTCTTCTGCTGTGTGGCGGGTGTGAACACTTCTAATCCCAGTATGCAATTAGGACAGGGAAGCAAAGCTGTAGCTGGCTGGTTTATCTGCATACTATTGTAATGGACTAAAAGTAGTTTCATTTTCTAGTTTTTGAGTAACACCTGTATATGTAGGGATGCACATGGGAACAGCACAAGGAGAGACGACATGAGGAAGTGGAATAGGAGGAAGCCCTTAACATCAGTCAAAGCCTAGGGAGATAGGCTATGTAGGATGCCAGGGAGAGAGGTGTTAAGACAAAGACCCTTCCTGGTTCCCATCTCAGCCGGGAGAGGGTGCTGAAGGGTGAGAAGGCAAGGTGCCTGCAGCTTTCATCGGCACTTGCCCGGGGTGGAGCGCATTGCGTAGCAAGGGGCTGTCTGGTCTCCTTGCAACTCGGGGCTGTTCTTGTCTTTCTCTGCACGTTGCTGCTTTTTGGGTTTGCTGGAAAAGGTCGAGTCTCATGTGAACACATTGGGATATTATTCTCAGTCTTTGTTTTTATATGGTTACTGAGTCACAAAGAGTTTTTATTTTCTATTTGTCTTCAGTTCCTGTTGTGATGATAACACGTGCAGAGGTTGCCTGCGTTGGTTATTGCTCAGGCCATAATATAAGTGTTCTAAGGGGTACTAATCTACATGTCTGATTTATCAAAAAGGATCAGCATCTTTTGGAGGGATGAAGTGAAAACACTGTTTGTGTGAGGTATCCATAACTATTAGAGGTATGATTTTATTGCTTTATCACTGTAAAAAGGTTGGGCTGGATTGCACTAATGCTACACATTTACAGTAATGAAAAAGATGGTGTTGCTCAAACAAAACAGAAGTGTGTCTGCCCCCCTACAAGTGCTCACCTTAAGGCTCCTAGTCTTCAGAAGGGAGGTTCTCCAGAAAACTGCTCTGTTTACGCACCTCAGGTTTGTGACGGAAGAATTTAGGCTCCAAAACCAGTAGGTATTTCTGGAAATCTTGGCTTTGGTTTCCCAAAGTCTGTCTCCCACATTGGTAAGCAAACATGTTTATCCCAAGTGTTTGGCTCTCAGAAATGTTCTTTTTTAGAGAGAACTTGCTCTCTACTAAGTTCGGTGCACAGTTGTGCACAAGGTAACTTCTGAATGGTTAATAGAGGTAGTGTTCATGTCTGAAAAAACCCAAAACCTCAGACTATGTGATGCAGTTCCAGCAACCTGAAATGGAACATTGTAAAATACTCTGAAAAAGAATTATTTCATGCCTTTTTAGCAACCAGACTGTAAATTAACAAGCAGTGATTTTTGGGTATCACTCAGTGCTTGATTTAGGATTGATCTCTTCGAGTAGCAGAGGTCAAATTCACTCCTGAGACTACTCTGTGTGGAAGGGACTGCAGTTCCCCATGGTGGATTCCAGAGTTCTTTACAAGCGTGTTAATGTAATGCCATGTAAATTTTGAATGCTAATTGTGAGAAAAGTGTAGGTAGGACAGTGACATTCGCACTGGAAATGAGCGCATGAGCTGAATGAGCCAGTAACTTCAAAATTGTTAGTAAGGCAGTGGTAGGAAATCTGTCAGAAATTGCACCAATGAAAACAAGTATGGTTTTACTCTTATGTCATTGGAGGGTGCATCAGTGTTGTGCAGATGTATACTAGGTGCAAGCAGTTTTGTTTTTCTGGGTGCTTCTCACCTAAGATGCACTGAAGCATTTTAATGTGTGATGACTGAAGCACTGGGACTGTGACCCCTATAGGTCATGGGTTCAGGTCTGCCTCAAGTTAAGGGTGACTAAAACTTGTTACCACCTGACAGCCACTCCTTGCACTTGGGGGAGGGAGACACAGCGGTCCTTACATAGATCTTAGCAACCCAATGTCTATACTGACCATTACTGCTCTCTTCAGGCCCTTCAGAAAACCAAAGAATTTGATACCTTGACCAGGTCAGTGGGGAAGTTCAGGAGGAGCATCAGTGTGTTTCATCGTGTGGGATGCTGACTTACTCAAGGCAAAGCTCACGTGTTCTGGCAAAGAGCTGAGAGGGAAGCCTGTGGATACTGGGGATGGGGGTGGGGGAAGGGACTTTCCTCTTCTCTGGAAAAAAAAGTGTTTTAACAGGAACTAATACTCAGCAACAAAGATGCTGTCAGTAAAACTGTCTTGTGTTGAACACTGGCCTTCAAACACATTCTTGAGAATTAAAAACTGGTATATTAAGTGAGAAATTATGCCAGGACAGGTGTTATTAGGTGGTTGTGATTTTTTTTATCTTGTTAGCAATATTGTATAGATGGCATAGTATGTAATTTCTAGTAGGCAGACACCCAGAATCTGATGACGTTGCTGGAAGGATAGTGCACAGACTGCTGCATTGTGTTACTACTGGCCATGAGACAATGTACCAATCTGTTAATTTTAAGTCAGCACTTTGGCTTGTGGGAATTTGTGCCACCAACTGTGTTGTCTAGGCACTAAATCATAAGGAATCATGTAATAAAGGACTCGAATGCCGTCAAGTGGCTTTTGAGATATTGAAAAAGGACAGTGATGTATGGATTTTGTCACCAGAATATTAAAATGAAATAGTTCTGTCTTTGATATGCAATAAAATGGGAAGTATTGGTACTGTATGGCATACATAGAATTTAAGTCAGTAGGATTTTGAGTGTAAAATGTTGTCACCAAATATAAGAAAACAGAGTCCATAAAGGAAAACCACAAAACACCAGCATTTTGTTCACTGGTCATATTTTCCATTACATGATTTGTCCTATAGTGGCTACAATGCTTTGGGTTTTTTTCTTTCAAGTGTAAGGAATTATTTTCAACAGAGTGTGCAAGTGTTGAGCATAGTATTGGGTATTTTCAGCCCAGTGAGGCCAGAGGCTTCAGGTACATTTCAGTGACATTTTTAGCAGTTTCTCTCCTAGGTTTTTGCACCATCTGGAGAAAAAAATATAAGGCAACAAGAGCGCTTGATTTTTAAAACATGCATATTCAGCTGATTGTGCTGATTGTGGAGGCTTAAGATCTCTGGGTATGGCAGCCTCCAGTCATCTTTGCAAACTTTCAGTTAAAATGAATGAAAACATAACTGGTAGAAACTTTTAAAATTTTTTTTTTGCCTTCCCTTTTGCTCTTCTGACATGTTGAAAGGCCACTGATGTATCCACTTCCTTCTGGTCTATCCCTATGTTTTCACATACTCTGACTTTGGAAGTCTTCCTTTTCAATCTTTATTTCTTTGTGCTTGTTACATTGTATAAAGTATCTACATTTGCCCTTGGTTACCTTTATGTGGCTGAAGAAATGTACATAAGGGACCCATCAAAGAAATAATTAAATGGTGTAATGCCTTAAGAAGGATGCAGAGAAGATCTGCCATGTTCTGGAACATGTGCCCACCTTCTTGGGTGGCTTTGCTATTCCTGTTTTGAATGTTAAAAGGGGGAAAAAACAGCTTCTGTTCTGATGACTGACTTGTGTGATGCAATTTTGATTAGCTAAATCTGCCCTGTTCTGTGAAGTTAATGTGGTTTGACAGGACCTTGATTAGGAAGGAATAATTTCTGTTGATAGTAAACAGTTGGTCACTTTCAGCAGAGATGGGAATGCCTCCCTTTGTCTTGCATGAAGTACAATTTGTTGTTTCAAGTCATGGTAAAATTCCAAAGGAAAGTGTGGGTGGAATGGGAGAGAATATAGTACCAGGAGTAGAAGTTAGTGGTAGACTCCACAGTCCTCTTAAAATCTGGGCTTTATTTTTTTGCCTGGCATTGAGACACAAAAGAGGGAGAGAGACATTTTGTCTTTGGAAGCACTTGCAGTGTAAAGGACTGCAAAAGAAGGCTCTGATTCCAAGACATACAGGTCAGGATAACTCTGCTCCCTTACCCTCACCCCATATTCCTGTAAGATGAAGTAAAATTTATTAGTATATCATAGAGTGCTGGTTGTTGGAGAAAGACAGCAGTGAGCATAAACATGAGCCTGATGAGTGAAAGTATTTTAGGATTTAATTCTTGATACAAATTAATGATAGCTTTTTGTTACCATGCATATGCAGTCTCAGTGATTGTATGTTCTCTCACTGTAGTAAGAGGAACGTTAAGTTATAAAGTGACTATAGGTAAGGAAGTTGTGCTTTGATTTTTTTCTTACTGTGAGCTGGTCACTGTTACTTGGTATGAAGGAGGTAATGCCATATATGACAGGCTGAAAAAATTGAGCATGTTGTGGAAACTTTTATTCAAAGAATTCTTGAACTAGAAATTAAGCAATGCTTCGAGCCAGAATGACTGTATGGTTTAATTGTTGAGGGTCTCATTCTGACAGCTTTATCCATGCAGGGGCCTAGCTTCTTGCTTGGTGGTCCCTTTAGCCCCAGCGGGGTTACGGGTGTGTTGAAGGCCCAAGTGGTTGAAAAAGTATGTCCCTGTTCAGCCTTGGGAATGTCATCTGCCATACTGCCAACTGGTTACAGGTCAGTCTTCCGTGATACAGCCTAGGAAGAGATAGATGTATATGCCTAATTTCTGTTCACACTGTTGCAGAACTGAACTTTGGCAGTAATTCAGATGGCCACTGCCAAGCTGACTAGGACTGAAAAAGATGTAACAAATTAGACCAGGTTTGTAGCTTGGACTTAGCAGAGCAATAGAGGTAATAAATTGTAAGGGATGAAATCATGGTGGTGGTATTCTTGTCCTCCTCATCTCGATGTGGTCTTGACTCAGCTAATGGGATGAATTAATTGACCCCACCTCCCACATGCGTTTGCTAGAGAGACTACAGGGGAGGTTATATAAAGTATATGAACTCTAGCTGAATGCTTTTTTTGTAAGAGGGAAGATAATTTTCCATTCTTACATAATATTTTCTGGCAAGGCAAATTGAATATGGCTCCCTCTAGAGCCCGTCGACTTTGCAGCCTCATTCTGCCTTTTTCTCTTTTTTTCCCCCACCATGTTTTAATATGGAGCACACTGTTCAGCGCATGTGGGTTTAAAAACAGATGTTGCGTGTGAATGATCTATATCACAGTGTGTTATGCAGGTACTGGACCACTGGGGTAAATTAACTATAGACAGTCCTGTCTGCTACACTCAAAACTGCATCTCCTTATGTGAACGTGGTATTTTTTTCTTTTTTATTTAGGCTGAAAGAAGCACTCGTGCTCACTTACTCTTTCCCTCATCCCTTTTTTTAATTGAAGAGAAACATTCTCCTTCTGCCTTTGCCAAATTATTTAGAAGAGTGTAAATTAAAGCCATTTATCTTGAAGTGTGCCATTGGAGCAGACTGTTTATACAAGTGTAAGAAATTGTAACATAGTATTTGGTCTGCTCTGCAAGGAAAAGGTTTTTCTTTTTTCTTTCATTTTTTAATTTTTACATATGGGAGATGGTTATAATGTAGAAAAAACTGCCTGAGGCTCCAATTTACACATCAATGTATAGTGCAGTAGAGACAATGCTATTTTAATGAAGAATATGGGTTTTGTTTCAGTGATTACTAAAGTTGTTATTAGTTTTAGAGTTATACTGTGATCAATTTGAGACAGGATAGTCCATGCACTTCGTCAAGTTTTTCTGACAGGAGACTGCTTATCAAGTGAATCCAGAATAAGCAGTTACTGACTAATACAAAGCTGTTGATATTTATCCATCAGTTGGTGGACGAGTGAGTCAGGAGTTAAATTACACACGGCAGAAGATTGGAGAAGAAGCCATGTTTAACCCCCAGCTCATGATTCAGACTCCACAGGAAGATGGTGCTAATGTACTAACAACAGAAGCGCTTCGACAGCACCTTGACTCTGCACTTCAGGCCAGCAGAGTACATGTCTATATGTACAACAGGTAAGGGGAAAAGCAAAAGTTTTTTTGATCATCTGTAACAGGTGAAAAGTGGGCGCATGCTTCCCTCCGTGTATTTTTAAGTGGTTGGCACTTCAGAGCCTTCCCCTTAGGACGGTGTTTTTGATTTGGATGTCACTGGTTTCTGATACTTGATGTCATGGCATGATAATAGTGACAAGTTGGCTTTTAACAAATAAAGTGTTGGAAGAGATTCTGAGAGTGTAACCCTGTGAGCAGTGCTACAATAACCAGCATTTGTCTTGGTAAAGGAGTGATGTCTGTGCTTTTAAACATAGGACCTTATGGATGGATTGCTAACATTGAAAATCCTTCCATATTAGAGTTGAATTCACTTGCTGACACCATCATGAGGTGCAGAATGACTGTGAACAGCCGCACAGGTTACTGTCTTTCCAACAATTTGGATATAAAGGGGAATGCAATGTGTGAGAAATGGCAGTAAGTGGAATAATAGCTGTTTAATAACATAGACATGATAGAGTTGGCCTTCAGAGTGTCTGTGTGCACATACTGAAGGTTGGGAGTTGTGTGTTGTCCAACAGAAAAATAAAGGTGCACCTTATAAAGGTGCTAGTGAGATGTCTCCCTGAAAAGTGGTTCCTCCAGGGTTGCTATTTACATGATGGTGTGCCTAGGGGTGCTGCCTGTGAAACATGAAGTCAGCACATCTTTTCAGCATATCCAGCTGATGCCTCAGTGAACTAGTGCCAAGGCTCCAGTCATCTTTTACCCAGCTCCTCCCTTGTCTAAGGTGATAGAAGTTATGGCAGTGGAGGTAGGAACATAGCTGAAAAAGAAACAAGAAATCCTAATGGTTTCTTTTCTCCTGCACGTGTGGGTCAGCTGGGAATATTCTAGTACCCTGAGCTGGAGCTGACTTCTCTCTCACTTGTGTCACTGAGTGGTATCTTAAGTCACTCATTTGTACAAAGATGGATTTCTGTCCCTTTATTTAGCATGTGTTGACTAGCCTCTATACCCAAAAGCAGCTCCATTATTTTTAATGAGTTTTACAGAGAATGTGAGAATAACTGAAACAAATGTCTAGTCTGTAACTACAAAAAGAACGGCCTTTTTTTGTGAGGTGTAGTATATCTATGCTGAATAATATTTGCCTTTCTCAGTGATTTGCTACTTGAGGCCAAACTGTGTATATGAGTTGCAATTTTAAATCTGTTACATTTTAAAAATAACTTTTCAGTAATTGTACAAGAAAAAATATTTGTTGTTTATATTTGTTACAGACAGTGGAAATTGGAACATCTGTGTTATAAATCAGGAGAACTCATCACAGAAGCAGGTTACATGGATCAGGTACATGTAGCAGGCATTTAGTTACAAGATTTGTGTATTCTCATGATTCAGTTTGTGCTGATTTGATTATATTCTAGTATAACTGTTTTTCCCCTTTCTGATTTTGACAGATCATAGAATATCTTTATCCTTGCTTAATTATCACTCCTCTGGACTGCTTTTGGGAGGGAGCAAAACTACAGTCAGGAACTGCCTATCTATTGTAAGCATGTTTTTTTATAACTTTTTGGTCTGACTGGTTTTAATCATATAACTGTGTATGGTTTTTCAGTTGCATTCCCATTGTTTATTCAGATTATGGTTTAACAGAAAAATGAAGGATAAAGTTAGTGTCTCTACAGAAAATTGCATGGATTTTTTTTTATTGAACAAAGATTTTCCTGTTTCTAGGAGGTGATTTGTAGGCATCTATTTAAATCCTGTGTTATTTTTCACATTCTGCTAGCATGCAAAATAAAATGTAAATTCTGAATTCAAGCTTTAAGAATTTTATGTCTCTCTTTTTTTCTTCCCTGAAATAAACTTGGGTTTGGTTAGCCTTTTTGTTTGGTTGATTGGTTTTTTTCCCCCCCATAACATACAAAAACATTCATTGGCTGGGAATTTTGTTCCTAAGAAAATGTCTTGGATTAAATCTCAAGTCTTCCTAAGGAATAAAGAGCAAATCCTTTGCTTATGAGATCATTAAAGAAACCATATAGTATCTTTTATGGGCGGTTTCTCACAGTTTACAAGTGTGATATTATGTGCTCTGAATCCTTTAAAGAGTTAATTGTTAATCTGTGCAGGCATTTTCTGTTAATTATGCAAGAGTTAGCATTTGAGTTATTGTTTCTGTCCTGGTTTGCATGTCTCTGTAAAAGCAATTTGCAATGGCCATCTCCTAACCTTTAGTGTACAGTTTTAGATGGGGAAATAAGGGGGTTTGTGTTTTCTGGTTGGGAGATTTGGAATAATGACTTAAGCCTGGTTAAGCAGATACAGTGTGGTTTGAACCACAGAATAAGGCAGCCAAAAGCCTTTCTAGTCTGTCAACATCACAAATTCAGAAATGGGGGTGGGAGATGTGACAGTGATAGTGGTGACAGCCATGGTGGAAGGAAAGCTTGATGGTTGATAGTCAAGCTGCCAGGGCATTTGAAGGAGCACAGTATTGTTATAGATAAACAAAGATCAGCTATATTGATTGATTACATTTGCAAGATGATTATTAGACTAGCAAGAAGTAATCTGATACTATGAGACAGGCTTTCTTTCCTCAGCCCTCTCTCTTCTTTCCCTCTCCCTTCCCCCCCAAATTCTTTGAAGCAGCAGTTGGCTGCTTTATTGTTATTTAGGTTCTTGATGGTTTGTTTTGCTTTGCTTGTAAATGGAAGTATTTTTAACCTGTGAATATTCCATTTTATACATTAACTTTGTAAGAACTGAGTATTTTTGTTAAAATTACAACTGGGCTGCAAGAAAAGTATATAAAGAAATCTGATTAAAACATGTCTTACATTTTACGAAACAACTGTACCAGAAAAGGTTTTAGCTTGTAACAGAAGATAACTCAATTATTTGTGCAAATACGAATTTTGAAAGTATGTTTGTTTCAGTACTTACTTTGTCTTTTTTGTGTGTGTTATTTTCTCCTGGTTCCTCTTGCAGAGGGAAGCCTCCTTTGCAGTGGATCAACTTTGACCCCTTAGAATTCTTGGAAGAGTTAAAGAAAATAAACTACCAAGTGGAGAGCTGGGAAGAAATGCTGAATAAAGCAGAGGTTGGTCATGGTTATATGGATCGACCCTGCCTGAATCCTGCTGATCCCGATTGCCCAGTCACAGCTCCTAATAAAAATTCCACCAAAGTAAGTTTGCTTGTCCTTGTGCATATCTTTTCAAGGAAGGCCAGGGTCGAGGGGGGACATCAGAGAGGAGAGAAGTTGGTACCATTGTCTTCCAAGCAATATGTAGTTTGTATTCTTGAGTGATGTCATTTTTCTGTTCCTGTTATATGCTGTTAGCCCACAGCTGCAAACTTTACCTCATTCTGTGATGCAGTGTCTAATCATGCGTATTCAGAGTGAGAGTACAGTTGTCAGCTAGTGGCTGGGTGTGGCAATGTGGTGATGTGGCATTTCAGCAAACCTGATGCCTCAGATGGACATAGCCACTACTGGACTACAGCTACTGCTGTACATTCATGCCATGCAGCAAAGCCTTCCTTCAAGTAGCGCCACTTTTGCTGATTTTTGTGAAGAATTTGAAGTCATGGGCCCAAATTTTATATATCCCTTTATCAATGCCATCAGGCTTTGGAGAAATTGCTGTCTGGTCAACAGGTAATCCATCTGTTTTGTTTAACTTGTTTTGTTGAACACATTTCTTTTTGTAGACCTTCTAGATTGTCTTTAATATCTCTTATTATAGTACACTGGGTGTTGAATTAGGGTATGAGTTTGTCTAAAGTTAGGAAACTGATTCTTTGCTTCTTTATAACTTTTCCAGCCTCTTGATGTAGCCCTTGTTTTGAGTGGTGGATGCTATGGACTGTCAAGAAAATACATGCATTGGCAGGAGGAGTTGATTATAGGTGGTACAGTCAAGAACAGTTCTGGTAAACTTGTCAGGTAAACAAATGTTTGAAGAAAATCTCAAAGTTTTTCTTTGTTAGAGTTTGGGTTTTGGGGCACAGGGGGAGGATCATGCAAAATCTACTGCCCTTCATGTGTGTTATGAATCTCAGTTTAGGAGGCCGTGCCTCAAGAGAACAGAATTTAAGAGAGCGATTAGATAGTTGTTTAAATTTAAGGAGGCATCATTGCTTCCTGCTTCTAACCTCAGAATGAAACCTTTTTCCTGGCAACTTTGTTGTTTAGAATGCATGTATAGCACTGAACGGTGTTTAAAGCACTGAACACCTACATGTTTTGAAATAAGATCAAAGGAAAAAAGGGAAAAAAATTTGGATAATGTGCTCACTCATTTGACTTTTCTCAGAATTCCAAAATCTCCACTGATCTGTTTGTTCAGGATCAATACAGAGAAAAGTCTTATTTCTGTGTCTCTACATGTCGAATACAGTTTTGAGTGATAAAACAAACCCCTTTGTCTCAGACTTCTTGAAGAAGTTGTGGAACACTGGACTTCAGTGGAGGAAAAAACCTGTGAAATAGAACTGTTCTGAAAAATGTAGGCCATACTAAACTAAATGAAGCATATTTCTTCCATATTTAATACAGAGAACTTTTACTAGAACTTTTAATATGAATTTTGACCTTTTCTACGTTCACACTAAGCATCGATAAGTCTTTCAACAAGTAGCCAAAGAACATATTTTTAGTGAAAAATGAAATAGTTCCTTAAGCTTCTAAAATTGTTGGGTACAGTTGCATACTGTGGAAATTCAGGATGTATAATTAGTGCCATTGTGTACTCCTCGCAGCTTCTCAGGCATGAGGAGTTTAATCTGGCATTTCCCTCCAAAGGATGAAAAAGTCCAAGGTCTTCAAATGACAAATTGCCAACAGCATTGACAAGATCGTGTAGAAATAACTGTTCCTGTGGCACATCCCCACAGTAATCTGTCTATCAGCTGTGATCTTTATAACTGATTTGTAGGGTTACATTCTTTGCTCCTGTGACTGATCCTATTGAAAATAATGGCAAAACTCTCATTAACTTCAATGAAACCAGATTTTAGCCTCAATACTGCATAGACCAGTACAGCTGCACCAGACACACAGTAGAATAATTATACTATGTTCAATTTTAATACAAACATGTGCCCTATAAAATCAAGAACTTACACAAGCTCCTGTTAGGGTCTCATTTGGGACAATGCCATGAAAATAATTTCCTGAAAATGCTCATTTTATGCCTCTTGTTCATCTCCCTTCTCTCCATGTCACAGTGCCCAGGCTTTGCAAACCATGTTTCAGTTAATGACTCCTAAACAAATGTATGAGCACTTCAAGGGGTATGAATATGTTTCACATATCAACTGGAACGAGGATAAGGCAGCAGCAATTCTGGAAGCCTGGCAGAGGATGTATGTTGAGGTAAAATTGAAAATAACCTACATATCACACTATAAAGTCTTGCTAAGATCTGCTGGTTTCTGTCACGGCTTTTTACAGCATTTCTTCAAGGAAGGTGCTTAAACCAGAACTGAGTCATTGCCTCCCAGTTATTAAGCTGATATATTTTTTTTTTCCAGTTAAGATGCTTGGTTATTTGCATATGAGAAACCATGAAGGTTTTGCTCTTTGCTGTCTGGGACATTTTTGCTTTGCTGGGGCTGAGAAGGAACAAAAGAGCTAGCTGGAATTTAAAAGCTTTTGGTTGGCATGGTTATTCTCAAGGTGTCTGGAAAACATTAGCCAGCCATGGACTGCTGTCCCAGCGGCAGCCTGGGTGGGGAGGCTATGTGACAGTGCCTGGCCTTTGTGTCCCAAACTGTGACCTCTGCTGTGCTGCTTCTGACCTCTTCCAATGGCCAGGCAGGGGGAAAGAGGAGCACCCCAGATTGCTAGCCTTGGGTTAAAAGCAAAGCTTGTCCTGCAACAAATCTGTGGTGGAGTTATGGGAAGAGGGTTCAATTTGAATGCTTGGAATGGGCTGAGAATGCAGTAGCCTTTCCTGAAGGATGCAAATTCTTGTCTGATAATCAGTAGCTTGCAAGAAATAGTTACCAAACACAGTTGTGTAGCATCAGCATAATCTTTATGTAGGGTGTGGGCTTTTGCAGGAATGTTATGGCAGAAGCACTTCATTTCAGATGTGTGCTGTAGAAGATGGTAATGATTTTTTTCTTTAGTCACACCAAGTTTTATTTTTCTTTTCATAGGTTGTTCATCAAAGTGTTGCACAAAACTCCACTCAGAAGGTGCTCTCCTTTACTACGACCACCCTGGATGACATCCTAAAGTCATTTTCTGATGTCAGTGTTATCAGAGTAGCTAGTGGCTACTTACTAATGGTAATAAAATAAATTTATTTAATTTTCTCTGATAGTAGAGCAGGGCTTAAATATCTGTTTTATTGTTAGCAGTGAGTAGTCCAGTACATTTTAGGTGTATTTAAAATAAAAGCTACACTTTGTAAACTTTTGCCTCAGGCTTGTCACCTGTTCCTCTGTGTAACATCTGTGATGTGTCTATTCTGTTTAAAAATGTTTGTAAGGATGTGTATTTTGGGTGGGGAGAGAGGGCTGTTAGAGGAGGATACATTCTAATATTTTGCTTTTTTCCCCCCCAACTCCTTCTCCCCTCCCCCCCCCCCCCCCCCCCACTTGGTTTAGCTTGCCTACGCCTGTTTAACAATGCTGCGGTGGGACTGTGCCAAGTCTCAGGGTGCCGTGGGGCTGGCAGGAGTCTTGCTGGTTGCACTTTCAGTGGCTGCAGGATTGGGCCTGTGCTCATTGATTGGAATTTCCTTTAATGCTGCCACAACTCAGGTATTGAGGAGACACAAGTCTGCTGTTAAATTACAAGTACTCTGTTAGTAAATGAACACAACTGAAATTTTGAGGGAAGAAAATCTGCAAAAGTGTTTTGGCTCTAGGTTTTTACTTGTGCCTTTCTCTTATCTCATAGCTTATGCTGTGAGAAATTAAGTGATCATGCTGCCAAATGATATTAAAGAAAAAGGCAGCTATCATGTAGCGTGTATAATTACTAGACTCTGGGTTATTTTCTTTGTTTCAATATGAATGAAGGCATCAATTTTACATAAGGTGCAGGTTTTGTCTTTACATCTGAATATATCAGGATGTTCAAATTTTGAAAATATTTTGAATATAACTTGAATTATTATCAGATATTCTTTGTCTGCCCAGAACCTGAATTACCTCTGGAGGGATTCTGTACCTGTAAATGGTATACTGCAAGTTCCTTAGCAGTATTCCAGAATAAAAGTTAATAGCTGTATTGCATCCTTTTGATTTTCATTTTACCCTAGGATTTGTGTACAGTGTAATGTAAAAGTTGCTTTAATTAGCCATTTAATGGCTAGCTGCATGGCAGATCATAAAACAACCTTCTTGGTTTTTGTTGTTTTGTTTCTCCACCAAGGTTTTGCCTTTTCTTGCTCTTGGAGTTGGTGTAGATGATGTTTTCCTTCTGGCACATGCATTTAGCGAAACAGGGCAGAATAAAAGAATTCCATTCGAGGTAATGACAAAATGGGGGTTTGTGGGAAGATAAAACAAAAGACTTCATATAGGAAAAGAGAACTGTATCCAGTATTAATTAGTAGTGATTTGAAAAAAACAGTTTTTTTCTCAATAGCTATTCCTAGGATCTGGAAATTCTTTCTTCTGTCAAAATAGGAAGTGGCAATGTGTTTGGTCTAGAATGTTTTGGAATGTTCACATTCTTTTTGTCTTTTTTTTTAATAGTGTCTTAGATTTATTTTATCTAGCAATTTTAATTTAGAGCTGTCACATAAAGGCTAATTTACATCATCCAAATTCTGCCCAAAATTTCAGCAAAAGTTGATGTAAATTTAGGAACAAACTCAAAATACATGTCTGACAATTAAATGATAGAATGCTTTTAATGGAAGAACACAAAAGTGGTGAAAAGAAAGAGAAGGAAGACAGCTTAGAAAACAAACATTTATTTTTATTTGTATCAACCTTTACTTATTTGTTACAGCTTTAAATTTCAGTTATTTTGTATATTTTTCTCTGTTTTTCTTTTCTGATGTTTATAATTGACCATGACATTTCAAAGTGTAACATATTAATGTTATGAAATCTAAGGTGTTGTCACTTTTATGATCCTCTCCTTTTATTGACCTTTTTACCCTCAGTCCAAAGTTTAATATCCAAAGTACAAACGATTTAAAAGCAATGTATATATATGCCCATTCTGTTTTGTACAAGTAATGTCTTTCATGTACTCTCTCCATCTGGTTTGGAATGCAGGCATTACAACCTCACTACTATAACCTCCGTATGCTTCAAAATAGCCTGTTGGGTTGGGAAAGGGTCGTGTGTTTTCTTGATTTCTCTGCGGTTTTTGTGTGTGGTGCATGCGTTTTGGGTTGTTTTTTGTTTTGTTACATACTTCTTGAAGATGTGTTGCTATGTTATGCCCCTGTGCTCCTCATACATGCTTATTTTGTTTGCAAAATGAGAACACCAAGTGATTCCACTGGTAGAAAATACATCCTACTTAATTACAGATGTATTTGATATAATGTCAGTACCCATTTAGTTTTGTGTTCTGAAGCTAGAATCAGCTTTGATAATGTTTTCTACACTCAAAAAATATGCAATTAATGTGTCATCTGCTTCTCTCCTGAACAGTATACTTAGTATATTGTTTGTTCTCCCATACTCTCAAATGCACACTTGTATTTAGAATTCCATTGTAATATTCTTTCACTGTTACCTTGTTATATCTGTAGGATGACCCCTTCGTTTGCAGGACATGAGCTTATTCACTTGACTTTTAAGATACATCATTTGTTTTGCAGGACAGAACAGGTGAATGTTTGAAGCGAACAGGAGCAAGTGTAGCCCTTACATCTATCAGCAATGTTACTGCTTTCTTTATGGCTGCCTTAATCCCTATTCCTGCTTTACGAGCATTTTCACTCCAAGTAAGTTTACATGCTATTTTATTAGCTCTTACGCATGGTCCCATCACAGAAGGCCAGTGATGATACTGATTAGTGTTAGTGTTAAAGTCTGTGTTCAGTGCTGCTGCAGGTATGTGATCACTGTTTACCATAGATCTGGGTAATATCAACTTCTGTCTGCCCTTGATTCTGCTCCTCCCATTTCTCATGCCTGGAGTCTCACATCCTGTTAGCAGGTGAAAGAATACCCTGCCCCATCACAGCTGGGTTGAGTGCAAAAACCAAGATATATGCAACTAAACAGAAACAAGTCTCTAGAAAGATTGGTATTTTTCAGTCAACTACTGTAGTGTGTAACATTCCTCAGTAGGAATTGAATCCTTTCATTCACATTTGTCCGATTTGCTGCTCTTAAAAACTATAACCAATGTCCAGTGACAGCAGCGAATATGGATTTAACATATTGATTTTTACTGCAGTGGTTTGTACTGCCTTACTCCCAATGTAATTTTAGCAAACTTGGAGAAAACTTCAAGAATTTTACATTCCAACTGTTTTGAAGGAAAATGTCAATATTATGTGCTGAACCATGTATTGTTCACTCTCCCCTTGTCTCTTTGTCTTCTTGTATTTGTTTGTGATACTATTCCTTCAGGAATATGAAATATTAAGGATGCCAGAAAGAGATTTCTTCTAAAAGGAAGGGTTCTTTGAAGAAAGTTTTGAGAGTTTCTCCCCTGCACAAGCAATTGATAGCACTGTCTGACCTTGGTGCAGAGCAGGCAAACTGTACTTTTTCAGTAGTTAGTTTTCTTCTGCTGTAGCCTGGTTCATTCTCCTTGAACCCTTGGCTACCCACAGGAAGTAAGGGCTACAATTTTTCTTAACACATGTGGCAAATACTGCTGTTTTCAGGGATTTAAGTTTGCCTGCATTAAGCTGTAAAATGGTAAACTGTTTGCAATTGCAGTTATATTACCAATAAGCATTAATAATTTGTTTACCATTTCCTTCTCAATAGGCAATTTGGTAGTGAATAATAGAGAAAGTCAAGGCCTCATTGGTTTTTTGCATTGTTAAGCAGATGTCTGTGGCAACTAAATCCTGAATGGTTAGCAGTATTTAGCTCTGCTGATTTGCAAAAACCTAGATGTATTTTCTTACAGGTGATGTGACAGTGAATTGTTTTATTTTGTGGCAAAGACCAGTGTCAATGTGTAAAATATTTTTGAAAGTGCATCACTTCTTCTACTGGAGGAAGTTATTTATGTCTCTTAAAGCTGTGGCCCAATTTCAAACATTCAATGTATATCTTAAGCAGCTGACAGCATACTGGAGATCTTCACTAGGAATCAGGAGAAGGCTTGTTTTGTCAGGCTTTGTGGTACCTGTGCTTTACAGAAGTTACTTCAGCCTAGATCCATCTCCTAAGACGTACTAAAAGAGATGGGCCATTTTGTCCTAATTGCACTGCTAAGCTGTTGAGTGGAGCCACCAAAATTGATTCTTTCTTACCTGATCAAATTTTGCTTAGCCTTGCTCTGTTCTCTTCACGTGAGCACATGATAGGTTGCCTTTGGAACATATGTGGAGACAACAGCTGTAACTGTTACTGTAACATGAGTGTAAGTTAAATATACCATTCCTGAAGTCTTTTAGTTTTGCCTGCTGCCATGCGGTAGACTGAGTCACTGAAATTTCAGAAAATGAAGTCTGCATAGCAAAATGACAAAAAGTTTCCAGCGAGATTTCAACATATTCATGTATGAACATGTTGATATTATTCAGAATGAAAACATCATGATCAAAGTCCTTTTTAAGGCAGTGATTAATGTGGAATCTATGTGTAGGAACGTTTGGGTGTCCAGAAATTAATGTCTGAGTTGCTCAATCTTTTCTCATATGCATCTGTAATTTGTCCTTGCTTGCACATTGTAACCCTTTATATGTATATGAGAGATGGAAAAACATGCAAAAAAAGGGCAGTTGGAGACCTGCAATGAGGATTTATTGATGCTAGAGGAGTGTATATCACTGATATGTATATAAGTTAGGAACCACTAAAATGTCATCCACTGTTTTTAGAAAAGAACATCTATTACTTGCTTTGCCTAGCTTCACCAGGTAAAATCAAAATCAGGTGATACATTCATTACAGCATTCAGAATTAGATAACCATGGCAGATTTTGTTGGGTGGTCTGTATTTATATATGGATTACTTTATTTACAGTCTTCTTCCTCCCTCTCTCTATTTCTCAGGCTTGTTTAAACAAGAAGTCCTTGCTGTCTTTGATAGCTTCCTAGCAAGACTTAGAAAGCAATGAAATACTGCATTTACTTTTCTCAGATGCTGCCATCTTCTCATCTAGATAGTGAATTTTTAACAGATGGGCTTAAAAAAAGGATTGCTCTTGACCTTGTTTTGCTCTTCATTCATTTCTCTTAAGACATTGCAAGATAATTGTCAAAGTTTCCATAACTTTTGAGGCCCGTATCTGTAAAGTAACCCAGCTGCTGAGGGAGAATAAATGGTTTCCTGCATCTGCAAGCCCAGCTTTTACTTAGAAACTCACGTTTTGCATATCAATGCTTTCTTCTTTCTCAGCTTCTGTTCTGCCAGCTAAAGCAGTTCATTGATACCTCTGAGTTGTTCATTTACTTTATGGAACTCAAACACTGCAATTCTGATGCTGTCTAAGGAGTTTGCTAGGGTTGGCTCTTGCTGAGTTTAAAAAAATGGAAATCAGTCCTTTTGAAAGTGAGATTTTAAAAATCAGTTCCATTATGCAGATAGGGACTGGTTTAGCTTTTTCACCATTTTAATGTTTTTCATTTGTTGAGCTTATTAGCCCCTTATTTAAGCATTTTTAGGGCTTTGAGACGCTGAACATGTCCCAAATGCTCAGTCACAAGAATCACCTGTAAGACTGCTCAGGGCTTTGAAGGAGTAGGTCCTGAGTTTTCAAATGTGTTTCATTTCTTAAAATGGTGGTGGAGGAGGAGGTTATCAGAGAAATCCACTGAAAGTTTTTGGAAATTTGCAGTAGGAGTGTCTTAAACATAGCCCTTTGTTTTGAGTATAAATGAAGTAAGGCAAGGCAGAGTGTCACTACTGCTGGGCTGAATTTCCTCGGACGGACTATTCGGACACCATTAGGAAATAAATTCTGCTCAGGAAAGTACAGCTTCACAAAAATTCATCTAACTCTTCTTGCTTACACCAGAAACTTCCTCCCCTAACAGCAGAGGAGTGGTTGTGGATTCACTAGTAAGTAGGGGTGGAACTTTTCCCATTAAGTCTTAGCAGTAACTTTTTCCCTCACTGTAAGAATGACAAGTTTTTTTCCTAAATGTAAAAGTGTACTACCAGGTGGTGGTGGTGAGTTTGTGGCAAGAAAGAATCTAAGTTTCTAAGCTCATTCAATTGTCTTACTCTGCTGAAGTGGTTTGTCCCCCTCCTTTTACCCATGTCATTTACCTTTCCCTGCTCCTGACACAAGAATTTAACAAGCAAAATTAAAGCCTAAGGGAAAAGGTGGGGGCGGGGGGGGAAGAGGGGGATCTGAGTCTGTAGCTGTCAGAGGGAGTTGCAGATAGGCAGCAGTTAGGGTGGAAGTTTCCCTGACAGACCTCCTCGTCTGTTCATCACCTCTGGCTATGCAGCACACCCGTTCTCCTTGGGTGGGCTGCCAGGAATGGCACATAGCGGCACATAGCAGCACATACCTTCAGCGGGGCCCCAGCCTACCAGCCTGGCTTGCGTCTCCCCTTGCTGCCTCCACAGCACAGACTGCTGTTCTTCTGTCTGTTAACAGTTGCAGCAGCAATAACATTTTTAGGCTGTGCATTATGAAAAGATGCAAAAAGCAAAGTATGTTTCTCGGGAGGTGATCAACAGTTTTTTTTCTGATTAATGGAGTATTTTTACTACTCTCTGATCTCATTTCACTGAATGCTTTCATTTTACACCCTTGAGTAGGCCCCATTTTATCCCTTCTAGGACTAATCTTACCTTTGTTGATTTCTCCAGGAAATGGTCTGAGACCCTTTCATCTCCCATTTGACCATTCATCTGTGAAGGGGTGAGAAAAGATGCCCTGTCCCCCAAAATCCTAAGCATGCTGTCAGCTTGGGTGCTGCTAACACGTTGCTTGTACTGGCAAGCTCTGCTACCACAGTCTTTTGTTGGTGCTTTTCCAATCAGTGTAATTGTTACAGGTTGTGGGTATTGCCACGGTCACATCTGTCATACATTCCCATTCCCAGCCACCAGATGTCTAAATGGTATTGGGAAGGGAAGAGGTGGCTGATGCATCAGCTCAGAGATTGAGTCACCCCTCAACAGTTCTTTTCCTTCCCTCTCCTTATCAAGTCACAGGGTGTTTCCTTGATGGGACAACAAATTAGAATTGATATAAGAACAGTATTTTCTGTATTTGTGAAAACAGAAAACTATTACATCCTTGAAATGCTGGGGAAGTGGCTGAAGGAGAGACAGTGTGCAATATATAGAAAGTGTGGTGTTAAGCTCTAGGAATCTATGTGAGTACAAACCAGAACAGAGAGGATTGTTTAAAAGTATTTTACTTGCAGGGTTATTACATCAACACTGGAATGGCACAATGGAAAATCTAGTTGTTCTAAAAAGAGATGCCGTATTAACAGGCAGATTTACTGTGTTGTTAGATTAGTTTTGATACTTCTTTAAAAAATCAAATGTGAATATAACTAATGGCATCTCTACCATACACTTAAAGATTAGTTTTCAGGTTTAGTGGCATTTGAGGTTTAAGGATACTGGGGTCTACAAAGAGAACTGATAAGGCATGAAGTATTTGAAGTTTATGGAGCTGGAACAGAGGACTTCTGTTAGTTTTTCAGCTGTGCTGGGAGGAGTAAGAATTACTGAATCAGGCCTCAGCTGTTTTTTCCAAATCTCAATAAATCTTAGCTGATCCTTGATAGAAGATCTTGGTTAGACACAACTAACTATTCATGTTATATGGGTGATTCAACCTTCTCTGGTTTAGCAGCAATAAAGAAAGCAGTTGTATGAACTAGGTCCAACAAACACCTTGTTTGCAACAGCAGTCATTTGTTTTTCTGACAGATTCAATTAATTCTAGAGAGGATCAAAAGGAAATAACTTAATTTTAAAGTCTTGACTATGACCTTACATACCTTTCTGTGTGGATATTTATAAATCACTAAATAGTCATTGGATCTTTTCTCTCAAAGATGGCTAAATTCTAATTTCCTTTAAGTACTAGGTAAATTCTGTTTTAGTAGTTATGTCTACAGACAACCAGTAGGACCAAACTCTTACTTCAAGCAGGCTGGAGATAACAAAAGAGAAACACCAATAAAAACCACTTCTGTATACAATATATTTATGATTGAAATGACTAGAAAATACTTACATAACTAGTTGGTTCTGTCATTCTCAGAAAAGTAAAACCAGTATCTAGGCTTTTTATGATACTCTGACAGCTTCTGAACCCTAAATATCATTCAGTAAGTTAGTACTTTGATTTTCACAGATAAAGAGACACAAAAATGAGATTTGCATTGTTTAGGCAATTTATATTACTTGTTTGACATATAAGTCAAAAATTTTTAAAACATGGATTTTGGATATCACATCTTTTGAGCTGTCAGTTTGAGGTCTGATTTTTCAAGATCAAAAGCAGCCGTTTGTTTATTTTGGAAATAAATTTTTGTAGCCCAACTTCTGTTCTTTTTTTATGACTTTCTTAACCCAAGCAGTTGTTACTTCAGAAGTTACAGGTGGAGGCACTTGATAGTTTGTATGATTTCCTTAACATGAAACTAGGGTACTATTGAGATAGCTGCTGCTTATCTAATGGGTAAAATAGAAGAATTTCAGGGAGTTTTTTTACCTGTTGATGACTCAACCATATTTTTCCCAGTGTCTCTCCTACTCTTACAACTATCTTCCAGTCCCATCTGTGTCCAGGCTTTGTGATGACTAGTGCTCTTAACAATTCTGCATTACAAATAAATGCTATTAATAATAATGATAGATGCTGCACCACATGTTTATGGAGATTCTCTGGGAATCTCTGTGTGGGAAAGGATTTGAAGTACGGTTTGAAAGGGGGTGGGCGGGGAGGTTGGTTTTTTTCATTACGTAATGTTCGCTTTACAAATTCAAGTATTCTTGTTCCAATCTAAGATGTATTCTTGTTCCAATTTAAGACTCATTTTGGTAGACTGGCTCATTAATCAAGTTCTGTTAAACACAAGCATATTAATATGTAAATTTACTTTGTGGTTTTGGATTAATTTTGATTCTCCTTTAAAAATAATCCCTGATAAACACAAAATGTTACTCTTTTTGTCTAGACTTTTAAGTAAGTACATCAAGTGCATAATACTTTACTAAATAGAATAGTTTTATTAAAATCCACTTAAACCTTTATTTTATTTCTGATTGAATAATGTGGTTTAATGTTACTGTGATGCTTAAATTACTTCAGATCCCTTAAATGTGAAAACTTCAGTTCTAGTTCCAGGTTTGTTTTTGTTTCCATACTTTTACTGTGAGACTCTAAATATGGCAGAATCTCATGCAACGGTATTATTTATTGTTGACCCTGTTTTTCCACTTAAAAAATCATTGCCACATCTCCAGACACAGATTTATTAAAATAATATGAAGTTTATTATTAAAGTAAATTAACTACAGTGGGCCCACCCTAGTGAAATGGGAGTGTAAAAGTATATCTCCCAGTTTCCTCACACAAAAGCTTGAAAGCATCTCATGGGTTGACATGATAAATGGATGAAGGGAAAGTTTTATGTGTTGTAAAGCTGATGCCCTACATGAAGCTTAGTAACGACATCACTTCTGCTATGATTGATGTCTAGGCAGCAGTTGTGGTCGTATTCAACTTCGCTATGGTTCTGCTGATTTTTCCTGCTATCCTGAGCATGGACCTTTATCGTCGGGAAGACAGGAGACTGGATATATTCTGTTGTTTTACAAGGTGAGAATGTGTCATAGATTGATGTGTGAAGTCTGTCCTTTTTGGGGTCACCATTCCTTGTCAGGAGTGGGAATTTTCACTGCAGCGGGATCAATATGTTATTGTTATGATTTCATTGCTAGTTACTGATTTATATTTGCTACCTTGGTTTTTACCTGACTGAGGGGAAAAGTTAAAATAGGTCAGTCTGTCTGTCTGTCTGTCTCTTTGTCTCTCTCTCACACACACAGACACAGACTTTTCGCTTCATTCATATGTATGTTCATTTTGAGTATTGTTGTTGAAGACAACTTCTTGAAAGCAGATAAAAGAGCCATGCTTTTGGAATATCTTCAAGTATTTTTATGTTATGGGGTACTGCAGTGTCCAGTGCTAGTATTAGGTAGTCTTGGAGTCCTGTACATAACTCGGGGTACTGACAAGCCTTACTTAGAATTAATCACTGTGTGCTAATTTTTATGCTTTTTATGCCTTTAAACTTAAAATACATAATGTATGAACTGTAAAATGACTTCCCCTTAACCAAGTTTTTCATAAGACTATGAGGAATGCAGGATTATCAGTACCATTACAGGATAATGTATGATAAAGTTTCTGTTATGACTGCAAAGGTAATTTGGAATGGTAATAGTGCCATGCCAAAGAGTGCATACACAGACTCTTGCCTGATACACAGCCAGGTCTGAGCACAGTGGTTCTAGGAGCAGTCTGCTGTCATCAATTAAGCATGTTTTCTACCTTAGTTTTTGGTTTTGCCCACAATGAGGAGGATCAGCTACATTTCTACACGTGCACTCTTACTGTCATGACCAGCATGTGGGGAACCCACCTTGTGTAATCTTAGCCTTTTACACCCACCCAGGAGCTGACATAGTTTGACGTTTTAAGTTTGATGTCAAAGAGGGAAAGCCCTTTCCTAAATTTGCTTTTGAGGGAGTGATTAAAACAGGGAGCTGATCCCAAGCCAAGACTCCTTTCTGTTTCTGATTCAGTCATAGTTTCAGTGGATGGCCTAATGTGCTTAAATTTTGGCACCCTGATTCTCAGAAATACAGTGCAGTTGGACCTTCCATTTATTTCATTTATTAGAATTCGGGTCCATTTACATATGAAGAAAGGCAGTTGAGAGCTTGCTTTTTTTTAGGTAGGCAACGTTCTGAATTCTTGGTTTTGTAGGATTTGTCTACTTGGTGAAAAATCTCTGATACTGTTCTCTATCATCAGTTTGTCATTTCTCATGTACAGCAAGAGGTTTGTCTCTAGTAATTTATTGTTTTTTAAATAAACAAGTATCTGTTAAGGTCTTGCATAGACTATAATAAAGGGAATGCATCAATTACTTCTGTAATTTTGTCTCTTCATGTTGCACATCCTTCCTAGGAATTAATCCTTGCATATGTTTACTTAGTTTTTAAAACATTCAGTCAGTGTATGGCAAGTGGTTTCAACCTGCCTCCCAAAAGTCTGAGATCTTATCCAGAAGGCCCAAATATTATTTAACAGTTACTTTAATAGTTCTAAACAGAAGAACTCAGTATGTCATGTGTTTACATTTTGATCTAAATAGCTTAATTCTCAGCATGGGCACATAGATGCAAACTCACACACATATTGTGCATTTAGACTGCGTGCAACTACCTGAGTATTGATCCGATTAGCATGTGTAATCGATGGAGTGGTGTGGGTAGATGTCAGTGTCTTCAGACAGATGCTGGTTCCTTCTTTCCTGAGCACAAGAAAAGTGCATGTATTCTCAGAGGCCTGCACTTGGAACCATGTCTGAGAAGTGTTTCCTAAAGGTGCACAATAAAATTTACATCAAAGCATTACACTTAATTAACATAAACCATCTAATAGTAGTGGGAGCAGTCTCAGATGGAAACAGGTTATCCTATCTCTTTTAATTAAAATAAAGATATATCTAAATGCAAACGGATGTTTTTCTCTTACAGTCCATGTGTCACTAGAGTGATTCAGATTGAGCCTCAAGCATATGCAGAAAATGACAATACTTGCTACAGTCCTCCACCTCCATACAGCAGTCACAGTTTTGCACATGAAACTCAGATTACAATGCAGTCTACAGTGCAGTTGCGCACAGAATACGATCCTCATACGCAGGTGTACTACACCACAGCAGAGCCTCGCTCAGAAATATCTGTGCAACCAGTGACAGTGACGCAAGATAATCTTAGCTGCCAGAGCCCAGAAAGCACAAGCTCGACGAGGGATTTGCTTTCCCAATTCTCAGACTCCAGTATGCATTGCCTTGAGCCACCCTGTACGAAGTGGACACTCTCATCTTTTGCAGAAAAGCATTACGCTCCATTCCTCCTAAAACCAAAAGCTAAGGTAATCCAGGAACTGTTTACCTCTTTTTCAAAAATAGACTTCTGCCCAGTAATAAAATTATCATGTCAGTGGTATTAAATATAAGGATTAAGTAGAATTCTTATTGAATAACAACTTAATCATTTTATACCTAATTTCATACTTTAAAAGTTTTATCTAGCGAGTGCTGTAGAGACATACTTTTCAAATACAAGTTATGAGTGAGGGTTTTGGTGACTTTCAGTAACATAAGCTTGTGAATAGTGAAAGTAAAGCCACTTCTAAACTTTATTATAGTAAAATTTCTCATCCATGATGCAGAGCACCTTCAATAAAACAAAAATTAGCTTAGTATTGTGGCATGTGTGTGTATGGAAAAAAAACAAAGAAGAAATAAAAGCTTTTAAGTAGACTGATGGGTGTTAATTTTGGACCTGGCTTTGTAGTGTGCCATTATGAATTGTTATTTTCTTTAGAAACCTAAAACCAAATGCATTTCCATTTTCTGTTTCAGGTTGTGGTTATTTTTCTTTTTCTGGGTTTACTTGGGCTCAGCCTTTATGGAACTACCCGAGTGAGAGATGGACTAGATCTCACAGACATTGTACCACGGGAAACACGAGAATATGACTTTATTGCTGCACAGTTCAAGTACTTTTCGTTCTACAACATGTATATTGTGACACAGAAAACAGACTACCCAAATGTCCAGCACTTACTTTATGAACTTCACAGAAGTTTCAGCAACGTGACATATGTTTTGTTGGAAGAGGGTAGGCAGCTTCCCAAAATGTGGTTGCACTACTTTCGAGACTGGCTGCAAGGTAAGAGAGAGTTGCATGAAATTTTCTTAATTCTACAGTAGTGACCACTTGTTCATGCTAGTAATGCTTCCCTCTTTGAAAACAGTCACACAATTAAAGACTATGAGCAGGAGGGAGAATGTGTAGGTGCTGATCCGAACTCACATGTTGACTCGCAGTTTCTCCCAACAGGTCACTTAAATTCTTTGTGGCTAAGTTTATTCCCTAGTAAGACAGCTTTGAAGCATTTAAGAGATTATATCCATGAGAGACCATCTCATGCCAATAATTTCTAAGCAGCTAATGAGGAATTCTGCTTTATAATTAATGGCCAAATATGGCCCACTGTCTTGGGAAAATAAATGTTTTCTGAGTGTTTTGAGATCATTAAATAAAAAGTCCCTGTTTGGCGATGTATTTTGGCACAGGCTTAACCGTCAGCATGAGTGATCTGTTGGCTTCAGCTGGGACTGCTGGCATGAAGAAAATTCAGTGTGGCTTACATGTTTTATTGAATTGGGAACTTAGTATACATTCTAGATTTCCAGTCAAGTATCCTCACTCTTTCTGTGGTGCTGCTTTTTCTGTGCTTACCTGTAATGGGACAGGGGAAGACAAGAGAAGGCATGGCCTTTCAGATACTACGATGATAATTATATTGAGGTCAGCTTATTAAAGATACTATAATTACACATATTGAGACAAATAACTGTTCTGTATTTAAAATAAATAGTCCTGTCACATCTCAGCAAATTTAACAGCAAATATTATCTGCCCAGGACTACTTCTGTCCTACCTCTGTCTTTCTGTTGGGAGAATCTCCAGGAAACTTTTGCCAATAGAAAAATAAACTGTGCTGACCTAGTGGGACTGTAAATTTTAACCTTAACTGCTTACAGATGACCAGTGCAGCCAATGATTCTTAGACAACATGTAGGTAACTAACAGTATTTGGGGTATTTTACTTCTTCTGAAAATATGTCGGGCAACATTAGGAAAGTGGGTGCATCTAAGTGATGTATTTAAACAAAATGATCAAGTTTCCCCTGTGTTTAATGCACTGATAAAACATGCAAAGCTGTGTTTCAGCTGTTAGCTTTGGGTTTTTTTTAATGTTTTTTAGTTGGATCCATTCATTACAGGCTACTTACTGGAAGTTTTACTTAAAATAATTTGCTCACATAAGCATGTTGAGCTGTAAGGGAAGGTATTACTGGCAGGAAGAAAATTCAACATAGCTTTTAGATGTTTTGCTGGATTGGAACCTTACTATACTTTCTAGATTTCTAAGCAAGCATCTTTCTACATGCTTTTCTAAATTCTCTTGTACCTCTGCTGTTTATTTTATTTCTTTTGTGGGTATTTTCTGTTGTTGTTCCAAAACAGTAGGGAAAAAATGTGTCTGGTGTCCCCCCTTCCACCCCACCCCCAAACATGGGAGGGAGATGGAAATCTGAGATCATGTTCAGGATCTTTACATATTAGCGCTGAGCCTCAGCACAGTCTGCCAACAATAAAGTCAGGAAGAGTTGGGTCTGCTCCTTTCCTGGCTTCTCAAGAGTGAAATGCCGGAGGTTAGCCCACTTGGTGTTGCTCTCAGGGGTGCTCGTATTCCCATTGCCCCTCTCTCAGGCCCACCACGTTCCTTCCCACACCTCTTCCACTTTGGATGCCTATGTGTCCTCTTGTAATCACCTCCTTGTGCTAAGGACTGTTTGTGTGGCCCTGGAACAATGCCAGGGGCCTTCATGTCTCCTTCTCTGTGCTGTATGTCCATGCTCGTATGTGACATTTCCAGATCTGCTCTTCTCTTAGGGGTGTTCCTGTTCTCATTGCCCATAGCTTCATTTTCCCTTCCAGTCCACATTAGTTTGCCTGTCCTTCCTCCTTGTCCTCTGCTTTTCTTCCACTAGAGGAGCTGTGAATATTCCTGGTACCCTGGGTGTACAGACAGGGTGCATTGAGCAAAAGCATTACGCTGGTCAGGGAGACTTCTGTGGTGGTTCAAGTGGGTGTGCCAGCGCTGTGACGGAAGACAGCTTGCAAATTAATCATGATTATTACTAATTAGCATTTAGGTCTGTGTCCTTATCCCTCCTCCCCATCTTCCCCAAGAGGGGCATAATTAATACAAACCAGCTGCTTTGTAGAGGGCTGTCTTCACAGAGTGTGATACTGCATTCACAAAGCTGTAAAGAAGGATACTGAGATGTATCAGTAGAAAGAAGTTATGTTTTAAAATGGTACAGGGCATTGATGTAACAGGGGGGAACTAAACTGTTATACTAAAAGCTGCCACACTTGTCATAGTTAGGGAGTTATCTCAAGGTGAAGACAGTAATAATACCTGATTGTTACCAACTGGGGCTGATGCTGAGGTAATAAAGGGGAAGGAAGATGAAAGCAGAATTTACAAACAAGGTACAGTTTTAGGCTGGATTCAGGAAGGAACCTCATGCTGGAGGAGCGGATAATTGAGTTGGGACAACTTTGAACTTCACAGCTAATTCCTGCCTGGGTATTGATGGCCCTCTGACATGCACAGATTCGTCTGGCAGAGTGAGGGAAACAACAACAAAAACATTTTTTATCAAGAAGGCATCATTGGTCTTAGCTGTACATTTCTCCTCATTTACTAGCAGTAGAGTGCCTTCAACCTAATGCACTTCTTTTTTCAGACATTCCCTTGTATTTTGCTTTCTGGTATCATCTCGTTAGCATGCTTTCTGTTACTGAAAATGCAACAGAAGAGCTAACACTAATCATTCATTGAAACTGGAAATGTTAACATTATTTTTATAAGTGGCTGAATGTAAATGAGGTAGCTTGAATTCCCTGATGGCTTGTAATTAGGCTTGTTTTTGCAAAGGGTAATCTTATCTGGTGTTTCATGGTGCGAGCTGTTCACATGAGTCAGTAGGAATTCTCTCCTTACCCCCACTCCTGCTTCCCACATAACTTTGGAGGATTTCACTTTCTCCTGAAGAACTAAGCAAAAGTGACTGCTGATATGAAAAAAAAAAATCCCATATGTAAGTTTTTTTAAATTCCCTTTATTTTTATAATTTTTCTGCAGAAAGAGGTCAACAAGTTACTTTTATCCTTCTGCCCAGAAACATTTAATTAATCCCATTTATAAAACATTAAATGTCTCCTAAAATCATTGGTATGAACAGTTAGTAATGGAAGTACTATTTGCTTTGAAAGCAGCAACTCTAGTTTCAAAGTGTTGGGAAATTTTAATTATTGAAATTCTGAAATTCTTTAGAAATTAACCACAACTCATAGGGTTTTCTTGGTGTTCTTTCTGCAGACTTTCAGTTTCAGCAAGGTTAGTGATAAAATAACCCAGAGTGTAAAGTAATTAAGCCAGCTGAGAAATAAAAGATATAAAAGGGAGCAGGGTTTGAGGGATGACCAAACTTGTGAGAACAGGGGAGATGCAAGAGAGCTGAGTTTTCACCCACTGCAGTAACATTAAATGTGCATGCCCTTTTTCGACTTACCTTGCAACCACAAATTGGTAATGTCACATGCCAGTGGATATATTTGTTATTGTGTGTCTGTGGAGCCCCCTGACAGGGTTGGATGTTAGTCTGAAAGCTCTGCCCCCACATGCTGTCTAACATAGCAATTTATGTGCTCCTCCTGCTGAAGGGAGCCATTTTTACTGTAAGTTAAGCTGTTCTTTGGTGGCCTCCTTTCCCATGAGCTTTTTAGACAGCCTCCTCTTAAATTCCAAAGTTGTCTTTCACATGACTGGTAGGATAGCACAAACGCTCTCACCTAGGGGTGAGAGAGCTGCTTTTTGGCACAGGAGGGATGGATTGGTATTTTTGCACATCGTAAGCAATGTTTTACCCTCTACAAGGGCACCAGCAAATGATGCTTTTTTAAAGGGGGCCTCAAAGTCCTTTGGTTATGCCAGAAAACCTGATGGCAAATTGTCCTTCTCCTGGGCAGGTGCTGGAGGGCTGCATGTGGAGATCTGGCAGGCTTCTTTCATTGCTGGCTTTGTGAGTGGGTGTGATTTGTCAGAACAACATGGGAGGCAGTTTTCTGAGGGAAAGGTGATTAGTTTGTAAATGGGAACAGGTACTCTGGCCCGGAAGCAGTGTCGACTGGGTGCATTTTCTCTTCCAGCGCTCTTATCTCCATATAGCTTTAGCTAACCTACCCAATCTGTAATGACGGTTTTCATTATGTCTCCTCAGCACAGCTGTGAGGTGGGTTGGTGATTTCCTCCACCACCACTCCTCCTTCCCTGGCCTTTTCCTTCCCTTCCCTGGACATGCGGTTTGTCATCTGCTTGCACAGAGCCTCCTTGTACTGGGCTGTGGCTTCCTGTACTAAATCTGATCCAAATTTGTGCTGTGAGGTATTCCCTCCCCCTTGAAGGGTGGCAAGGAGGAAAATAACAGTTGAGAGTGAATAGGTGTTGGCTGTGATCTTTACATGTGCTGGCAGCAGATCCCACAACTTGTATTAGCTGCACAAGTTGAACAGATGGAACAAATTGACAAAATCGTGTTCACTCACGCTGTGCTCGAGGAGCAGCTGAGTTGCTGTTTGAAGTTGAAAGTTTGAGTGTGTTTTTTTTTCCTCTTGTAGTGGAATTTCTGGTTATATCGTAGAAGCTATTGCCTCAGTGCTCTGCAGTAGCCCAAAACAGTTAATGAGAGCGATGTGTGTCCTCCTCTGTGGCTTAGTGCACTTGGCCAGGGTTTTGGTGAGGCAGAGGGGAGTATGGAGAGTGTTTCCCTTCTGGATAATGGACTAAAGTGCCTCCTCTGGTTCAAAGTCCATGGTAGACAGTAACGTTGGATCAGGGCTGAACTCAGCCCTTTTCTGTTCTGGCACCATCCAAGTCAGGGCAAGACTTCAGCTTTGTTTTGAGGAGGGTGTGTATGAAAGAGGTGATAAATGCAAATATGCTTATGGAGTTTTGAATTTTATGATTCTGTAATTGTGGTTCATGAAGAAAACCACTTTTTAGTTTAGATGGGCCTAACTGTTCCCCATATACTTCTCCGGGCAGAGTGCTAGGTTGCTCTGAACGGCTCTAAGAAGGATGTGGGACCAGAGGGTCCTAATCCCATCTAAGATCTCCTCTTTGCCTTGAGGGGAAAATGGTTTACACCAGTGGACGTTGCATCTGCAGCTTGCTAGCTCAATTTTGCTGGTCTGCACAATGTGGGAAGACTCTTAAGGCTTCCCACTTGCACTTTCCTGCTTCCCCTTCCTTTCTTTGGGCAAAATACTGGACATGCAACTGGTACTTTTACCTTCCCACATACTGACAGTGAATGAGAAGCCCCAAATTTAGGAGGCAGAAGATGGGTAATTTTCTTCCTGATTCTGCTATGAAAAAGAGTCATTATTCTTTCTTCCTACTGAAATTTATTTCTAAGATTGATTGCTTACCTGATTGTTCTGTCTTCCCCTTGCCTCCCTTTACTCTTCAGGACTTCAGAACGCATTTGACAGCGACTGGGAAACTGGGAAGATCACTTACAACAATTATAAAAATGGATCTGATGATGCTGTTTTGGCTTACAAACTCTTGGTACAAACAGGCAATCGAGCAAAACCCATTGACATCAGCCAGGTACTGTATCACAGTCCATATACAGGAAGACACTAGTAATCAGGAGTAGGGGAAGATGCAAAGAGCATGTTGTAGTCCCTTTTTTTTCATCTTGATGAATTGAATGCCTGAGTTACACCTTACTACATGGCATCACTGACTTTGCTGAAGCCACTTGTTAGCTGCAGTCTGGCCTGTGCTGCAAAGTGTTCAAAATCAACACTGTGAATACCTGCTCTTGATTATTACTGGTTGGCGTGTGTACAGTGCTTCTCCTGTGTCAGATACACTCGGTTTCCACTGAAATTGTTGTGAAGAATGCTTTGCTGCATCCATAGGTAGATGGAGTCTGGTCCTGTGCCAGACAGAGCCAAGGTTAGCGTTATTGGCCTAAGTGGCATTGTTTGTGATCTGAATCAGATTGCCTTATAGGGTTGACCTCTGCTCAGCTTTCTGCTGTGGCTTTGAATCTAGCATTTGCAATGACTTGGTTACTTCCTACCAATTTATGCAAAACATAACATTTAAAAAAAGTTGTTGGTGAATGGTAGTGGAAGGGGACTGAAATCATTACATGCTGTATCATATTCTTGTACAATCATCTCTAAATACAGCTAACCTGTTGTAGAACTCAGAATGGCAGTTGTTTGAGCTGCCTAAATAAAATATGTCTGAGGTTCTTTTACAAGGTTGTCACAGCATATGACTGCATTTGGTGTAGCCATAGGTAAGTGGAAATACATTAGGTTTGACTCTTTACACTAAAATTAGATTTCAAACCTCTAAGAAGAAATTCTGCAATAACCTAACTTCTCTTCTAGAGTCATCATTGACTTGCTGTGCTTTCAGGCAGAAAAATAGTCTTTTTAATGACCTTCTTGGCAGATCTGCTTATTGTCTTTTTTTTCTGGCATCAAAGGTGGCAGGTTTACAGAGTACATTGTTCAAGCTATGGTGTGTAAAACACACTGCTGTTTAGCAACATGCAGCATGCTGTTGGGTTTGAATGAAGCTTCAGCTATGAATTAAGCAAAGAAAGGGAAGTTGAAGAGAAAACCTTCAGTGAGATTTTGTTTAGCAGAGTGTACCAGGTACACCGTAGAACAAATGCGATTGGACTGCAGCTGCTGATATAATTTCCTGTGCCTGGGAGGGAGAAAAGTGCGGTGCACCCACAGGGGCTGAGCGCTGTACTGTGCAGTTCCAGAGACAGCTTGAAGACATACAGTTGTTGCATATCCTGTGGACTAATTGAATCCAGATCCTTGGAATCCAGCTTTTTTTTTTAAACTGCTGTCACTGTTGTTTTTCATTTCATTAAAAAGACCTGAAACTGGAGCTGAGCCAGAATTTTAAATAAAGAAAACAAAAAACCCCAGTAATACTTTTCACCCACAGAGTCCTCTGTCAGATCTCTAGCTGTGCAGGATTTGGCTACAGAACCCTAGAAGTGTACCACTGCTGTTTACCCCACAGATGCATTTGCCCACAGTGACCCAAATAACACAGGGCACTCATCTGCTTTCGTGATGCTGGGCATTTTCTGAATACGTAGGTCATAGGAGGCAAGTGTTAGCAAAATTTATACAGATGTTGTTTTATTTTTATAGCTCTCCTCCATTTACTGGGTGGCATTTCCTTCAGTGTTAACAACAGAGGTTAACTGCACACAGACGTGTATAGGGACTCTTGCCAGGTTTTCTTACCCTGTCTTTAAATATGTTTCTCCAACTTGGTTGTTTTTCACTCTTGGCTGCAGGCTTTCAGAATTTGGATTTAATTGGTTCAGTCTATTCTAGAACCATCTGCTGATTTAGTGGTTATTGTAAATATTATATGAGTACTAATTTATAAATAACCACTTTCTACTGACATTGTAGTTTTTTAGATTTTTTTTTTTGTTGCCAAAAAATAGTTTACTGATAAGTCACTTCAAGTGAAGATTCATACTCTTTTGCTTTTCCCTTCCTATATGTGTGTTGCATCTCCAGGCCATTTGTTGGAAGTTTTACAGCAAGAGCCCCGAAAGCAAAACTCGTTCTGAAACACTTCTAATTTTTTCCATTTTTGCAGTTGACTAAACAGCGTCTGGTGGATGCAGATGGAATCATTAACCCAAATGCTTTCTACATCTACCTGACAGCCTGGGTCAGCAATGACCCTGTGGCCTATGCTGCCTCACAAGCCAACATCCGGCCTCACCGCCCGGAGTGGGTCCATGACAAAGCAGACTATATGCCAGAAACAAGGCTAAGAAGTAAGTAGCATTTCATCTCAATGTCTTACAGTTTACCTAAGTGCCCCCACTCCTTCCTTCAAGAACCAGTAACTCTATAGTTGGCTGATGCTGCACAGGGCTCAGAAGTGTAAACAGGACAATAGTGTTACTCTGCCTTAGGAGACCCATGCACTACTGCAAATATGGCACCACTGCAGGGCTTTATCGTTTCGAAAAATTAGTTTTATAACAGTTCAAAGCTCTAAAAACTTCCAGTAAGCATTGCTTTTTAGTGTCACCTGATAGTTCTGTCTGGGAGAAACAGAATCACGCAGAATCACAGAATCATCTAGGTTGGAAAGGACCTTGAAGATCATCCAGTCCAACTGTTAACCTGGCACTGACATTTCCCAACTACACCATATCCCTAAGCGCTATGTCGACACAGACGCCTGGAGATGGCTTGAAATTCCTGCCTATGTCATTCTGAAATTCCATCACTGAGATTATATCATGTTTATCCTCAATTCTTAGTACCTAAGGGATTTTTATCAAGTTAGCTCATATGCTAAGCTACCAACACTGGTATGGTACAAGAGCTGCTTAGGTAGGGGAGCAGTCCCATTCCATGCCATTCACTGTCTTCTGAGCACCAATGCCAGTTGGCATTGCTTTGCTTCACTTTTCAATTTATTGAGAGGATTGCTAGTTGGACACCAGTGGGGAAGGGCATGTAGGGAAGGACTGGTGTGCTTGGAAATGTGATTGGGTAACCAGCTAGCCATGCTTCAGTGTATCTGAACCCTAGAGCTTTGTGGCAGTCAGCCAAGTCTTGTCTTAATGAAAATTTATAGTTGAGATTATAATAGGGCAAATCATGTTTAGCAAGTCAACTGAATGACCCTGCAGGGTCTGGAACACACAACGGCAATAACAAAATGCTTGTTGTGCAAGTTTTTTTTTCTTGTCATACAGTAGACTTAGCATTACGCTCAATAAGAAGTATGGAGAGTGTTGGTTTGTCACATTATTAAAGGATAAAAAGTTATGGATTTCCTCAGTAAACCACTACTTTTATACAAATGACTGGCAAAAAAAAGTAATATCAGTAACAGAACATGGATTTCTGAATCTGACTTTAAAAATGGTCAGTGGAAATCTTAAAAACCAACCAGCCTGATTGAGCATAATTCTCTAGTTTTGTGTCAGTGGACCTCAATTAATCTTAGGGAAATGACCTTTGATTTCAAAGGAGCTGCACTGGTGTAAAAGAAGAGTATTTGGACAAAATGTTTAGGGTAATGTGATCTTCTACTTTATATTGTAGTTAGGGATTTTTGGCCAGGTATTCAGTAAGAATCATTGTAACACTGATGAAGGTTGAATACATGTATTGAAATGTATCTGTTAAATTACATAAAATTGTTTGGGGACTTATGTAGACTGTGTTCATCCCATTGCACTGCATGACAAAATGTAATAATCTCCTGTACTGCTTCAGCTTTCAATTTATTGGGGAATTTTTAAAATGTCACTTGTTTCAAAGAAGCAAAATTTAAATTCAACACCTTTAAATATTATGCTGTGGAGAGCAAAGTGTTTTGTTAATCATGCTCTCTCTGTGTATCTTCTTCCTTCCAAACACACGTTTTAACACTGTTACCCTTTTCCTAGTTCCAGCAGCTGAGCCCATAGAATATGCTCAGTTTCCTTTCTACCTCAATGGATTGCGTGAAACTTCTGACTTTGTGGAGGCTATCGAGAAAGTGAGAGCTATCTGTAGTAACTACAGTAGCCTGGGGATCGCCAGCTACCCAAACGGTTACCCGTTTCTGTTTTGGGAGCAGTACATTGGGCTTCGTCACTGGCTCCTCTTATCCATTAGCGTGGTTTTGGCTTGCACGTTTCTGGTGTGTGCCCTCTTCCTCCTAAACCCCTGGACGGCTGGGATCATTGTAAGTTTATTATAAGGGTCTTTGTTGAAGTCAAATTCCTTTCAGCATAGCTCTTGCTGTAGTCGGGAAGGTTTTGTTTATGTCTGGGCCTCTGGTGGAGTATGTATATTGCATCATTCATTATATATTTATTCAACTTGAGGGGGTAGGGTTCATGCTAAAGGTACAAACCTTAATAACCTTAATCCTTTGGCCACCTTTTTTGCAGCTTTAAAGGTTTCTTAGAAAGGTACATAAACTTTTGCCCTTGCTCAGATGCACACTAGCATGAAAAATAAAGACACAGAGGAAAATTAAGAGCTTTTTAAAATACTACAGTTATTTCTAATTATTTATTCCTTCTCCCCTTTTATCAGACATAGTTATTTTTCAAGCCAGCACCTTGTGACTATCTTGCCCGTAAATTTTCCCACTGATTTCTGAATGCAGTCTTTCTGGAAAAACTGAAATGGTTATGTTGTATGGTATACACTGTGGAAAGAGTGTAACTGAGCTATTGAGAAGAAAGAGACATAAAATTATAAACTGAAGAAAATACTCCTCCATGCTTTCTGCAAGGCTCCATAAGCCTCTCAGTAAACATTCAAGTTAAATTGAATGATAATGTTCCTGTGTTTAAATTCCATAAACTATCGTATGGTTTATAAAATGCCAAAAGTAGAAAAGTGTAAAACAGTTACTAGTTTTTGTAATGTACGTTTATACGACAGGTATGTTAAAAGGTAAATGTTTAGTCTAGAATATTTTTCATAGCACTTAATCAAGCAATTTATGTTATTACTCTTGATTCATTAGCTTATAAAATCATTTATTGTAGTGCATACTTTTTTCCCTTGGAAAAGGCATTTATTTTCAGAGTCCACCATTGCTTTTATGTCTATCTTTTTTTCCTGCTTGGCTTTAGCAACTTTTAAAGTTGGTTCTACAGGTTTCCTCCCCTCCCTTTTCCTCAATTTTTTTTACAAGGTAGATGAAAGAAAAATAAAAGCTTTCCCTTAGATTTAACTGTTTGCTTTGTCTGTGTCAATCCCTCCAAGTATCTTAAAAGCTCAGAGCCCCTCTGTAACCCGAAACGCATCAGCTGATTATGGCATTCACTTTCTTCTGGGCTTTAAACCTATTCAAATGTCATTCTCACTCACATTTGCAGTTCTACAAAAAGAATTCTACTACAGGTAGTTGAAAGTTACTTTTTCTGGAAGGATTGTCCAAGAAACAGGTGAAAAAGAAAAAATGTATGTTTGAGGGGGCATCCATGATAAGGAAGAATAAATTGTTTTTCAGATCACTGATAAATTGTAACCAATACAAAATTGATGCTTGGACCATTAACCGGTTCTCAGGAGTGTAATTTAAACTGTCTCCTTAGCAAGTCATTGCCATTGAGCACAACAAAACAAGGAAAAGCAGCTTGTCTTTGGGAATATAGGATGGCTTTGAGGAGTATGGTTTATAGTCACCATGTTGTTTTGAAATACCTTTCTTTTCATTTGTCTGGAGTGTACAAAGTTACTAACAGCTGTTTGAAATCATCTAGGTGGTCGTGCTGGCTCTGATGACTGTGGAGCTGTTTGGCATGATGGGTCTAATTGGAATAAAGCTGAGTGCAGTGCCTGTGGTTATCCTGATTGCTTCTGTTGGCATTGGTGTGGAATTCACTGTTCATGTTGCTTTGGTACGTAAAATCAGGAAGCATTTTCAAAATACTTTAAAATGATGGCAATGTTAGGATCACAAATCAGTGACATGTCTCTTAGAAGAAAATTGGTCACAAACAGTTTTGTACATGTTTCAGTTTGTCTTGATAGAACAGAGTTGATCTTGATGAGATAGTTCTTCACTATTGAGTCAGTCTCCCAGGAGATAAGAGGCGATACATTACCTATGATAACTAGTTGTCTGAGTGATGCAAATGCACAGACAAAGCAGAACTCTTAATGTACCTTACTTCCGTCCAGACTCTTCTGGTTCTTGTCTACAGCCTCACTGTTGCCTCAGTGCGATGTAGCTGTTTGTTCCCTCTTGCATGTAGATTCTGTATCTCGTGAAAGAGAAGGCTTTAAAGGAGATTTTTCAAAACCACATATAGTGTCATTTGATCTCTCTGAACCACTAAAATTTGAATGTATTTGGACTCATTTTCCACTTGAAAAATCTGCACCACCCATCAGCTATTAATAGTGGGCACAACCACAGAGTCTGTAGGAAAATAGTTTTGCAGTGTAATGAAGAGGAGCAGAGGGGGGGAAAAGTATGTTTTATGTAAGGATACTCAACGTTTTCAAGATTAAGTGTCCAAATCTAGAGTGCACCTCCTCACCCAGCTTAGCTAACCTGATGTGCAAAAATGTGTAGGAATGACAAGTGCACTTGCAAGGGGGCAGTTTTGCTTGTTCAAGATATGCAGAACTCATCTTGCTTTATTTGATGACAAATAATAAAGCGCTATTTTTCTGTGTTCACATTTGACAGTGTCAGCACTGATCTTTCCAACATTCTGCACACTCATCTTAAGTCGTCTTCCTATAAGGCTATTCTAATCAATATTTCAGAATAGTTTAAGGATATCATTGTCTTCATGGATTTGAATTTTACTATATTAAAAAGTAGGAAAGGATGAGTATATATATTTAAGATAATTTCAGGGAGGAGGTGCTTGTAGTCTACCATAACCTCTAATATATTAGTACTGTAGCAATCCAAAAAGAATTGAAGGGAGGGGGCTGGAAAGTGGTGGTGACGTTGGATGGGAATGCAACAGCCCTTCTAGACTCAAAAGGAGCACTGGTAGGCTGCTGAGAGGATCTGGTGACAGTGAAAAAGAGAGAAGGTACTAATGGGGATCTTAGCACACTGGAAATGGCCAAAACCTCAGAACACTTTGTAGATGATGTACAGAGTTGGGGCACATAAAGTGGCAGGATGGAAAGAATAAGAAATTCATAGGGGAAGTAGGGTAGGGTTACAGAGGAGCAATTGGATCCCTGAAGTCTTTTTTCCCCTACTGCTATCAATAGGCTTTAGGAGGTAAACCTGTTTGCTGGGACTTGCAATAGTTTGGGAATTGTCAGAAACTAATGGTGTACAAGAGAAAGAAAGAAATGACAGATTCTTAGAATTGAAGATTTAAAACAGGAAAACTGTAATAAAAAAGGACAAAACAGTTGTTTCTGAATGGGAGAAAACTAACCTAATTTACAGGAGAGAGAGAGAGAGATGTAAATACAAGTTACCTGTGGCTGAAGGTAAAATGCCAAGCAAACTGAAAATTGCATTTTTTGACACATTGACTAGTAGACCTCAAATGATAGCAGCAGTCCTGACCTTCACAGAACTTCCTTCATATAAAGAGTCAAACCACTGTTGCATAAACAAAAAAGGCAATGCCGGCACTGTTGATACAGAACTTAATGGAACTCGATTAAGAGTGATTCACAGTCCACTTGTGGCTCAGTTCTCTGCTATCGCCTGTGAATTGTGACCTCAGTTTTTTTAATTCTGCAAATAAATTCTGAATCAATAGTAGACTCTTGTATTATGCATCCTTTAATTACACACATATACATATGTTTATATAACTTGTTAATATACTTGTGGGTCAGATCCCATTGCTCCCATTCATGTGAGTCCTCTCATTGACAGCTGCCTTTGCACTGAGAGGTATTCTTTATGCATTTATGTATATACGAATGTAAAATGTCCTGGATACTAGTTTTCCACAGACCACTTTTAATCCAATACTAGAGATTAATAATACATGGTTTGGCTACCTACGGAAGTGAGGGTTGGGGATCTCACTCTACATGTACCCATTTTTGGTCTGCTTGTCCCACCAAGTAACTTTTTAATGTGTTGACTGATTTGAACCCGGATTTGTCAGATAAGTGAAAATAGAGAAGAGAGACTGAAATTCCAGGACCAAGAAGAAGATAGCTGCTTGAGCTCATATCTTAATAGGCAGTAGAGAATTTCCGTTATAAATCACAGGAATAAGATCAACCAGGTTCTTGTCTTCTTAAACCCTTAAGTCATACACAAACAAGACAAATTCATACGAAACAACAGCATTTGAGTGTTTTTGATACAGCTTGTTCACTAAGGAGTTGGAGGGAGAAAGACATTTCACTAGTCACTGCTGCTCAGGCACCACTGTGTTCAGTGCTATTCCACGGGCTATTTTATATGTATAGGCCTGCTAGGTTTGAAGTAGTAGAAGTTGAAAAAACAGTTTGAATGAAATAAAAGTGTTAAAAAAAGTTGTGGAAGCCATGGCCCCACGAGAGTGAGAGGAGTACCCCTGTAATTTTGACACTTGTATCTTTGTAGATAGAAATAAGCAAAACTGGAAACAAAAGCCTACTGATGCAAGCAGGCATTGTTTCCAGAATTATTACTATGGCTTGATTCTGTAATTGGTGCTTACTCTGGTCATGTGACATCAGCAGCAGCTATCTGGTATGACTGCAGAAACAGGCCTTCTCTTGAAGGTTAGCCAGCTGTAGAGATACTTTCACAAACCATAGTTTGAAGTAATTAACTGGCGAAAAACTGTGCATACTATGGAGAGGCTGTTTGGAAGGTTGTATGCATCTGTCTAATGAAATGGATTTCATTGTTTTACAGGCATTTTTAACTGCCATAGGAGACAGGAACCATAGGGCTGTCCTTGCATTGGAACACATGTTTGCACCAGTGCTGGATGGGGCTGTGTCCACTCTGCTTGGAGTGTTAATGCTCGCAGGATCAGAGTTTGATTTTATTGTCAGGTAAAGCATTTGTGTGAGTCTTGACTTTCTTTTAAAATAAAAATAAGCATGCTTTTAATTTTTAGTCACTTCAGCATATCTGTCATTTTATTACTGTGCATGGTGTGTCAAGCGTGCTTACCTCATGATCCTGCTTTCCCTCTGTTTACTTACTCCTTGTTACATGCTAGACATCGTAGTGTTTCCGTTGCTGGTATTAAAATCTGTTTCCAGGAAAATCTGATGCCCAGCATGAGAGAACACAAAAATGGGCCTCTTTAGCAAGGTTAGCTAATTCTGGGTTTGAGTCAGTTCAAAGCATCTAGTATTGTCCAGTATTAGCTAAGTTTGACCTTTAACCTTTAGGTCCTCCAGACTTCTTTTATGCACAACAATTTGCGTGCGAAGGACACGTGAACCTACAAACATGATGCAAGTGTGCTGCAAGTTTCTCTCTCTGGGCCTTCTCCTTCTATCATTATGTGAGGTTTACAGCAATATATAATAGGTCCTGTTTGGGAGCCCTGTTTGGAAGCTTGGGAATCATAAGTTTGAACACAGAACTTCATATTAAAATTTTGTAAAGCAAAGTCTGAAGGCCCTTCTGTTTAGAACTCCAGGCAGACTGTTTCTTGTGAATTTAATTAAGAATGAATTTGTCAGCTATGAGAGGAAGGCAAATTTTTCGTTGAGGGGAATTTGAGAAGTGCAATGAAACAGATCCTATTCTATTCCAAATAACCTGTGGAGCGCTGCAAAATGGCTAATCTTAGAAGTAACACAGGTTCTTTGTGGCAAACTACAGCATGAAAAAAAAAAAACCAAACCCTAAAATGGAACTGAGGTAGAACTGGGCCAAAAAAATGCTCTTAAAGATGACTTAACTACTTAGGTAAGCTGGATAGATGACCAGACTTAGCTGACATCCATTTGACAACAAGAACAACAAAATGTCAGAGGCAGGAACTGAGAGGATGGCTGCTAAATCTCATCAGGATTTTTTGTTTATGTATGTAAGAGATCTGAAGAAAGCAGGCAGTTTGCAGTTAGACCTCATGAAACCTACATGAGTATTTTTACTATGCAGGTATTGCATGTCCTGAAATAGAATTTGTATTTTTTTCCCAAGTCAGTATTTTTTACTTTATTTTATTGCTATTGAAGAAATAAGAGAGAATTATTCTTTTAGGGCCTGGTCTTGTAAGGGTTGGAACACTTTGGCATATAGGTTACTTACAGATTTAACCTAAATTTACAGGGGTGCATTTGGTGTGCTACTTTCCTACTGAACAGATGAGATTTTTGGCAAGCACATTTTTGTGTTGTAGCAAATGAAAGATTGTAGCAGCCCTTCACACCAAATTTGGATTGGATATTCTCTCAGTTTATAAAATGAGCTTTTCAACTTTTCAACTTAAGTTATTTTACTTTTTTTGGCCATCAGTTTCTCATTTTCTAGCACAATCTGACTTTAGTTTGCCTTGTTTAAAAAATAAAATAAAATAAACTATGGGAGCCTGAGCATTGTTATAGAGGGTGAGGAAGATCCCAAACTTCCGGAAGGCGATAGATTACTCCGGCAGTGTGGAAGATTAAGTAAATTAACAGACATTGTATACACCAAGTGGTCAGAGCTATAATCCTCCTGTTTATCCTAGTGTTAGATGGATGAGATGTAAATGTTTTTAATGCCTGTTGTTGATGTCTGTCCCAGTATAAAGTTCTGGTGGTTTATGTTACTAAAGTAGATTGGCTTGCTGATTTTTGCTAATGCAGATCAGAAATTTCCAAATGTTTACAATAGCAGGATATTTGTAGTTTTACAGAAGTCTGATATATTTGATCAAATGTGGAAACAGGGAGGCAGTAAAGTTTGTTGCCAGATAGACAATGTAATCAGCAGACCCATTAGTAGCAAACTTGCCCTCCGTTCATCTCCTTTGCCTTCTCCTCCAAGAATTTACCAAGACTGAGTCCTTGAAATCATTAGTTACAACGCAGCCTTAAATTTAGTCTGAGCCCCAGCTGTGCCGAATACCAACTAGCAAGGCTTTCCTTTTGCTGACAGGTTTACCTTGGTATTTATGAAGGATCCCAGACCTTAGCCCTCAGTGGTGGGAAAGGACAACCACTTGTGCACTTTCCTCTTCTTCCATAGTACTTCAGTCTTTATGTTTGAATTGGCTGACGCAAAACAAGAGTATTCAGAGATGCTAAATTGTTCAACAAAAGATTAGCCTGCAATGCAGCTCTGCCATTGTGGAGTGCTCTTACTCAGTACAATGCTGAAGCTTACTCTAGAATGGGCAGCATTTTCTTTGCAGAAAGCGAGTTTCTGTGTTGTAAAAAGGTTGCAATTCGAGCTGTTTGGTAAAACTGGAACTCACAAAATTCTAGGCAGAAAGTTGTGATTAGCGAACAGCAAGGGAAACCCTTACCTGATACACTGGAGGTTTAATTAGAGATTCTGCTGTAAGATGCAGAAGCATTTCACAGTGGATTAGCTGCTGGGAGAAGAGGGCTTCTTTTCCTTCTAGGCTAAATTGTTTAAATTCTACACCCTTCACTTCATTTGTTTGCTTCTGCTGGGTTTTCACTAATGGGGGCCCCTTTTCATTGTATTTGTGCTTTCAATCCATTCAGCTATTCACTGCACATGCCATATTTTTGTGTTTGTGTAACACATTCATAAATAACATTACATGCTTCCAGATTCTGGGAAATTAACAAATGTATTTTTTTTTCTTTCCTTTATCAACTAACACTTTGGGTTGTGGAATGTAGCTTCTCTAAATCAGAAGGTAAAAAACCCCTATATCTGTATATGAAAAGTGGTATAATTATTTAGTACAACATTAGTAATATTTTAGATTTAATTTAGTATGTGTATTATTTTAACATATGTAGAAGTAATTTGTAATCCCTTATTTCTAAGAATATTTGTGGCTATTCTCTCCTCCAAACACCTTAAACCCTACTTCAGGTATTTCTTTGCTGTTTTGGCAATCTTAACCATTCTGGGAGTTCTCAATGGATTGGTACTGCTTCCTGTTCTTCTTTCGTTCTTTGGACCATACCCTGAGGTCAGTAAAATTAATAGTGTACAGAAGAAATAATACTATGCCTGCACCCCTGCCTCCTCCCTGATCACCCCTCCCATTTTAGAAACTTTCATTTTTTAAATTCTCTTGGATTTTTTAGTTTTTAAGTTTCTTGCTCTAGGGTTGTGGGTTTTTTAACCTTATTAAAAGTGCTATTTGTTATTTAGTTGATATTCTTCTACTTATATTTTTAAAGTTTTTTAATAAGTACTGTTTTAGAGGTTGCAGTCAGCAAGCTTGATACAAGTGTAGGATTATGCTTTTAAAAGCATAATGTGACATGCAATCTAGTTTGTAAAATAAGGATTTTCCCCAGTATTTTGCAAAAGACGGTTCGTTTTGTACATGTACCTTCTTCTTTCCTACCTCACTGCTTCTACTGCTTTCCTCAAAATACTTAACTCATCAGACCACCAGGAAGGCCTGTGTGGACCAACATACACCAGTGGTGGTCCACAGACCACACCTTGATAACCATGACCAGTCTGCCAGAAGGTCCCTTCTGTCCAGCTGCCCCTCCCTGCAGTACGCTCTTGGTTTAAGCAACATTTTTGATAGGTGGAAGGCTTCACTTAGATGCTGATGACTCTAGAGTATAAAGCCCAAGTCCAGCAAAAAAAGATTCATAGATACCGAATTTGTATTTGGTTGTTGATTATTCATTACCTACTCTATAGTTAATACAATTACTGCATTATATAGGGCTATCTTTATCACATACTAGTAGAATCAGTGTGCTGTGCTTCATGTGTCTGTATGTATGTATGTGAGTGTACAAGAATAAAACACAAGGTATGTATACAGCACTAGTAATATTTCAGAATTTTTTTAGTATCAATAGAACAGTTTTGACAACAGTGTGTAATCTCTTCTATTTCTAACAGTATACATGACTTGTCCCTTACTCAAGCAGTATATATCGGTGCATATGTTATTACCACATATGTTACTGTTACGTGTTTGTCCATCTCTCTTTGCAAATAGACACTGCCCCATACTTCACATAAACATTTGATGTGATTTTATGAAATCGCTGTTAATGTGTGGTGAAGGGGGAGGGAAGTCCATGTATTATTTTTGTATTTATAAGTGCATGCATGCACACACATACATGCACTTCCCGAGACAATGATACCCAGAAGAATCTGTGTTAATCCTGTTTACATACATATCCACAGATGGAGAACATGTCTCTTTTTCTTTCATTAATTTTTTTAGTTCAATATAAGTGTTCGTCAGAAAACTAGTGCTAAGGTTCTCGTGGCATGGGAAGGTATATTTGGGAGAAGAACATTTGTGTCAATGCTAACTGAATGTTACTGAATGCTTTGGCATTATCAGGTTTCTCCATCCAATGGACGAAACAGATTGCCCACACCGTCTCCTGAGCCACCCCCAAGCATTGTGAGGTTTGCACTGCCACCCGGGCACATAAATAATGCGTCAGATTCCTCTGATTCAGAGTACAGCTCTCAAACCACAGTGTCCGGCATCAGTGAAGAGCTTCATCAGTATGAGGCCACCCAAGGCCCTGGGGCACCAGTCCATCAAGTAATTGTGGAAGCCACTGAGAATCCTGTCTTCGCGAGATCCACTGTAAGTAGCTTGCTTATTGACTGGCAGCAAGGCAAGAAGAGTATTTAGGATTTTTTTAATTTAAATCTATTTATTTTTGTGGAAAGCTCTTTCATATTTCTGGCTGATTATGCTTTGTGACTTTATGCCAAAACTTGTAAGCAGGGATTCCTTTAGAATCAAGTTGTGGGTAAATTGATGGTATATGAAAACAGAGGTCTTTGTCACGTGTAATTGTTGTTACATCATATTGGCACCCGCCACAAGAGAGAGCTCTCCGTCTGTTTGATGACTGTTTTCAGAGAGAGAACAGGGAAGAGATTAAAAGATCCAGACCTCTTCCACATAGCTCCTTGTGGATCAGCATCTCATATACCTCACTCTGACAGCACATTTTGTGGAGAAAGAGTGATAGAGCCTAAAGAAAACAGTTCCAGGATTGTACCAAATCTTGGGCCTGTTGTATCTTGCTACTGGGTTTGCATAACTGCAATTTCAAAGGAAAATGAAAAAGCTCTGTCTCCTACCCCTGCTGATGCTGCATGCTGAGCTGCAATGCGGATCTGTTTTTGTTCAGCAGAGGCCTAGAAATAGGTACAAGCACAGCCACATTTGAAGTTGGTCACGGTTTATTGACTGATGTGGCCGCTGTGCTTCACGCTTTTTACAGAAATCAGAAAACAGATTCCTACAGTCTATACAAACTAGGCTGCTAACATCCTGTGTATGTACCCTGCATGGAATAGAGCCTTTTTCAAATGCCTGCAGTTCTGCTTGCCGAACGAGTTAAGATCAAGTGCTTGTCACCCATTCCTTTGAAAAGAAGGACCAATATGTAGGAAGCTTACAATAATGTTTACAGCTGTCATCCTGTGTTTTTCCAAAGGTATGCTTTCTAGGTTTTATTAACTTCAGACAAAAACTATATGGAAAAATCAACAATTATCAGACTCCAGAACATTACCTTTGCAGAGTTAGAGCCAGGACAGCATTATTATAATTGTTCGCAGCGTAAAATATAAGCGAGCATAGCATTTATTTGCCTCACTTTGTCAGAGGCATAACTGTGCACCTCTCTTTCAGGTGGTTCAGCCAGAGACGAGACATCAATCAAGTCCCAGATTACAATCGAATCCAGAGTCCGGCATGCAGCAGGCATGGCGTCAGGGCAGACAACCCAAACGGGAAGCGAGGGAAGGGCTGCGACCACCTCCTTACTGCCCTCGCAGGGATGCTTTTGAAATTTCTACTGAAGGGCATTCAGGACCTAGCAATAGGGATCGCTTGGGCCACAGGGCTCATTCTCATAACATGAGAAGCCCGGCATTCGGTGCCATGGGCGCCACAGGACCAGCGTACTGCCAGCCTATCACTACTGTGACTGCCTCAGCTTCAGTGACTGTTGCTGTCCACCCTGCGGTGCATAGCCATAGCTCCCGGGGTGGGAGCTTTCCATCCTATGAGGGATACCATGAAGCTGACCATGGGCCATTTGAGGACCCCCATGTGCCTTTTAATGTGCGGTGTGAAAGAAGAAATTCTAAAGTAGAAGTTATAGAACTGCAAGATGTTGAATGTGAGGAAAGGATACCTGGCAACAGCTCACAGTGAGGTAGGTCTGTCTCCTGTAGCTGCAAGCTTTGCCTATGTAAGGCAATGGTGTGATCGAAAGAAAGAGGAAAGATTAAAACTTCTCTGAGGTACCTTTCCTTCAGGTAGGTGTACTCACTGGTCCCTGATCATCTTAAATCTGTTGACCATGAATATAGTACATTTTGCACTAGAAATCAGTTTGGATAAGATAGTACTTTCCAACACTGAGAAGTTATAGGGGATTCAGACATGAACTACTTCCAAGAGTCTTGCAAAGTGGGTAAATATATTGTACAGTCCCAGTTTCCTGGATCAGGAAAATGAAGCAGATGTGTTTTGTAATGTCTTTGTGTAATGACATTGCCTAGGAGAGCATAAAATTGCCAGAGACTTTTAAGACTTGTCCTCTCTTGAATAAAATTCTGTGAAAGAATTTAAGTCCGTAGTAAGGATTGTCTCCCTCTGGAAGATGGGCTGAGTGAGAGGTGGGCAGGCCCCACCATGCGTGGTGCACTGCTGTGCGGCGGGGTGTCCCCTGCGCTTTGGAGGGGCGGTCAGAGACCCACCCAGCAAACTCACACACTGGAGGAGTCCTTGGGCCAATCTTTCCCTTGTTGGGGGCAGCTGCAGTGTCTACTGCAAGTTTGCATAGGGTGGAGCTGACCTAGCAGGGCATTTAATATGTTCCTGTGAAACAATAGATACACCCAAGAACTTGTGAGACTTGATACCTAGATCATTGTCTGTCTTTAGGCTGACAAGAGAAAGTTACAGGAAACAGTGCTGTTTAGAACAGACAGGATATTTTAGCAGATGTTTGAGGAGGGTAAAGCTGTTTGTTTTTCTGAAAATTTTCAATTAATTTTATAGGGAATACTTTGAAGGGGAGAAACCAATTTTGGGGTTTGTGCCTGAAAAACCATTTTTCACTATTCAACTCTGGTTTTTTCTTTTGAGGAAAAGTGGAAGTGTTAAAATAGTTACTTCACTCTGGATCCCTGTTTTCTCTTTCCTTTTCAGAGCTTTTCAGTAACAGACACTAGTTTCACCAGAGCAAGCCATTTTATTTTGGTTGTAGAACTGTTCTATGTGTACATGCGTGCACAAGCATACACACATGGGGAGTTTTGATGGTAATTTTTTGATGACTCATAAAAAATTGCCTTCTGATTTATAAAACATCTCTCCAAACATCTCAAAGTGCAAATAGCCAGAATGCCTTTAGCCTTGCAGCCTAGAAATATGCCAAGTAATAGTATCCTCAGAATAAGGAAATACTTGGACTCAGCTTTTTCAAGGTGAACTGCATGGTAGTACGAGATTCTAAACTGTGCGTGGTATTTGATGTAGCATATTTCTCCTTGAAGTGTTCATTGGTTTTGACTGAATTTGTCACAGGTATCTAAAGGTGGAAACTTAGAAATCAAAGCATATGCATTTTTTTGATTGGCATCAGTATTTCTTTACTGGGAAATTCATGACTGAGATGAAAGCAGAGCCCACATTTCCTGACTGCAAACTGTAACCACAAGAATAATGAAATGAGTTTGGATTAGCTTGATTTGTTTGTTTTTCTTGAACTTTAATGAACATTTGTTTTTCTTATCTCTTTATTTGTAAAGGGTAATAACTGAAGCAAAGAAGAGGCCAAAGATGGAAAACTGTATTTCCAGAACTGCTTGAAGAGAAGTTGTAGAAAAGGACATGCTGCATCAGGACAACAGTTCGCTGTTACTGTAACCTATTGTATTATTTTGTTAAATATTTCTTTAAATATTTAAAAGATGTACACATATGTAATATACAAAAGAACAATGTAAAGTAGTATAATCTGGAGTCATTTGCCTCTGGGCAATAGAATGGGGACAATATTGTGTGTGCTTTGTACTTTTTGTACACTGATCTCTGTGCCACAACTAAGCTTAATCTAGTTCTAAATTTCAGCATAAGTTGCTGCTGCTTAAATATTGTACAATTTACTTGTATAATTCTATGCAAATATTGCTTATGTAATAGGATTTTTTTTAAAAGGTACATGTCTGTTTAAAATATTTTAAATCTGCATATCACAACCCTGTGGTAGTATGAAATGTTACTATTAACTTTCAAACACGCTATGCGTGATAATTTTTAAAATAAGCAGATGTGAAGAAAAGCAAGTTAATCTGGGAGGCTTAAATAGATTTAGCTATGTGCAGGTTTTGTTTTGCTGGGTGTATCCATGTGTGCATCTGGACGTGTGCATGCTTTTGTGTGTATGTTCCTGGTGTACTGTAGTTTCTCTTTTACTGTATGGTAACACTTAGTGGGCTTATAAACCCACTGATGCTGATGTGAGTCTGGCTTTCCCTGCTAGTAGGCACTAGTGAAAATTGTGTTGGTGTTTACCAACATATACCACAGACTGTCATCATCAAAGGCCCAACTGAAATAGAATTGAAGACAGGGAGTTGAGATTTGGGGTTGTGGTTCAGTTTCCCACACTCTTAATGACTTGGTTCACATGTGTTTGGTCAAGTCACTTAACTGTCCCATGCCTCAGTTTCTCATTCTGTAAAATGGGTATAATTACACTTACCTACCTCCCAGGAATCTTGTGAGGCTTAATTACTGTTCTTGTAGTGCTTTGATCTTTTTTTTTGCAAAAGGTGCCAGGTAAGTGCAAACACTATAACCATTATTTTTTCACTTCCAAAGGTGCTGGATATTGAGAGGTGCTGGTGGTTATAGAAATTCAATGAGCATATGCCTTATTTTGATATTGATACTATGAGTGGCATTAGAAGCTGGATAATTGAGTTGTTTGATGGTGAGCCACAGCTCAGCTGTGTCCTTACAGCATTGAAAGCAGTATCTTTGGTCACCTTATTTTCATGTCAGGAAGGAAGTTAATTGTAAGTGATAAAAGTCAAATGGAAGGATTAAAAAAAATCTATTTTCACTTTTTAAATATAAATGGCTTTCTGATGGGTCCAGGACTGTAATGACACATAAGGCCTGTAATGACAGGTAAGGCCTGGGGTGTTCTTTTCTCTATTGTTTGTGTTTTCCCATGCTGCATTGGCACTTTTAATTAAAACAGCTAAACTGGGATCTCTTTGCGAAACTAATTTAGCTTTTTGTATTATTATTTTTAAAGGGGATATCTGCAGGTGAAGGGTCTGAAAAAACACTACTACAATCTCTGTTTCCATTGGAAACAAACCCTAAGAATGGAGAATCTTAATTTTAAATAATAGAACAAAAGTTTTCATTATCTCTGTCTTCCTCTTCATCTTTTTTCTGCCCTCTCCAAGCTGTTTTTTAGAGCAGGTAGATGTTCAATTGTGTATTCAGAGCCAAACACACACAACCAATATTCAGTTTCTAAACACAGCAGTGGTAGGGCTTTTCTTTAAGTACAGTGTCTGAACAGCAGTGGCCAATTCTTTGATGGAAAAGTGTTTTTCTCCAGTGGCTTCAGGGAGTCTATCTTTGCCCACAGACCTTGCCAGCATAATGAATGGGGATAATTAAAATGCACAAATTTCCATGTCTTTTTTGCTCACTTGAAAACACTTTGATATGAGGCACTTGTTTACAGATCTCCAATGTGAAAGCTCAAAGAGCAGGTGGTGAGAGCCTGGTGTCAGTCCCGTGATACATAAGCTACTGTTTCAGTGCACACTAAGGGTTAATGTTGCAACTGCCTACTGGTCCAGTTCACTGTCTAACATGAAAACTCCTAATGACAAAAAGACAAGGGGCCCCAGTTTAGCAGTAGCAGCATAGTGACCTCAGATCATACAAACTCTGCAACAAAACTGTATGATACTAATTGGAAGCTGCCTTCAGCTGCCAAGCGTGTGCGCTCCCATGTCAGAGGTCGGCAGGGCTCCCACTGACACCACCGCTGCCGCGGGCTGCCTCGCTCCCTCCTCTTCCTCAGGAGGGAAGGGGGCCAGGGCAAGCTGCGCTGCCTCCCGCCTGCCCCTGCCCAAGTCCTCCTGTGTGCTTGTGTGTGGGTGAGCTGTCTGCTGCTTCGTGCACAGTGTAGACCACCTTCTCCGATAGTCACATTGGCAAGGGGAGAACTCAGTGGCTGGCAACATCTATTTTGTTTTGGTTTTGTTTTTTGACTTTTTTAATCATGGGTGATATTTATATTTTTGTATCATAAGAATGTTTTCTTACAGTATTTGTCATGCCAGTTTATAACAAACGATGCAGGGATTTTATTTCTATTGGAAACACTATTACAGCTATGTTTTTACTGTTTAATGGATTTTTATTTGTATAGAGTGCTTACTAATGTTAAATAGGAAAGAGTATATAACATTTACATTAAGGACTCGTAGCTTTCAGCATAAGGAGTTAAAAGGAAAAAATATTCAAACTGGGTCTCATTTCCTGCCTGTTTTGGTAGGAGTGGGTTTGTGTCATTTCAGTTACAAAGATAAAATTATGCCATATAACTTATTTATATGAAAATTTATTTTTGTAGTGTACATAGTAGTCATCAAGTCTTTTGACAGAAGTATATTTTTAAAGAGTTTATATGTAATGATGATACCATTATGTTTTGGAACACTGCTGAGATACAATTACGGTGCACACTTTTCCTTGTAAACCCCCTGGCAGAAAAGAAAGTGTTTAACAGTGTTAAGAGACAAAGAGAGTGTGAATATTCATACAATTCTGAACTGTGTTTTAGTTACCATTTGTGATCTAGTGTGGTTCTCATTTTTAACTTTGAATGGAAATTGTACAAACTCTCTAAATATTAATGTTCAAACACTGATAGAAATGCTAACATGAATAAAAAATATTATAACTTATTGGTTACGGATTTGGTTGTTTATAGAATGCTTCTTTATGTACTACTAAGCTGTGCAAGTACAATCATGCAATCATTCTGATTCGGAGCATGAATTTGGGATGGTTTAGTATTCGGGATGTTTGGGAGATTCAGATTTGCCCATTTTGGAGCAGGAGCCAATTCTAAAATCCTCTGTAAATTGTAACACGCTGGTGTATGTCTGTCTGTTGATTCTGCTACCCTTGTTATGTCTCAGGGTGTGGGTTTAGGATTGGATTATACCTTTCATTCTAAGTCTGAACCAATAATTTTGTGTAGACTTTGAACCCTTGGGTAATGCAGTTTATGTACAAGTTATTCCTGCTTAGAAGTGGGAGGAAATTCTTTGGTTTTTTTCCATCTCTCTGGTTGCTCCCTAAATTGGATTAGAGAATTAGTCTAATTTTCCCACTTTGTGGAACAAAAAAATAAATAAACATGGAGTTCTGAAAACTACAGTACTCCATAAGAAGGGAAAATTGACAAAACTCCTCCCAGGAGGTGTGCTAGTGACTGCAAGCCAGGGTCCAGGTCCCTGTGCCCTGTGCAAGCACCGCTTGGGAAGGAGGGGAGACTACTGTGGGCAGTAGGGTGAAGGTTATAAGTAGCAACGTATGTCTGAAGTCACGTGCATCATAAACCTCAGTGTGGTTTATCCTGTGCAAACATACTCTGCTGAGCATCCACCAAAGTGCCACAGAGCCAGCAATCCTTCACTTTATCCTATAACCCTTTGGTGATTTTTTTCATGAGTCTTCTAAACTTCTCAGAAACAAAAAGCCCAAACATGTCTTGGGATAATTTGTAGTTCAGCCTCTACTTTTCATGGTCAGAGGAAATACACCAACAACTTTTTATTTTATGTTTTCTGGAATATTAACCAGAAAAAAAATCAGTTAAAGGACTTGAACTACAAAACTCCTGCACATATTTTTTTATTACTCAGAATGCTGTCCTCAGATCCTCGGGACTGAGTCAGGTTGCAGATTGGGCCTTAAGGGGGCTACAGCCTGTGAGAACAGTGGCCACTGAAGTCTTGCATTAGCTCAACTCACTGACTTTGCCTTTTGTGTCCCAGCCATTCACAGGAGCCGCTCCATTCACAGGACTGGAAACCATATGAATAAATCAATACATTCTGCCAGTCAGAACACAGGATTTTTCTTTTAAAATTGTGTTTTGCATCAAATACAGCTATTTACCTTACATTACTTGTTTAGATTTCTTATAAATGGCTCTTCTTGCTGTCAGTTTTATTAAGCCCAGGTAAGACCTTAATCAGATTTTTGTCAGAGATTGGCCATATTTGTTCAGACCCTAAGTAAACGTGGCCAGATTTTTGTTGGCATAATGCATGTATTTAACAGCTTCAGGAATGCTGCATGCTGCTAAACTGCAGCAGCACTGATGTATGAACAGGTGTTTCATTTTTGTTAACTTTCACTCCCAATGAGCATCTGAGACACCGACTGTTTATATCTGAAACCACCATTGCCAAATTGTAATTACTTTTAATGGCTGCTGCAAGTAATGAGAACAATTACTACTTCCCTACTCCATTTAATCATTCTCATTCTTTTTGTTGCAGACATGTTGAACCTTACTGCTAGAACAGGATGGATGCCATGAAACTGCACTACCCAGCCTGAGCAGCTTAAAAAAATACATGCCTAGTTTAACTTTACATTGTTAATTGCAGCTAATTAAACACAAAAATGAAGCATTACTGCTGCTTTGACAAAAAAAGTTTTAACATCTATCCTGGCATATTTAGTACTGCAGGAACCATTCTGCCCCTGTGGATACTACATAAGGAAATCTCTACCTCTGATTTTTGGTTGTCTGCGATGGCATCCAGGCCACTTACCACCCACCCTACAACAGCTTTTCTTAAGAACATTTCCACCCTCATTTTAACAGCTGTAACTGCACGTGTCAGTAGTGTTTATGCTGCTGCGGCAGCTATACCTGCTTGCAATTGATGTAAGGCTGCAATGGAGAAGATTGTATCTCCCGTAGGTTAGTGAACGTGCTATAACTCAGCTTGCTCTGAGAAGCACCAAACACAAGGCAGCATGCATTTTAATTTGTTGCACTAATCGGAGCATCCTCCCAGGCTCTTCTCCAGGCTTGACTCAAGCTGCCAGTTAGGAGGTGCTGGACCTTTGAATCAGCTAATTTGAATTAACACCTCATGTTCACACAGTGAAGGTGAAGTACGCTTTTGCACAATGGAGCACAAACAGCTGTGGCTTTTCTGTCCAGTCTTTCCATCCCTCGAGCTCAAACCTTTGCAGTAGGGCTGACTTTGCAGGTCCCCAGTTGCCTACAGACAACCACAGCCTTGTGAAACCATCTGGGGAGCGAGGCTGTAAGCCAGGGCAGTCGGGAAGGGGGAGGGTTGGAATCTGGAGGCTGGAAACTGCTTCCCAGGCAAGGGAGGGCTCTGCCTCGGTTGAAGAGGAAGGGCTGGGAAGCAGGGGCCAGGCTTCATTCACGGGTGAGTGAATTAGGTGGGTTTCCCCATCTGTTGAGGGGAAAAGACCACTGAAGTGTTTGCAAAGTGATTTATAGCAGAAGTGAGAGACCCTGGGTACTCTGGAAGAGGGACAGCTCCACCATCTGATTTAGGAGACCCAAAATGGTATTGCAAATGTATTTCAAAGCCTAGGTAAGACTGATTTTTCTGTTCCAGGTTGCGTCCAGTTTAGCAACGCTGGCTTTTTAGTTCTGAGGTTTGTGTTGGGGAATAGCCTTGTAGGGAAGAATGTCTGGCTCACCTTTTGAAAGAGAGGGGAAGGGAAAAGTAAAAAATAATTATTTGGTAACTAGAAAGGACTCAAAGTAGAAGAGTATTATTATGCTTATTTTTCCAGCTTTTGTTACTTTGATGAAGGGCAATCTTCCCTCTTTCTCTCCCTTGTGACAGATTTTGTCTTGCCCACAAGAAGAGGTTTCACCTCTGATCTGCCAGATCTTAGCAGGGCTTTTAAGTGGGGAATTTCCTTTAGAAGAGCCTGTCACCACAGAGTGCTGCTCCTGCACTAAGGTGGCTTTATTGAAAGTATATGTGACTCTGTAAGTCACCAAACATGGGTGACGTGACCTTTGAGATGGCTGGATTTAAACTGATAATCTTGAGGTTAAAATGCCAATTTACCCTTTCCTAGTTACCAAACATATAACCCATCTGTAATTACAGTTTACCTCTCTGAGCCAAATGGGTTATTTCTTCTCATTAAACAAGGGACCAGATTATTTATTAGTTGTTAAGACTACTAAAGGTAAAAGATTTGAGTACCTTATTTCAGTAGAATAAGTGGAGTAAATAGGAAACTCACAACTTTAACCCCAAATAACTAGCATTTGCTGTAAGAGAATTCAAACCCTGTTTCACTTTATTGCTTCCCTATTATGCAATCATTTTAAGTAGGCTATTTATTTTAACTTAAGAACATTTACTTTGGTAGTTCCATTTTGCAACATTTTAGAAGACTAACAGGTTCAACTTTAAATGGTTGTAAAGAGCAAGGGAGGGTGTAACTGTACAGCAGCACTCACCTTAGTGTAGCACTTAGGTAAACTGTCAGGTGACATCTAAAAGACAGCTAAAACTTTTCACTTTGTGTTAGTAGTGCAGAGCTTTCTACCTGGCAAACGGCAGAGAGAGGCTCTTTTTGTGCACTTCTATCTTCTCAAAACTTCTAAAAAAATGTCAATGAAGTTCTTGTGAAACTAAATTGATGGAACAAAAGTATCCATGGCATGAACTCTGTGAATGCCGTGCATTTATAGTTTCATTCAGTCTGGCCCATATTAAATCAACTGAGGAAACAGAAATAGAAATTGAGTTGTTATTACCCCCTAAAAAGATCTGTATATGAATATAACTAATTATTAAGCATATAACTGGTGAAAATACTAACCAGTACGTAAGCTGGGGTGTTCAGCTCCTCTGTTTAAGTTATTTAACATTGCTCCATTTAGTTAATTTAAGCCTTCACTCTGCATCTCTATGCTGTTGTCAGGTATTTCAGCATAATTTTGAGGAAGAGTCTATGTATGGGGGCAAAAAGTGCTTTTAAGTACATTGTCTGTGAAAGCTTTAATCTCATTCATAAATAGGTCTCCCAAATAATTAGACAGTACATGGATTTAAATCAATTTAAATGGGTGTTCTCTAATGCAATAGACTGTAATGGTCCAAAGTAACCATTACAGTCCATTGAATCAGTAGCCCATGAACTAACGAGGATTTATGCATTACTTGGTTATGGTTCCTTAGGAACCCCACGATTTAAGAAGGATGCGAAGGTCCTTGAATGCATCCAGAGAAGGGAACAAAGCTGGAAGGGCAGGAAGGCATGTCCTGTGAGGAGTGGCTGAGGACTCTGGGTTTGTCTAGTTTGGAGAGAAGGAGGCTGAGGGGTGACCTCATTGCCCTCTACAGCTTCCTGAGGAGGTGAGGTGGAGAGGGAGGTGCTGATCTCTTCTTCTTGGGAACCAGTGATAGGATGCGTGGTTCAAAGCTGCACCAGGGGAGGTTTAGACTGGACATTAGGAAGCATTTCTTTACTGAGAGGTGGTCAAACACTGGAACAGGCTTCCCAGAGAGGTGGTTGATGCCCCATGCCTGTCAGTGTTCAAGAGGCATTTGGACAATGCCCTAATAACATGCTTTAACTTTCGGTCAGCCCTGATGTGGTCGGGCAGTTGGACTAGATGATTGTTGTGGGTCCCTTTCAACTGAACTATTCTATTCTCCTATTCTATTCTATTCTATTCTATTCTATTCTATTCTATTCTATTCTATTCTATTCTATTCTATTCTATTCTATTCTATTCTATTCTATTCTAAACATGAAAACATTCAGTTATTGAAATAAGCATACATGGAGCATGAAAATTCCTGCCAAATCTGATGGGAATAAGCCATGAGTCAGCAAGGGTGCTAAAGAGCCTTAAGCAAATACTGCTTTTAAATTGTCTTTGGTGGGATTACTCACAGGTGAATCTCCATTTTTTTTTAATATTTGCATGGTTTGGTATAGTGAAAAGTGTGGTCCTGGTTATGCTATTCATACCCTTCCTTTAATCCGCAGTGTGTAACTTGGGCACAGTGAGTCATCCCTGTGGAGGTGTCCCTCTGCTATCATTGACTACAAAAGGTACACAGATTTCTGACTGAAGAGACTCCAGCTCATACTTGAGCTAGCTGCGCATAGCTGGGCATGAGAATCAAGCCCCAAAACCTGAGGGTTTCTTCCCACTCAGACTGTAAATCATAATTTTGTCAATGGTACGCTGGGACTTCTTGAACTGATTTGCATACTTCAGGAGCCTTTTTGAGCTGTGTCTGAAACAGAAAGTTGCATAGGGCAAACCAACAAGCAGAGGGTTTTGTTTGTGGAAGTGACCTGTCTCACACCCATCTGAGACGTGCAGAAGAGCTATGCTGGAACATACTTGTGAACATTAATCCTAGACCTCCAGGTCACTGCCATGAGATCCAGTCTTTCTTCCATTATTGTGATATTTTATAATTCTGTTGTGTTTTGGCCATTCTGTATTGAATTATCACCTTTTTATTTTCCTTTTGTTTAAATCTTACAAAACTTTTTAAGAAAATTGCTGTAACCTAAGTGCAATGACTTACGTTGCACCCTTTACCTCTGCGGAACTGGATCTCTGCAGGTAAATAGCTCCTTATTTTATTTTTTTCCATTTAAATATTATTTTATTTGCAACTACAACACTTCTTTCTCTCTTTGCCCTTCCTCTTCCTTGCTTTCCCCCTTGCATATCCTCATGGGGATGTCAGTGTGGCATCCAGCATGGCTCATGGTTAGCTGGTGAATGCAGCTATGCCCAGAGATATCTGTGGGATGTGGTTTGAATGGAGTTATTCCAAAAAGCCAATGAAAAGAGCTGGTGCAGAAGCACAAGATCACTTGTGCACCAATAAGACAGTACAAATTTGGGGCTGGGCAGGCCTGAGGACTCCCAGAAAATAAGTTTTTCTAAGAAGCCTCTCAGAATATGTTCCCTGTGAAATTACTACCTGTGGTTTTTTTTGCTTTCTTTTCACTCTCTGCTCTGTGCATATGTTTCACAAATTGTTTTATGATTCAGGTTTTGTATGAGTCTAATGGAGAGTTTTACATTTTTGAAAGCAAAGTAATTTATATCAGACAGATATAAATTTATCAGAAAAAAATACTATTACAGAAAAGATTCTCCTAACAAAAAGTGATATGGGCTTCAATCCTTTTAACATTTGAGTCCTTTGTTTCACAGTCACAGTGAGTAGCTGGGACTATTCAAACCGGAAAAATTAAGTACTAAAGCAGTTGCAGAAATGGGATGTGAGTACTGCAACTGATAAAAACATATATAAAAAAGTTTGAGTTTTACTACTAATGATGATGAGACTTGGTTCAGCTTGGCAACATGGGACTTGGATATTCTACATGCAGTAGTACACACACACTCGCTGCGGTGCTTTTTGCCTTTGTAGTTGCAGGATGAAGGGATGCTGAGACACAGAGAAGCAAAATCAGCAGTGAGCCATACAGTAGAAAGTGACAGGAAACAGCAGAAAAAGAAATGAGAACTATACCTGAGCCCCTATGGGAGGACTCACAAAAGTTTCTTTAAAAGGTGCATTTGAAGTTTGTGTAAAATGACTAGGGGTGTGATTTTGCTGGACAAGGGAGGCTTGGCTGTGCCTGGATGCTGAGCATAAGAGCCTAGTGTTCCTACTCATAGGGGAGGTGATAACTTGCTTTGGGGGATATTTTTTATAATGTTGATGCTGGCTTTTTGAATGTTTTTCTATGCAACGTGTGTGTGTCTATGTGTGTGTGAGTGTGTGTGATGGGAAACATGCGAGTGTGTAGTAAGAACTGTGGTTTCAGTGTGTAGAATTTGCTACTGGCAAGTTATTCTAGCATCAAGTCCAAGATAAATACCAGGTAGGCTCATATTTTTGCATGTGCTTTTTTGTCCTGAAATGTTTTAAAAGTCTTCCAAAATGCAGGAAGTTGCACCTGGGGTTTCACAATTTTCTTGGGGCTGACATTCCTGCTGCACATCACTTCATTTTCTGTTTCTGCTTTAATTTGTGGTGTTTGGCAAAGTCCTGAAGGGAAGCTTAGAAGAAGAGGCTCCAGACAAGTGTTTTTTCTTGGTCTGGGGGCTAGCTTCATTGACTCTTTCTAAAAATTTTTTTTCTGCGCTGTCCTACACACTATGGGAGTCTCTAGACCTCCTTTCCACACTGCTGTTGTTTTGATTCATTTCTTCAGAGTACAAGTAGGATTAAGCAGAATGGAAGAGTACTGACTTACTGGAAATGGTCTTGTTAGCTTCCTTAATGTGTATGTTATAGAAGAAAAAGGTTTTGAATTGAAGACACTCCAATGTGTCATTTAAAATTATTTTCTCTGGCCTCAGAGTACCTCTCCCTTTAAGGTCTTAAGTGGGCTGTGGCCCAGCAGACTCTTTTTTCCTGTTCCAGAGAACACACATCCCCCTAATAACCACCATATTATTCCTCACATGCCACCTAATGGGCTAAGTATGTGAAAAAGCAAAGACTCTGGAAACCCTTGTGAAGAAGCATTGCAGTAGGGGTATATAGGAAGCCATCGCTTATGGGACACCTGGGAGTTTGGCTGTCGCGCTGGCTCTTCCTGGCTTTTCTGTGGGGATTTGTGATATGTGCGTCTTGGTGTGCATTTTTCAATCCCTGCACTCTGGTCAAAAAGAAATAAAAAGAGCAAATGGATTTGGCTAGCCATGAAAGCCAGTAAGAGGGTGGCAGGCAGATGGGAAGAGAAATGCCAGAAAGGACATTGTCTGGGTCTGTATTGTGGACAGCAGCAGCAGTATTCCCTTGAAGAGCCGCAGGAGCTGGGAAAGAAAGCCCATATTTGTGTTCAGGCAGTGACAAGGAAGATTTGTGAGGCATTGGGAAGCTGGGGATTTGACTGGGGAAGGGTAAAAGGGGCTTGAGCCAGGAGAGGATGGGTTAGAAGGAGTAGGGGACTTCTGAGATGGCAGCATGGACTGGTGGCTTGGAGTGAGCAAAAAGTTGGGATCAGTACAGAAAAGTGAATGAAATCCACACATCTGAGGAATAAATCCAGTTTCTGCACTTTAAAATATTCCAAAACTGAAAATATTCATAGAACTTTGTGACAGACCAATGAAATACTGCACAAAACAGACAGAAAACAATGCAATTGTAATTAAAATATAATAAAAATTATAATCTTTTATAATAATAAAAATTATCTTTTCATCACAAGATATCAGTCCTTGTAAAATACTCATTAAATGCATGTCATAGTTATGATCTGTTCAATCCAAATATTATATTTAAGAGTCCTACCTACCTTAGAATAATAATAAATATTACACAAGATTAGGACATTGTTTGGAGGCACCACCATCACAGGGGTAAGTAATGCACCTGCAGTTCATAGAACTGAGAGAAGGAATCTTGTGTTGGCAAACTGGAGGCTATAAATATACTTCAGTTGATGCTTTGCCCATTTTGCTGTCATTTTTTTCATAATTCTCAATGACACAAAAAACCTCAAAATATAAGAGGGCCCAATGTTGTCCTAGATCCTTTTCTGCTACACGAAAACAATCAACAGGGAAGAATGCATTTTGTATTTTTTTCCTGTTTTGGCTACAAGCAGGTTCTTTTTTCAAGATGAAATTAATAATTTTTAAGTTTTTTTTATGAAGAAGGACTTAAAAGGTAAATGGGATTTTGTCAGTAAGAGTATAATCTTGCAAAGAATATCCAGACAATTAAAGATATTCTTCAACTTCAGAAATTCTGCTTGCAAATGAATAGATGCACATCTACAGTCAAAGAACACTTCTCACTGAGTTAGTATCTCCCACATTTCTTTCTCTAAAGCTTTGAGAGCTAAACACCACTTAAAAACAAGCAGGAAAGAGCCACAATAGAAAGAAGTGGCACTGTGGAACTGGGACAAGCAGATAGGGAATTCTGCCTTCCTACAAGTCCCTTCTGGCTTTGGTTTAGCCTGTGGCCCTCTCTGGGATCGTACAATTTTATTTAGGCATCAAAACAGTCACCAAATTTTCAGGAGTGCTGAGAACTCAGCTGTGGTTTCTCTGTTGGATGCTGGTCCCTTTGTTCTACCCTACAGAGGTAAGAAAGAACTATCAAAGCTTTTTTCTGTATTTTTTTCTTGCTATACTTTGTTCCAAAGGAAGTGAGTTCTGGAAACATTCACATTGTAAATCATGGCATAAATTCGATACTTGTTCATCTGTTCAACTGCTGCTCTGTGTTTTCAACTCTCACCCAGTGCTGCGTTGTCGGGAGAACAGAGGTATCTGTATCGTCACTTGAAAATATATGAAAATCATAATGGATAATAGTAATTTACAGAAAATACTGATATTGAAGAGTTCTTTAATCTCTGTTTTAAAATTAAAAGTGGCCACACATCTTATTTATTGTGTACCATGAATCCCTTCCCATTCTTTTATGATTATATCTTACAATAACTGATAAAATCTAAGCCTTCCACCCACCACAGACATTCCATATCCCAGTGGGCCTTTGATCCAATATGATCTTCTTAAACAGCACTATAAGGTCAGAGCATTTTCTTCAGAGCTTTGAGCTGAAGCATATTTCATGATGAGGAGGCCCTTTTATTAAGATCTGTTCTGCCATTCTAATGGAAAACATAGATTTGTGATCTGTCCCTTGCAGGATACTAAACAAAAAATTATACTATCATTATTGGATTAGTTACCTCAGTGCTTTCAGAGATCAACCCGTTATCATTACATTTTTCTAAATGGCTTATTGCTTGTTTAATATGAATGGATTTCGAGTGGTCCTGTAAGTAGGAAATCAATAGATGGACCAGCACTGTAATCTTTTAGACTAATAAAAAAATGTGTGACTCCCAGCTTCATACAATTAAATTTGATTTGCACTCTCTTCCATATCTTTATCAGGGTTTTAATTCTCTTGGGCTATTCCATGTTTAGTAGCTCAGGAGGACGCACTAAGGAAGGATTCTTCTGTAACTAGTTGAGATGAGATGAAGTGAATGCGCAAATCTGATAGCAGGACTTATGCTAATGCAAAGTCTTTAGATCATGTAGTCTGGTCAGATATTTACTTCTTGAGCTTCATATCTTTTGCAGAATGTGTTGCTGAAAGAAGGGTGTTCTCTGGGTCAGCAGAAACATAGCCACAATACTGGTCCTCCTTCCCATGCCCTCTGAAAAAAATGGTATGTATAGGTACATACCCACTTAAGCAGTTTATTGTCATAGCCAGGGGACAATGATGTGCAATGCTCCAGAGCATACGAAATTTGAAATTGCATGTTGTTTGCAAGCTGCTGAAAGAAGACATTGCCTCTATGAAATGTACAACTTTGTATGCTGCTATATATAACAATTTATACACATTCAAGGAGTCTATACAAAAGCATCTCTGTTAGCTTCTCTCTATCTTTACAGTACATAAGATCAAATAATGATGGATCTGAGGAAGACCCTGAGCATAAATAAAAGTATACCTGGAATCCTATTATAGAGGATGCGCTGCTTTCCCCATAAAATGCTGTGACTCCAAGATGTGTATACTACCTTCAATAACTCATCTTTCTAGTAGGTGTGCATCCAAATTGCTATTCTGGGCATTGTTAGTGGTTCTGGCATTGCAGTAAAATCTAGGGACTTCAGGTGTGGATTAGCTCAATCCTTCATGGAATCTAACTGCATTATCATGTGAACATCTACCGTTTTGATTGGCTTGACTTCAGAATTGTGAACAGAATTCAGTCGATATTGCTTACTAGGGTCTGTGACTTCTGAAAGTTGCTGCAGTGGCTGTATCTCTTTTATCAAAATACATAAATTTGTGTTTGCTTCTGGTTTCCAGCATTCTGGTTTGGACCTCCATATTGCTTATATATGTTCACTTATGTTTTTCACTTGGATTTTTACTCGTGTTTGGCTCGATTTCGCCCTTTAGTCCACATAAAAACCAGACACCTGAGTTTGACCCTCTAAATATGTGTCAGGTAACATGGAAATGATAAGGTGTAATGTCACAAGGTTTCCTTTTATTTTGAGACAACCTATTCTGTTCAGGAAAAATGCACTTTCTACCCAGCTGAGTGACATGTAGCTACCCTCACAAGGAAAGAAGCCTGCCTAAAACATGATGAATATGGAAAAGTGTTAATTCTTGGAATCCCCAGTGAAAACAAATATAATTCCAATTTTTTTTTTTCAAGTATTTGTCCACAGGAAGATAACTGCAGTTTCAAACCTAGAGGCATTTAAATCTTTGCCAGTATACCTCCTGAATGTCTGATAGAGATTTCAGGATTGAAGCTATCCATTTGGTGAGAAATTTTTGTTCAGAGCAATGTGCAATATGTTGGACAATCAGATACTGCTAAACTTGAGTATATATCTGGGGTGCTAAATTGTGTTTTGGAATGCTGGTTTTATTATTAATTGTCTGGTTGAGAGACTTAAACCATTTGTGCTTGGACAAATTGGAATCCTCTAAGTAAATAATTCAGTCTTGGCATCCTTTCACTTTAACTGCTGCAACTTATCCAGTTGATGTTGGAGGGGTGGATGTTTCATCTTGAAAGCACATTTAGAAGGACAAAATTTGGTTTAATACACACTGTCTCTTACTAAAAGCACAGATTTTCAAACAGTGTATAAAAGTCCATAATTCATGCCCAGACGCAGGCAGCATTTACAACTATTTCAGCCTAAATGGGGAAAGCACCTTTTTTTGATGCAGAAACCTGCATTTCTTAGACTGCCTTAAATTCAGGTTGGGAGTGTGACATCATAGATTGTATTCGACTATCGCTATCAGAGGTTGATGGCTGAGAGTGAAAAATTTACATTTGAACAGTTAGTACATTCATGGGACATAAGCATACTTTTACAGGTATAATAATATATTACAATAAAAATACTTAAGCTTCAATCCTGCAAATGTTTAATAAGTGCTTAGCTGTCAGAGGACTCCTAGGTCTGTAAGATTAAGCAGAAGTGTAACTGTTTGCAGGAGTTGTGCCTTAGGACTTGCTCTGTATCCTACCAAGCTCAATGGAGGTGGGGTTTGGAATATTTAGAAGCCTTAAGGTGATGCATATGCACATTACTGAGGTGTTGAAACATGTTTGAAAGGAAAATAGAAGAAACCCATAGGCCAGTGGAAATAACCTTAAAATAGGATGGAACAGGTATCAGGGTGTGTATGTGTACAGAAAGCAAGCAAATAGCTACAAGAGTATTTCAGCAGAAGTGATACAGGATTTTGTAGTGCAGCAGGACATTGACAGGATTGCTGGCATCATCTTTTGCTCTACAGTTCTGAGTAGCTTAAGAAAATAATTACTTTCACTGCTGAAACATAGTTTGCCCAGCAGGATCACAGGCTGTAGAAACTTCCCCATTTACTGATGGTGATTCTAACAGTAGCTGAGAGGGATGTGTTGATACTTACTTTCATCTTATTAGAAGTGGTGAAGTCAAATCCCAAAGCCCTGCCACCTCCCCCTAAAGGTAATCACCCAGGGACTTAAATTCCAGTGAAATAAAAATCTGTCATTTGACAAGATCAGTACTGGTTTTATACACTGATCAAGCTCAGAAGCTTCAGGTAAGTCACCTGCCTTTTAGTCTGAAAATCACTAGTGCGATAAAACACTCAGATATTATAGAATTGGTAGCGTGAGAGGCTTCAGCTTTATCCCAGTGTGGGCTTATTTGTGTTATCACAGTACAAACACATAAAACAGTAAAAAATAATGTTTTCTACTAAACTTCCAGAATTTCCTCCCCCCCCCCCCCCCCCCCCCCCCAGCAGCAATAGCAATATTTCAATGACAGTGCTTTGGTTTTGTTTTTTGAAATCAGAATATTACAAAAATATAAAGCTATATGTGGATGGCTGTTCTGAAAGATAACTGACCTATTAGACACATACATTTCAAGATGTATTCTGTAGTTTGTAGATCTTAAATCAATCCCTGTTTTATTCTGAACCATGCCCATCTCCACCTATGAGTGGGAATACTTCCACTGAATGCTCCTTTTCTGTTCCAGCAAATCGATTCCAAATGTATTTTCTTGAATTCTTCATTTGCTACTACAGTCTTCCCAGAAGATGTTTTAAATGGAATTTTTTATTATTTATAGGCTCTTGTTAAAACCTATAAAATCCTGCATGTGTTAAATTTTCATTTTGGCCTGTTGGTCAGCTAGTATTCTGAATTGTCATGTCTTTGTGCAAATATACTAGATAATGAAGAGAAGAAGATGGAGTACTTCTTGGTGAATATATGCACATTTCAGGGTTTTTGTTTCATTGTTTGGTAGGCTAAAAACATCCTATGTCTGCCAGTAGATCTGAAATGATAATCAGATAAACTGATCTGAAAGTTGCCGGAGTGATCTGCTTCCATTTTTTTATAATAAGTATAATTAAAACTATATGACTGGAATGCTGAGAGGTGACTCAAGTAATTGGCTGGTTAATGTTAAGAAGGTGTAAATTCACCAGAAAAGCCCTGTGCATAACAACTGAAAAGGCAACCCATGAAAAAAATCCATCTGCCTACATTTGTTTTAACAGTAATACTGACCTTAGAGCAAGGTATTTCCGAAGGATTTTTAATGACCAGCTGGAGTTAATAGCCTCTGGCTGTACCTCAGGCTTTAAACTCTGCCCAGCCAGCCATTAATTCCTAGGAAATGCTCTGTTCCTTGATTGTTACTGCTTAATGGCATGACAACCTAGACTGTAAATAGCTGTTAGCAGAGAAAATATTATTATTGTTCAATGCACACAATACCTTCCTTCAGAAAAGACTCCAAAATATTTACAAGCCAAGGGTTCTGAAAAAAAGTTTTGTTGCTGGGAAAATAACCTATTTCATAACAGACAGGGCTAAGAAGATGCATATTCTCAGTATGTGTCTGAGACACCCTTAGGGTTGTCTCATTGCCTACTGCTGGTGTTTCTGGCTACAGGCTAGAGAAGCATTAGTATTACCCTCTTCTAGCCCTGGCTGTCGGCCAGGCTGTTGTGGAATTTTGTGGCATTTACCAGTCTTCTGGGGAAACATCTCAAAAGTCTGCAAATGTCTGCCACCAGAGCTCCAACATGACAAAGAAAAATTATGCTCATAGAAGTAGTTTGTGGTTAAGACTTATTGTATAGGTACAACAACCAAGGCAGTATAGCTTTATCTGCAATGGCTGTGTGCTGCAGGGGACTTAGGAGGAGGACATTTGATTACTGAAAGCAATGACCCAGGCAAAAGAAGTCTTGATTTCTGCCATGTCTTCAGGAACATCCACAGAGACATTAGTAACCAGAAGGGTGAAGAGACAGACTCAGTGACTGATAAACCAGAGGAATCATGTTGCTGAAAGCCAGATTTTCTGGCTTACTGTGTGCCACCAGTGTGCTCAAAGGGGGCCCATTCAGGCCACCATTTCCCATTCAACCACAAGCATTAGTGAAGTGCTGAGGAAGTTAGCCCTGATGCTGAGAAACTGTGTAAGCTTGTGTTTAACAGCGTGCACATCAGTTGCACTGTCACTTGCCACAATACTCTGCCTAACCTTAAGCACAGGACCAAAGGCTTTGCCAGGCTACCAGCAAAGGCTGTACAGAAGGCTTTACTAGGCATGCAGCTGTGCTATACAGAAACACAGAGTTTCTGGAGCCTGAAACGAGTTCATAACAAGCCACTGTTAAACCTGTCTGTTTTAAAATTATGAATGAGTGGAGACTGATACTACAGATTTGCAACAGTGCTAAATATAATACGATAAACTACTTTTGACACATGTTGGTTAAGGAATCTTACCATGTGGATATGCATGAAAAGTGGTGGTGAGGATAAAGCTACTAGAGATTCACAATCTCAAATCCACAGCTAATAGAATAATAGTGATTTTCAGATAGAGAGTATATCACAGCAGTGATCTTTTAAATTATATCATTATTTGTAACTGGCCTACTATGACTTCTCTAGCTCTAATGTGGTTACAAGTTCTCCAAACTGATAGATTTTACTGTAATTTTAAATAGAGTGCTGCTGAAGCTAGCAAAGTGACATTTTACAACCTTTTTCCAGTGGTTCCAGACTTTCTTAAAAGAACAGACCTCTTGTGTTTTCTCCCTGCTGTTTCTTAATTAGGCGCTCTTTATTCCATGACAAATGGGTATCACACCATTATCCAGTTACAGATCAGTCTTTGCATCTCTTTCCCATTCCCATTAATGTACTGACACAACACAAAGTAGCATTTAATCATGTTCCATTTTTGATTCCTCTCGGAGCTACAGAGCAGCCATCACTGAACAAAGTGCCTGGCAAAGTGTGAATCATCAAGATGCCAGCAGCAGCATAAGGGCAGCTCTGACAGCAGAGGCAAGGTCTTGCTGATGGAGTTTTTTCTCCACCCTTGTTACAGCCTGAGAAAAATTCCAGATGGGGGTCAAGCTCCCAGTCTCCCTGTCCTTTTGGCCATCTGTTCCCATAAACAGCTTTGCTCTCACCTTGTGGCATGGAAAAGGGTTTTTGGGAGGTGACAATGCTGCAGCCCCTATATAGGTTTTGGATATTGAAGAAGTTGGAACCACTGAAGATAGATAAAGTCTCCCTATTTTAGTTACTTGTTTGAAGCATTTCATATGCTGTAATGTACAGCTACGTATTATCACGTTTACAACATTTCACTGCTGTATCCATATGTTTCCAGTAAATACACTCACTGGGAAAGCACTCAGAAGCCTTTTTGCATTCTAGAGACTTTCCCAGTGACGCTTTATTTTTCCCACTATTTTTTTTTACTTTTAATTATGGCCTTACAGTATTTAGTTAGTGCATGGAAAAGGCAAATTACTTCCTAGAAACCACAAATTCAATTAATGAAGACTCTGAGAAACCAGGCTTCTTGACTCTTATCATTTGAATGTCTTTTTTCCTCTACAATAATTATTAGACTTACTTTTGGATTTGTGTTCCTTGGCCCTCATTCCTAGAGCATTTTACAATGCCAGCATAATTTTGCTTATTTACCAGAAGGGGAAAAATTGCCACTTGGAGGAAGGAAATAAAGTGCTTTCAGCCACCCAGAAGCCTTATGGTTTATCCAGTGCACTCTCCACAAAATTCAGTGCCCACTAGGTGCATTTTGAGTATAATTTTTCTGCCTATGATATGCTTGTACATAAGGCACTGTGACTTCAAGGAGAGAGAGTGACATTTCTAGATAGGATAGAAACGGATGCTCAGGTCATTATCATTTTGTTGAGGTCAGGCTGGACACATGTTACATTCAGGCATAGGTGAAGCTCATAGAGGAACAGGGTATAACCTCTGTTTTCTTACCACCTTTTTCCAAATGTTGTTGGCCGTTGGTCAATTTGTACAATCCGATCATCTGAAGTAAGAGCCCAGTTACTGAGAAATTTTTAGGACTCTTGATATTTAGGGAATCAAGAATAGCTAGTATTTCAAACGTTTACGTTTTAAAACTGGAAATATTATTCTTCTGTTCTCATTTCTATGAACTGTAGTTTAGAATCAAAGAAATTACCACAGCGAATCAGGACACTGGTATAGCAAACTGGATTATCTGTCTGCAGCAGTAGTCTATAGATACATAACTCTGAGCTGTTATTCATGGGTGCAGAATTGTTTACGCTAGCTTTATTGCTTACTGAAGATTGTGCGGTTCTATGGCAGTTCAGATATCAGTAACTGAAACACTCTCTTGTACAGTCCTGCCCTCCCAGCCAGGCAGACCGACACAAGAGAACTGAGGAGCACCTAAAGCATGGACACACCAGAGCTTAATATGCAGGGCTTAGTATACAGGGCTGCCTGTACAATTTCTTTATTTGATGCTTTGTCCAGACCAGTGCACTTATTTTCAGGTCACTCTGAGTTCTACATGGTAGCCCTTAATAGGGAGGGGATTCAGCTTCATATTCTTATTTGATATCATATTATTTCATGACAAAAACTATTTTAAAATATCAAGTACGAAAGAACCTCTAATGACATGGTAGCTGCCCCCAGAGTTATTTTTTGTCCTATGAAATGAAAGAAGCATGTAAATGTAAGGAAATGCATAGTTAAAATCTAGGTTTGAGCTAAAGTTCTTGAGCAAGCTTCCAGGGACACCGCTGAGAGAAAACAAGGGGTGTGACATTGTGGGTAAAAGAAAAGCAGGGAGTAAGCAACTATTTCCAAAATTAATAAAATCTTGTACACAGCAACAAAGCCTTAAACTTGTGATTATTGCACGAACAGCTTTACAGAATTTTGGGCTCTTACTTTGTGTTTCTTAATACATTTAGGTTTATTTTATATGTGATCTTAGTAACTTGGCATTGTGATGCTCAGATTTGGGTTAATTCAGCACAATTTGTGTTGAATTTATTTATTTGTAATTTACAGATACATATTCTCAACCTTATCTCCATCTAATACAATATTTGTCTTTGCTATTTTATTATGTAATGAGTATTCGCATATACATCTTCCATTTATATAGATATCTGAAACAATGCCTTTAAGCCAGGCTTTACATGGTCTGTACAAAGCTGTATAAAGCACTTTTGAACTGTGTACATTATATGCATGTAAATGATTATCAGTTGTGAATCAGATTCACCATATATAGACCATTTAAAGGTGATCCAATGTAAATATTCAGTTAATGCAGCAAGGAAATTAAGGAAACAAAGGAACACTGTTTTAATGAGAGAATGATGGAAAACAAATTGATATTTTGTCTGTGATATCACAAGGAAGGGACTAAATCTGAAGATAGACAAGGTTAAAGAAAGGTTAATACCAATAAAGGAAGAAAGATTGCTAAAACAACTGAGAGGAGATCTATGAAAGGGTGCATTCCACAGATTTGCAGCTATGAGTATTGCAGGCAAAGGAGTGTGGGTGACAAACTGTTAAAAGAAGCAGTGAAGGCACTGGAATATTGGAGCTGTATTTCCTTTGGGAGGTCAAAGAAACACCATATTGTAGTGTCCAATAAACTAAATGAAGGAATGAGAAATACGAGGTTTTCGGTTAATGTCTAGAGAATGTGGGGGCAAAGTTGGCAATCCACGAATTGCAGTTCTTGTTTTCTGTCACAGAGCTGTATTGTTTCAGCCTCCTTTTGACTAATGCTGGAATGACTGTGATTCTACAGACTTGCTAGATACTATTTTGGTAGCTACTTTATCACTTGGTAAGTGGAGATCTTTTCCATTTTGAATGAAATCCCTACTTAGGGACTTTTTTGTGAGGTAGGGGTCTGCAACACTGAAAGAATATATAATTAGCAAAGGCATGAAGGTCCCACTAGCAGACTGGCCTATCTTACTGTGAACATAGGATTATACACAACGTTCAGCAAATGTTGGAAAATGCAGACCATGGAGATGATTTCTCAAACTGATTAGCTAAAAATGCCTGCATGAGATTGGGTTAAAAACAGAGAGGTATCCCACTGCTTCTTCATCTAGTCTTCTTTTCCTGTGTTCTATGGCCTTTCAATATTTTAATATTACTTTTTTTTTTTTTTTAAATAGAAATCAGCTTTAGGAATACTGTGGTTAATAGGTGGAAATTTGTGCATTGAGTAAATATTGGTCATTTCTTCATTTTTCATCTGCTGTGTAGTATTTATGTTTACACTGTGGATTTGTTTGGTTTTGATGGAGACACATGCTTGGGAAGGCTTATAGATGAAAAGGCAATCTCATGTTTCAAACAAAACTATGTCTTTGGCAACTGTGCTTCCATTTTTAATAAAAACATTTAATCCAGATGATAAGAGGCAGTTAGGAGAGAAATTTATCCACTTCTCCTTGTATTCTCCTACTTTCTTCTTCTCCGTGGACAGTGACTCTGTTTTGCTGCGTTTTTAGTACGGTGGGATGTTATAAGGCAACATTCTGTTTTTACCTCAGTTTATGATTTGTAACACGTCATGAAAAGCTGAGGCACACCTTTTCTGTATGTGAATTTTTCTTTTTGTTTTATTTCAAAATTTCTGTATTTAATGAAATAAGAACTTATAAACTGTTTTACAACATTTTACAGTGTTGTGGGCTTGTTTGAAATTTCATTTTCAAGTACTAATCAGCTTTGTCATACTTTTAAACTGTGAAGAAAAAGGAATTTATTGAGATTTAATTTCTTAAATTGAAAATCTCACTTATAATAATGAAGTTTGCAAAAGAAAATACCTGAAGACTTTCAATGTGTGATGTCTTTGAGTTCACTGATGTACTTTATGATGGTAACTTCATTTTCTAAGATTTAATGCTTCATAACTTGACATGAGTTTGAATAATGATGTAAGTCATGAAAGAGTTGTAGCTGCATTCTGATTCCCAACAGGCAGTTCCCCACATCTCCAAACCTGTGTTTCACATGGTTCAACCATGACCTTTATCACATTTTGTTGATTTGTTATTTTGGCTTCTCCTTGCTGCCAGTAAAATAAGTATTTCCCTTTTTATTACCTTAAATTTTTTAAAACTTTTCAGGTTCTAGAATGTGTGAATACCTCTTCTAGTTAAGGACAGTATTTTATACAAAGCAAGAAGGAATATAGTCACACACATGAAACTGAAATTCTCACTAAAGTATTTCATATTGTTAACTGCTGTCAGTAAGAGAACAGGTCAAGGCAAAGTCATTAACTTTCCATTCCATAGCAAGTATTTTGTCCTCCTTCCGTATATGCCATTGAAACTTTTCAGAGTATCAACAGGGAATACCGTAGAAATGAGTAGGCTCTCTGCTCCTATGCACTGTGCTTAGTTCGTGCAGACCAATCTTCAGAAATGCTCTCCAGTATTCGTCAAGTGTCCAACCACCACACAACAGCAGCAGGACATCATGGAAGATTTTTGTATCTTTCCTGTCTCAGTGTCTTGGGAACGACTGATTGATTCGACTCACATTTTTTTCTATAGCACCTGCTGAGAGTGCAGACAGGTACAGGGAAAGGAATTATTTTCAGGATTGTTTTCCATGGGAAGTTTATAAATTATAGGTAGAAACATAATCAATCACCAAGCTAAATACTTCAGTTTCTCTAATAATGCACATATATTTCTTCTCTGGAAAGATACGCAGTAAGGCAAATTATGAAAATCTTCACTGTGTCAAGATTAGCTAATTGATTGATATATTGTGTAATTTCCAAATTTTATCCTTGTGAACGTATGTTTTGTACAAGTCTGAGAAATATCAAGGGCAGATCTTTAAAAGATACTGAGACATCTCCTAAGGTCTGGTTTAAGGAGCATTAAATATCATTAGCCTATTCAGGGCCAATTTTTTAGAACCCCCACAGAGAAGATTTGATAGTATTTGTGTTAAAAAGAAACCAAACATATTCATCTATCACTTGGGACACAGAACACAGCAAATATTCCTGCACTCCTTAGGAGCAAGTAAACCTCCCCGGGCTGTCAAATCAAAAGCAGTAACAAGCAAATCAGCAATCAAAAGGAGAGGAAAAATTATTTCAGTGTCAACGTAAAGACTGTGTGACACACACTTCTCACAAAGACCATCAACCAGATTTGCAGAGCCTCAAAGAAACAACACTTCTCCTTACCAAAGATGGTTTTGTGTTTCTTTCCTAGAGCAGCACAGAAAGCATAAGCAATGCTGAACCATGAAGTTATACTGGAAAGTGAATGGGAGAGAAGGAACACCTGAAACTCAGGGAATGTTAGTATGCCTAGCTATTATGTTAACAGGTGCCCAAACCACAGTATTTTAGGGGCAAATTTTCAAAGACATCCTCACCAGCTAGGAATGACACATCTGCCTATTCAGAAATCCCCTAAAGTGGCTAGCAAACAGCAGTAAACTGAAATGCAGTGGTGACTTGTTACACACTGTGGTCTTCTCTGGAAAGGCAGGAAACCTGTTGAATATTACTGAGAGTTTGCTTGCCACTCTAATACTTGGGCGGTTCCAATTTCATTCATAAAGGACAACAATATGTACACAGTGGCTACATTAGCTCCTTGTTGTCTTGTAGCAAACATTTTGAACTAGCCACAGACCTGTATGAAGGTATATATTATGTTCACCGCAGCTAAGGGATCTGAGGCCATTTTGCTTGGTACTGTGTGTTTGTCTGTTTAAGCAGAAGCTCTTGTGTTGCTTAAAGCAGTATGTGTTCTTTAGCTAATCACTATAATGTGTATAAAATATATTACATATGTGGTGGTCATGTGCACTGATAAATTATATTTACCATGCACCTTTGTGTGCCTCACCTGCAGTTTGTCCCATCAATCTATCTCGCCCAGTATTTATTCTAACATTCCAAACCTCTGAGCAGCTTCAAACAGCTGGGACATTTTTTCTTCTTTTTCTTTTTACCCCCCAAACCTGTCAAAGATATATTTCCTTCTTTTCGCCCAACAGAGGATTTTTTTCCTACCAAATTAATACTGGCCAAAAGACAAAATGGTTATATTTTGCCCTGAACCAGTGTAGTATCTGCTGTATCTCATCAAAGTGCACACCTTAACAAGGGGCTTTTACAACATACCTTGGGAAAGAGGAGGTTGCTCGGGTTCCCAGGGAGCAGCCAGCAATTCTCCAGTATTTGGAAGACCCTTTCCTAAATATTTAGGTTTTGAAGTCATGGCATTCTTATCTAAAGCAGTACTATTTCTGGTGACTGTTAATAGTTTCAAATACTTTTTTGAAGTTTCAAAGATTTACTATTAGTAATTCTCTGTTTGAGACTAGGCAGCTGGATTAGCTCTGTGTGTAATAGTACCTGCTATTAAAGATCAAGGCTACAAAAAATAGTTGAAATAACATTTTTTTAACACACAAATATTTTGCATATATTAAATGCAGGAGAGTGGCAAACTGCATACAGAATGTCTGAAGTAACATAACGTTTGTATTGGCATTCACTTGATTTGTACTACCTAATTCATTAGTCATATCATTGCCACTTATTTTGTGACTATTTAAAATGAGGGTCATTTGACGGTAATATTACCAAGTGTTCTCTCCACCCACTGGAGTTTATGCATATTAGTAATTTGCTTTCATCTTTGCTATTATATTTATTCCTATTTTTATACATCTGTCTACTGTACCTTTTCCCATTACTTTATTAAATGTCTTTTTTAAAAAATTCCTGGGTTTATTTTTCACAGCTTCTGGTATATTACAATGATCTTTGACCATATGTCCAAGCGTGCATGAGAACTGGGATATGGCTTCTTGCATAGCAAGAAGAAAATTTGCTCTGCTGATGGTATAGATGTCAAGCTGATTAACAAAGGCAGCTTTTTGCCACTCTGTGACTATGGGACTGAAATAGATATTGGACAACAATGGAATATGTTCAGTCAGAAGCATGAAAAAGGATGTTATCAGATTTCTTCTACTCAAGCTTCTTCCACTGTACCAGAACAGTTACACATTTCAGCAATGAAATAATTAATAATGCTGACATCTAAGGAGCCATTAACACAACTGATGGTAGAAAACAATATAAATTATCCCATGTTTTCATTTGACAAGAAAGAGAAGAAGTAGAATGATTAAAGACTTGCATGAGTTATGAACTGGACTCACAATGTGAATGTAGGCATTACATCCAAAGCTCCAAGTTGTGCTCTGCAGATGTGCTGGATGTGTGGGAAACATCCCTGCTGGTTTGTCTTGGTGGGTTGCCTGATAAGTAATTGCTGTTTCCCAAGAAAGTACTTTGAAACTTCCACAGACAAGCGTTTAATTCATCAGGTGTTGCTAGTCTGATATGATGAAATGAAAAAAAGTAATGTAAGAATTCATGCATTGGTTGAATTTAGACTAGATATTAGGAAGCATTTCTTTACAGAACGGGTTGTTAGGTGTTGGAATGGGCTGCCCAGGGAGGTGGTGGAGTCCCCATCCCTGGAGGTGTTTAAGAGTTGGGTTGACACAGCGCTGAGGGATATGGTGGATTTGGGAACTGTCAATGTTGGGTTGATGGATCGACTGGATGATCTTCAAGGTCTTTTCCAACCTAGACGATTCTGTGATTCTGTGATTCTGTGAATTTGCCTTTGTACTGAAGGGGATTTTGTCTCATGTTACAGAAAACTGAATGCAGTGGTGATCAGAAAAGATGGCACACTGCACCAAATATGAATAGACGAATATGAAAGCTGAATGCCAATAAGGAGTATGGACATCAGCTGGACTGGGCAAATTGTAAAGAGAAAACCAGCAACTTCAGCTTTAGCAGCAGTGGTAGTCCTACATCCATGCAGAGTACAAATCTAATACAAACTAGCCTCTTAATTCAGACTGATTATGTCAGTGGGATTTAATTTAAAATCCACGCTAAAAGATACATTCCAACCTAGGTTCAAGATAGAGCATTTTCCTGTAGTAACTTTGTTCTTTCAAATAATTTGTTTTGTTTTTCTTCAGGTAGAATCATGTCCTGGTTTCGGCCAGGATACAGCTAACTTTCCTTGGGCTGAGAGGGAGCACAGCTAGAGGGTCAGGTCTGGATGATCACTGGAGTATTCCATACCAGGTGATGTCATGCTCAGTATATAGGCGGACACATGCTTTCTCACGCCTGTTTCGGTTTCTGGGTCAGCGTGGCGGGATTTTCTGGTGTGGTCGGATCGCTGCTGGGGGGGGCGCGGGTTCTGCGTACCTGTCGCCGCGCTTGGTAAGCCACTGCTGCATTTTACTTGTTTTGGACTTACTATTGGTACTGGTTTTGTTACTATTACTAATTTTTTTTTTATTTAACCTATGAATTTCTTCTTTTGTCCCGCCCCTATTTCAACGGCGTTTGGGGGGGGGGGGGGGGGGGGCGGGGGGGAGGGGAGTAAACAATCTGCCACATGGCGATTGACTACCAGCTGAGTTCAAACCACAACAGGTTTTGGCACCTAACATGGAGCTGAGGTTTTGAGATAACAACAAAACAGGTAATAATGTTGAGTGCCTGGCTCCTTAAGATTCTATCACCTCATTTTCAATATGTATTCCCCATGCTGTTGCTCACAGTCCGTGAGAGTTGGGTTAAGATTTTGTTTTTGCTGTACTATGTGATGCTCATCTATGATACAGTGCAGTCATTGGTCCTGGGGCTATTTACAATTGTGTTTGAGAAATTTGGGAATTTCAGATATCCTTGGAATGTTGACATTAACATGGTCGTCTTACTGCTAGGAGCCAGTGCGTTCCTGCATGTGGTTCAGGTTTTGTTCAGGGTTAAGAAACTATTTAAGAGTATCACCTGGAGATCTACCCCAAGGTTGGAGAATTAGGAGTGGCTGCGGGTCTGGAGCAGCATGGGCAAGTACCTAGAACAGTGGGCACCTCTGGTGTATTGGAACTTCACTCCCGAACAGGTGCAGAATCCTGAAGAACTAGTAGAGTATTTGGAAAAAGTGTGTTGTCAGCCAGGTAATTCCAGAGAGGCACAGCTCACTGCAACATGCTGGGGCACAGCCCATGCTTATTGAGTGCTATTAAACACTGTTCAGCACCCTCAAGAGGAAGAGAAGGGCTCTGCCCCTGGTAACCAAGTAACAGAAACTGCAGCCACTACAAAGCCGAGGACGGGCGCTGCAGCTGAACCAGAGAACCAACCCATGACAGTGTCAGTTGCTCCCACACAGAAGAAGAAATACACAAAAAAATCCCCTCGCAGTCTACAGGGTGATGATGAACCAGGCCCATCATGAGAACAGGAGGAGGCAGAGCCAGTGATAGTCACCCAATCCTTGTCCTTGAGTGAGTTGTGAGATATGCAAAAAGATTTCAGCCCCCATCCAGATGAGCAACTCATTACCTGGCTGCTCCGGTGCTGGGATAGCGGGGCCAGTAGTGTGGAACTAGAGGGCAGGGAGGCAAGACAGCTGGGATCCCTGTCTAGGGAAGGGGGCATAGACAAAGCCATTGGAAAGGAGACACAAAATCTCAGTCTCTGGAGGCGACTCCTGTCAAGTGTGAGGGAGAGGTAACCCTTCAAGGAAGATTTTGTATGTCATCCAAGTAAGTGGACCACTATGGAGAGAGGCATTCAATACTTGAGGAAGCTAGCTGTACAGGAAATGGTTTACTATGACCCGGATAATGCACAGCTACCCACAGATCCAGATGAAGTCCAATGCACCCGGCCCATGTGGAGGAAGTTTGTACAGAGCACACCATCACCATATGCCAGTGCATTAGCACTAATGGACTGGAGACATGAAGAGGGACCAACAGTGGAAGAATTGGCTCGCCGACTACAATAGTATGAAGAAAGTGTCTCTTCCCCCCTCCTTGTGGCTGTGAAGGAATTATCTCAAGAATTCCAAAAATTTAAAGAGGACATGTCCTACTCCGCACATGCACAGGCTAGGATCTCGGCTATTAGGAGCAGCCATTTCCTTACTTGAGCGAACTGGTATACACCATGAGGAAACCTGTGGCATCGCCTGCGTGACTATGGGGAAGACATGAAGAAATGGGATGGAAAACCTACCTACCTCCTAGAAGAGTGGGTATGTGAGTTGGAAGGAAGAACAACTACAAAACAGGGCTTTTTTAGGAGAAATGCTGCTCCAGTTTCCAGTAATCAAGTGCCCAAACAGAGCAGAAAGGTCGACTTTGCTCATGATCCTATGAGAAGAACTTCTGATTTGCATTCACAAGAAGTGAGTGATCAACGTGAGACTGAAACCCGTGCACACCACACTAACCCATTTGCCATTAGCGGGTATTATGACCAACATCAGAGGGGCCCTGCCTCCAGCCAGGGGGAGGACAGGGACAATCAAGTTTACTGGCCCATGTGGATTCGATGGGCTGGCACATCTGACCCCCAGCAGTATAAGGCTCTAGTGGACACTGGTGCTCAATGCACCCTAATGCCATCAAATTTTAAAGGAGCAGAACCTGTTTGTATTTCAAGAGTGACAGGGGGGTCTCAACAGCTGACACTATTGGAGGCTGAGGTGAGCCTAAGTGGAAAAGAGTGGGAAAAACACCCCATTGTGACTGGCCCAGACGATCCATGAATTCTTGGCATAGATTATCTCAGAAGAGGGTATTTTAAGGACCCAAAAGGATATCAGTGGGCTTTTGGTATTGCTGCCTTGGAAACAGAAGGAATTAAACAGCTGTCTGTGTTACCTGGTCTCTCAGAGGATCCTTCTGTTGTGGGATTGCTGAGGGTTGAAGAACAACGGGAGCCAGTTGCCACTACAACAGTGCACCGACGGCAATATCGCACCAATCGAGATGCTGTCATCCCTATCCATAAACTGATTTGTCAACTAGAGAGCCAAGGAGTCATCAGCAAGACACGCTCCCCTTTTAACAGCCCCATATGGACAGTGTGAAAGTCTAATGGAGAGTAGAGATCGACAGCAGACTATCGTGGTCTGAATGAAGTCACCATACCGCTGAGTGCTGCCATGCCAGACATGCTAGAACTTCACTATGAACTAGAGTTGAAGGCAGCCAAGTGGTACACCACAATTGATATTGCTAACACATTTTTCTCCATCCCTCTGGCAGCAGAATGCAGGCCACAGTTTGCTTTTACCTGGAGGGGTGTCCAATACACCTGGAATCGACTGCCCCAGGGGTGGAAACACAGCCCCAGCATTTGCCATGGACTGATCCAGGCTGCACTGGAACAGGGTGAAGCCCCAGAACACCTACAGTACATTGATGACATCATTATATGGGGTAAAACAGCAGAAGAAGTTTTTGAGAAAGGGGAGAAAATAATCCAAATCCTTCTGAGAGCCAGTTTTGCCATAAAGTGTAGTAAGGTCAAGGGACCTGCACAAGAGATTCAGTTTTTAGGAGTAAAATGGCAAGATGGACGTCGTCAGATTCCAATGGAAGTGATTAATAAAATAACAGTGATGTCCCCACCGACTAGCAGAAAGGAAACACAAGCTTCCTTGGGTGTTGTGGGTTTCTGGAGACTGCACATTCCAAATTACAGTCAGATTGCCAGCCCTCTCTATCAAGTGACCTGGAAAATGAATGGTTTTATATGGGGCCTGGAGCAACGACAAGCTTTTGAGCAAATTAAACAGGCAATAGTTCACGCTGTAGCCCTTGGGCCAGTTCGGACAGGGCAAGATGTTAAAAATGTGCTCTACACTGCAGCCAGGAAGAATGGCCCTACCTGGAGTCTCTGGCAGAGAGCACCAAGGGAGACTCGGGGTCGACCCCTGGGGTTTTGGAGTCGGGGATACAGAGGGTCAGAAGACTGCTATACTCTGACCGAAAAGGAGATACTGGCAGCATATGAAGGGGTCCGAGCTGCTTCAGAGGTGATTGGGACTGAAGCACAGCTCCTCCTGGCTCCCCGACTGCCGGTGCTGGGCTGGGTGTTCAAAGGGAGTGTCCCCTCTACACACCATGCAACTGATGCCACGTGGAGTAAATGGGTTGCATTAATCACACAACGGGCTCGAATAAGCAGCCCCAGCCATCCAGGAATACTGGAAGTGATCACAAATTGGCCAGAAGGCAAAGATTTTGGAATGGCGCCAGAGGAAGAGGTAGCACGTGCTGAAGAGGCCCCACCATATACTGAGCTACCAGATAATGAGAAGCGAAATGCCCTGTTTACTGACGGGTCCTGTTGCATTGTGGGGAAATATCACAGGTGGAAAGCAGCTGTGTGTAGCCCCACACGATGGGTTGCTGAAGCTACTGAAGGAGAAGGTGAATCAAGTCAGTTCGCAGAGGTGAAAGCCATCCAGTTGGCTTTGGATATTGCTGAGCGAGAAAAGTGGCCAGTGCTCTACCTCTATACTGACTCATGGATGGTGGCAAATGCTCTGTGGGGGTGGTTACAGCAGTGGAAATGGAGCAACTGGCAGTGCAGAGGCAAACCCGTCTGGGCTGCTAAATTATGGCAAGATATTGCTGCTCGGGTAGAGAATCTGGTTGTGAAAGTACACCATGTAGACGCTCACGTACCCAAGAGCCGGGCCACTGAAGAGCATCAGAACAACCAACAGGCGGATCAGGCTGCCAAGATTAAAGTGGCTCAAGTAGATCTGGACAGGCAACATAAGGGTGAACAATTTGTGGCTCGCTGGGCCCATGACTCCTCAGGCTATCAGGGACGACATGCAACATGTAGATGGGCTCGTGACCGAGGGGTGGACTTAACCATGGATGCCATTGCACAGGTAATCCATGAATGTGAGACATGTGCTACAATCAAGTAAGACAAATGGTTAAAGCCCATTTGGTATGGAGGATGATGGTCAAAATATAAATATGTGGAGGCCTGGCAGATTGATTATATCACGCTCCCACAAACTCGGCAAGCACTATGTGCTTACAATGGTAGAAGCAGCCACGTGTTGGTTGGAAGCTCACGCCGTGACCCGTGCCACTGCCCAGAACACCATCGTAGGCCTTGAGGAGAAAGTCTTATGGTGGCATGGCACACCAGAAAGAACTGAGTCAGATAATGGGACACATTTCCGAAACAACCTCATAGACGCCTGGGTCAAAGAACATGGCATTAAGGGGATATATCACATTCCCTACCATGCACCAGCCTCTGGGAAAATTGAGCGATACAATGGATTGCTGAAAACTACACTGAGGGCAATGGGTGGTGGAACTTTCAAACACTGGGACGTGCATTTAGCAAAAGCCACCTGGTTAGTCAATACCAGGGGATCTGCCAAGCAACCTGGCCCTGCTCAATCAAACCTCCTACATACCGTGGATGGGGATAAAGCCCCCCTAGTGCGCATTAAAAACATGCTGGGGAAGACCATCTGGATTACTCCTGCATTGGGTAAAGGTAAATCCATGCGTTGGATTACTTTTGTCCAAGGACCTGGGTGCACTTGGTGGGTAATGCAGAAGGATGGAGAAGTCCAATGCGTGCCTCAGGGAGATTTGATTTTAGGTGAAAATAGCGAATGAATCGAACTGTCAAATAACCCTGTTATTGCAATTGGTGCCCCGCAACATCCTCCTGCCACATCCAAAGCCTCCTGCTCCACCAACTGAGCCAACTCCACCTCACTCCTCCAGCCTTAAAGACTGTCATGACAGATGGAACCCAAAGTTATGGACTAAATGAACTCAGCAGACATTTTGGAAGGATGGCCCATAGACTAAGGGAATGATATCTGTGAGACCCTGGAAAGGGGTGGTGATTCCTTAGAATGTATTTGGCACCTGAGCATAACATCAATGGTATGGAATAAGGGTTGGAGACTGTCCTGGTTGCGACCAGGATAGAGTTAACTCTCCTTGGGCTGAGAGGGAGCACAGCTAGAGGGCTGGGTCTGGATGATCACTGGAGTATTCCATACCAGGTGATGTCATGCTCAGTATATAGACGGACATGGGCTCTCTCATGCCTGTTTCAGTTTCTGGGTCAGCGTGGCGGGATTTTCTGGTGTGGTCGGATCGCTGCTGGGGGGGTGGGGCAGGCTGTGTACCTGTCGCTGCGCTCAGTAAGCCACTGCTGCATTTTTGCCCATTTGGGACGGTTGGTTTTGTTACTATTACTAAATTTTTTTTTTATTCAACCTACAAATGTCTTCTTTTGTCCCTGCCCTATTTCACGGCGGGGGGGGGGAGGGGGGGGGGGGGGGAGGGAAGTAAACAACTGGCCACATGGCAATTTTATACCGGCTGTGTTCAAACCACATGAGATCGCAATGAGCGCCTCACTATCCACATTTTTTTCAAGGAGGAAATAAAGACATAATGCTGTAAACATCCACAGTCGGGAGGAGGAGGATGCTAGGAAAGAAAGAAATTTGAAGTGCTGATGGCTTCTCAGAAAGGTGGAAATAATAGCAATTTCCCACCAGCTCTTCATTGCCAGTAGTGAACGTGGAGGTAAAACCAGTCAGGAGTCGAAAAACTACCAGGGTGCACAGGAGGAGTTGCGTAGATCAGTGAAACAGGAAGAATTAAACAAAGGTCAATAAAGTATGACCGTGTAAGTGGGCTAGGAAGTGATGCAAAACTGCACTAAGTAGTCAGATTATGTAGTGTTGGTATTTTCAGCAGGATTTCCTTGAGGACCAACATCATTCAACAGCAGTTAAGTGACAGAATATGGGTCTTTGTAGTTTTACTACTGATGCTTTTAAACAAATTGAGGATTAGTAAGGTTCAGCATGTGTGTGTTTCTCATTTTAGCACCAGTACAAATTTAAGTTAATCAGTGTTTTTTCAAAGCCTGAATTATTCAAAGCTAAGTTTCTTATCTACTGTATGCCTACTCATACTGTTTTTTTTTCACATGGGTGAAAAGGCCTGTTGATGTTGTCAAGACTGAAAACAAGCAAAAGTTTAACAGGTTTTGTGCTTAGTCTTACTAGAAGGGGAGAAACCAAAGCATTTTATTAATTCATGGTCAGAGACCAGGATGGTGGGTCATGGGCAGGTTACCTTCAGCTCACCCCCACCACCAAAGGGCCCCCGGCAGACACACAACATTCGCGGGGCATATAACATCCCCATCGTGTTGATTTTCCCGTGCCGTTGTTGCCTTAGCTGTAGACACAGCACAAAATGCGGCTCCACCCATCTCGCTCTGTTTCACCTAGTAAATTTTTGGATACGTAGGTAACACAAGCATCTCGGTTTCCAGTCATTAGGAGTCCTTTCAGCCCACCAGCCGCGAAGGCTGACGAGGCTTTTGTTCCAGCTTCAGCTCACGCCGGGGTCCCGTGTTCGAGTCGGGAAGCTCAAAGCGGGTGGGGAGGCTCCAGCCGTTGGGCCGGGAGGAGGAGGAGGAGGAAGAGGACGAGGAAGAGGACGAGGAAGAGGACGAGGAAGAGGACGAGGAAGAGGACGAGGAAGAGGACGAGGAAGAGGACGAGGAAGAGGACGAGGAAGAGGACGAGGAAGAGGAGGACCAGGACCAGGACGTGCGCCTCCCGCCGCTGCGCGGGGCCACTCCAACACCGCGAGCCGCCCCACGCGCCACCGCCCCGCGCCAGCTCCGCCCCCCGCGCAGGCGCACCGCCCGCGGGCGCAGCGGATGAGCGCGCGAAAATTCCAAACCGGCGGCGCGAGCCGGTCCGCGGGGTAAGCCGCGGGGGAGGGGGCGGGGCCAGGGGCCGCGCGCACCGAGGCGGAACGGCGTCGGGGGAGGGGGTGCGGCTCGTCCTACCCCTCCTCTCCGAGCCGGAGGGGCTCGGGGGCGGCCGCGGACTCCGCCGCGGCAGCGGGGACCTTCCCACGGCCTGAAAGGGGAGCGGCGCGCCTCGCCCGCCCCGCCCCAGTGGCCTCGCCGCGGTGGTCGCGGCCGCGAGGGCCCGCGCATGCGCGGATGCGCCCGCGGGGGCGGGGCGGGGGGCGCGCTAGTGCGGATCCTTAGCCGGGCTGGTGTCCCGGTGCGGGGGCTTGTGGCGAGTAGCCGGCTGGGGAGGGCCCGACATCGGCACCGAGTGGTTGGGGCGAGCGCCCCCCGTCCCTCCCCAGAGCTTTCTGCCGTGGCGGAGGAAGGTGGCTGAGGCGTTAAGGCCGGCGTTGCCCCCCGGTTGTACGTCCTGCGAGCTGCACGCCGAGCGTCTCGCCCCGGGACTTCTCCCGGCTGCTTCCCGAGCTACTGCTGCCTCGCTTGTGAGGTCCTGTTTTTTTGGTATTTAATGCCTTGCTGCCAGTGGGCCTCGTTCGTGCCTTAACGCGGGGGAAGGTGGTCGTGTTACACTTCCCCAAACACGGGTTGAGCGTTTTAGTGAGAATGCCGGTTCGGCCATGGGCTGCCAGAGACGGGAATGGCTTGTGGTGAAGGAAATACGTGGGGCCGCATGCACGTCCGAGTTAACAGCGAGTACTTGGTCAGTATCGTCAGGTACTGAAAACGTTTGAAACGAGGGAGACTTCCATATCTGTGCTGTTTGCATCTGGCTCTTCCTCCTCGGTCTAGGAACTCTGGAAACCAAGTGATAAAACGACATTTTGTGATACGTGTGCAAGATCACTGCAACTGTACTACGTAGATACCTTCCTAAATGGTTTACAGAGGGAGGGAGTAAAATGTTTACAGCTTTGCTTCTGGTATACCAGATGTGCCAACTTTTGCAATCTGACACTCGCAGACATGTGCTCTAGTGGAGGAACCCCAAGCACAGTATGCTTCTACAGAATACTGTCAGACAGTGAAGCAGGCCTGTTACTTAAAGTAAAGATTCGGGAAGACCAATGCCTCATAATTATTGGGAGAAGTTGCCGTTTCTATTTTTGGTTTGGTTCACAAATGTAGGTAATTAAACCACTTCCACTCCTCTCAAAAATTTTCCAAATAGCTGTTTTTAATGTGGAAGAATAACTAAAATGGGCTAATGGTCGCTGCTCTGTATCACAGTGAAGAATTCTTTAATGAAATTTGTGGGACATAACATTCTAGTGATGGGTCTCTGAAATCCAGGAGAATCTTAAGAATTTGGGACATTTTCTCAGTATGTCATTAGAAGCTTCTGAAGGTCATTGTATTGCGCCCCTCCCCCCCCCCCCTCCCCCCCCCCGCAAACTGTATTACTATTTTTTGCAAAACGAAAGCTTCTTGCTTGTCTGCAGCCATTAAACCAAGAATCATTCAACTTAATTTCTGAGTTGCATGGATTACTTGCTGTGTTATTTGGTTTTATGTTCATCTTCCCATCTTTGCTGAAGGTTCAAAAACTGTGTCATAAGAATGCATCATCATACGGTATTTGAAGCAGAAATTGAGAAATTTATCAAAGTATTGTGCGCTACTGACAAGTCTCTGAAAATCTTCTGTCTGTTGCTGGAAAGCCCTCTTACCTGTTTATCGTTCCCTGCCCCCGCTGCAGGCTCTCTTCCTTTCTTTGTGGATGTTTGTTCATTACTGCCATCTCTTGGATGGAAGCAGGCCTGCTGAACATTTGTGATGGTTGTCCACCAGTGGTTTAGTTTGTAAAGAGAATATAAACGCTGCTGTACTTGTCCCTCGGTGAAACTTGTCTCTAGAGAATATGGCAGTGGAAAAGCATGAGCTGGGAACAGATCCCGAAGGTTATCTTTTCACTTAGAGGTATGGATCAAGTTTTGATAATAATTTCTGTGCTTTTTATCTTAGTTTCCTCAGGAAATTTGGCCATAGGCCTCTGTCTAGTCAGCACATGCATATGGGCCAGCTGGATGGTATACACATGAAACTAGCCATCGGATACCGTGGGTGAAGGTGTCATAAGGGACGTCAATGGGAGTTAGAGTTTTAAGGGTGGTGATGTGGAGAGTTAAAGCAACAGAGGATACCCATTTGGAGGTACTAGACACAGTTGTTCTCCTAGTAATGCAGCAGCCTAGTGCACTCTTGTGTACTTTTAAACCATAATTTCTTTTTCCCTAAGCCATATGTTTCAGTATACTAATACTAAACTACAGTTGTGAAGGTGCTGTTTTTGACAAAGATGTCTTTCAAAAGACAGGTGAAGGATCTTGTGAAGGGTGAAGGATGGGTGAAACATTTTTTTCCTGAACCAATAATTCAGAAAACGTTAGAGTCCTCTGATATACGTGGAATAATTTTTCACATTTACAAAAAGATGCATATATTGCATGAGACTTATCCCAAATAAAATCTTCAGCTTTTGATATATCAGTTTGATTTTTTTTTTTTAAATGAATACAATATATTTTGTGCCAACCTTATCTAAAAAATATGTGAAAGTATGCCAGGCTGTAAAGATATTATTACAGGTATAGACAGTAGAACAGATCTTAAAAATCAAGTCAAATCTTGAATTAAACAACTTTCATCAAAAAGGGTATTCCCAGACCAAATTTTGTGGTTAATGTTCTTATAAATGACTGTCATTATTCTTAATGTTGCTAAAATGAATGCAGTGGTAATGCTCATTAAAAATCTGTATTTTCTTTCATGGAGCTTTGAAATTAAAAAATCCTTTGTGTCTTGAAGCTTGGTGGCACATCCCACCAACTTCTGAGACCACCTTAGGACCACATAATTAGTCTACTTTGTAAGTTACAGGAATGTAGAATATGTTAAATATTTTCTCCTTGGTGAGGGCCAATAACTTTCTGGGTATTGCAAAAGTATTTAAAAATTAGTAAGACTTAGTTATGCATTTCTCTATAGAAATAATACAGATTTTAGATGGCTATGACAAATGGCGTGTGATAATTTGGAGTTGAACGCTCTACCCCCAATACAAAATTATGCTATTAGTATTATATTAATCATAAACTAATTAAACACAAATTAATCATAAATCATAGAAATCTATATTAATTTAACAAATATAATTTAATTTCAAAATTTTTAGTTACATGTTTATCATCTTTTCAAGAATGCTTTTACTCTAATGGTAAAGGATGGACTCATATCAGACTTCTGCTATTTGCGAGAGGTTTCTGTTATTTCTGAGAGTTTTTTAACTCTCAGCCTTACATATGGTTGCAGGGTTCTGACATAGAACTTCTGCATGCATTTTTAACTTTTAATAGAAATTCTATAGGTAAGCAGTGCCATGAGTTATATTTTCATAAACTTACGAGTCATGAATTATACAGATATTATTGGACATAATCTAAAGACAGATAACTTGCTCAAATGTAATCTGCACAGCATCAGTTATGGTAATCTGGTGAAATAAAGTCTGTGAGGTTACTGCAGTACACAAGGAACTTTGTAAATCTTTGAGAAGAATAAATTATTTTTACTTGCAAATGGAGCAAATTGATGTCAGACACGTATTTTTGATTTTTAAAAAAAGTAAAAAAGTACTCTTACTATGAAACTTTAAAATTAGAGCAGTACTAATCAGGCTGCTGTAGAGGTAAAGTAGGAAAGTGGAAATTTAAATGACTTCTGTAGTCTCATGTGTGAGATGTGCCAGAAGTGAGAATCAGACTCGGGCTTCTGACTGCTGGAGCCAAACTGTGAGGCTGTCCTTCCTCCCTACTAGTAGAATTACTGGACATATTTATTTTATAAATCTTGATTAACTATGTGACAGTATTGAAATATTCCAGTGTCTGTAATAAAGTATCATAATATACAACTACATTGACATGAGTGTCCAAGGAGAAGAGGCCAAGAGATTTACCGCTAGCTAATACTTTTTTCCTAGTTGTACATTAAAAGTTCTCATCTGTTATCAACTGACCCAAACTCATAAGGAACTCTCTTTCCACAGAATACCAGAACTATATAGCTTTAATTTCATGCCAAGGGTGGTATTGCTAAATTGTGAGTTTTTCATGAACAGATGCGACAGAAATCTTACTGGCAAGTCACAGGATCCACTATTAGCACATTAAAAAGTACATGTGCACAGAATAGGCGGGAATAATTGAAAATTCCCCAAATCAATGCCTCATTGCTTTGAATGTCAGTGCCCTGTTTCCAGTCTAAATGCCCACATAGCTAATTGTTGCTGCAGTATGAGTTTGGGTGAATCACTGAAAGCCTTTGCTTTAGATGTTTCTGAGGAAACTTACTTCTTCTTGTTTGCAAAGAATGAATAGCCTGATTTAATGCCTGTGAATAGCATGAAACCTTGTCAATGGACTCCAGGGACAAGTGTCTGTGGGAGCGTGTTAAAATAATGTACAACAAAAAGGTGTAAATGTTGATATGCATGTCATTAAGTTATTTTTATTCTTCTGAAGAATACATTTTTCTTTTTCTGTCAGTCAGGTGTACTTAGTGCCATAAATACATCTTTATTCAGAACATTTTATTCTGTGGCTATTTCTGTGTGTGAGTAGTCAGGGAGAGAAGGGAGAAAAGTAGGAGACTCTTTGGTAAGGGTTTTTTTTTATGCCAAAGAGAAATGCATTCTTTTGTTTGCAAACTTGCTTTCATTGTATGTGGACTATGTGAATGCTTTTCACATAATTTCAATAGCCTCAACTGATATGAGAATAAGTAAGTATAATTTTTACTTGCACTTATTATGCTGTCACTAGAGTTCATACAAAAGTAAGTAAGTATAATAAAAACTGGAAAGAAAATACTTTCCCATGATTGTTGTGTGGTCATTTTCTTTTTGGTGGAATATTGCCCTTCACCATTGCATAAACCATTGTGTCATGCTTGAGGAGCTTAGGTTGAATAATAGGCTATCTTTGAGGAAATCCTTGAGAAGCAGTGTTGTCTAATAGGTTAGAACACATGAGATTTGTATCTTTTATCTCTTTCTGTCATTTGTTTCTTCAGTGACTTTGGACAAGTCATTTTCTGCTTGTGCTTCTGTTTCCTTACACTCGTGTAGAAATGCTTTATCTCTGTAGAACTGAAGAATTTCAATAAAAGGTATGTGCTTCATTACTATAGTAAATATTAGAGGTTCTTAAAAACAGTTCTAGAGATTTTCAGAGATTTTTCACTTACTATAAAGTAAGACAACTCTGTACGCTGTATGAATAGCTCTGGATATCAATACCATAGACAGTATTTTAACTGATGTTCAAATACTTGCGATAAAGAGTTTGGGCTATGTGTCTTCCTTTCTTACATCTGTGTAAGTCAGGGGTAAAGCTTGAATTTAACAAAGTTGGATGGCTATTGTTGGAAATACAAAGCCCTTTAGAGATAACTTACAATTTAATTGAAGAAAGCAAGGCTAGTCATTCTTCTCTACATTGAAATAGATTGTGTCCCTGTCCATGCCCCCTCCCCCCCCTTTTTTTTTTAGTGGTGAAACAAAGGTATTTTCAGAGCTGCCCATTTGCAGAATCTTCTCCACAGCTTAGTTGGAGGAACTTTTTTAGGCTTCTCCACCACCTCCTTGTAACTTTAGCATGTACAGATAGAAGTGAATGCTATTCCTTGATATACTAATGCAGAGGAATACACTTTTTTCTGTTACATTACATGTAATGTCCTCTGAAGAGAGGACTAATGTTCTGACTTCCTGTGTACAGTTTAATACATGTTCTTCTACTTATGCTTGGAAACTAGGGAATTACTACATATTTGTTAATTGCAGAACATAAAGTGAAATATCTGAAAAAGAAAAAAAAAAGTTCCAAGGATTGGTATATATGCATCCCCCCTCACTGGTATCTCAAAGTATTGCAACTCTGGAAAGAGGAACACTGTTTATTTCATGGTGAAACTTTGAATTAATCTCTAGTTATGATTTTTTTTCAGAGGAACTGAATTTTAAGGAAATAAATTTTTCTGTATTCCACTCAAGCAGTGTACAATGCAAGTTAATTGGAGAAGAGGCTGAACGATGAGGGAAGCTTGGATGATTGGTTTTGTTTATCTTCAGATCAGAATAGAATAAATAGACTATTTTGGTTGGAAGGGATCTGCAATGATCATCTGGTCCAACTGCCCGACCAGTTCAGGGCTGACCAAGTTAAAGTATGTTAGTGAGGGCAATGTCCACTGATAGTGACATGCATGAATCCCAGCAATGCATTTTTCCTCAGGGCATAAAGTCTTCAGTCCTGAAGGGCAACAGAATGCAACTGGAAACATTGTTTTGCTGTTTGCAATGTTACTCAGATTAAACCTGTAGAAGAGGTTTAATACATATGCTGTCCATGAAAGTAGCCTTGTTAGTGGCCAAAGTCCCTTAAAGATGAAAATTGGGCTCTTTTTCCAATGAGATCTGATAATGTAATTCAGAAGGCAGATCTGACAACTGTTAAAATACTAATGATTGGAGTAAATAGAGGAAGCAAATACAGAGGGGCAAAATAGAGGAGTTAATTACTTTCTTTAGGAGAACTGTTAGTCTAAATGTTGAATGATAATGCCAACCATCTGCTTGACAGATGTTTAGTTTACCAGATTTTGTATGCTGCTTAGCCAATGTTGGTTCCTTTCTTTTGGCAAAACTCTGGTTTTATTTTCAGAGGAAGATATATTTGCATGCAATTTGTCTTAATTTGGAAAGTCTGCATATACAGGCAGTTCTCTATAATAGTGGTTTGTTCTTGCGGTGAAATATCAGTGGATATAGACACGAAGAGGAATAGGCAAACTTGCTCTTATCTGAAAAGTTATTAATTAAAAAATCAACACTAGTCAACACAGGATGTAAGCATGCTGTCCAGAATCAAGATGGAAGTTGTTCTTTAGATTCTTCTTGACTGCTGGACTGCCAGTGAGTGTAGATTAAATTTAATACCAATGTATAAAGCAGGCTGTGAACCTAATTTCTCAACAATTAGGTGAAGCGCTGTGAAAAGTAAGATGACAGGAATAAATAATACATATTTTTAGTTTTCTCATAGTCCCTTTCTAAGTTTCTAAAAAATTATTCACTTTTTTTCCCTAATAAACTTTTTCTGAATTTATTGGGGGGGGCTAGTAATAGGTTTTCTTTAAAGTAGGAGATAAATCATGTTTGATCTTACTGCCTATCTAAGTATGTATTACATTGTAATTTTGTTCTTGGCAAGTAAAAGGAGAGTTGTCAATGTGAAAATGAAAAATATACTTGTGGGAACAAGGTGGAAGAACCAGATAGACATTTTAGGTAGAGAAATAATGAATGAGAAAATAGTATCTATGTTTTGGATAACTGCTACTTTTTTTTTCTTTTGACATAACCTCAAAATATCATCCATTAGATAGTAAATTTGTGACATGATTATCATAATCTCTGAAACATCGAAACAGTATGTTAATAGTTTTCTGCTCTGTTAGTGTATCAACCATGATGTATCGTAATCAAGTTAAGGGTGATTAACCAAGGAGTCAAAATCATGGTATCTTTTGATTATATAATATACTGAAGTGCTTATCTAATACCTAACCTCCTAATTCCTAGTGTTAGTCTCCTAAATATCTATTAGAGTAATAAATATGCATAAAAAGACTGTTCTACTGCTTTTGCAAGTGTTAACAACCCTAAAAATAATTTGGATCTTGGAATGTATGTTTATGTGTTCTGTTAGCTCAGTGGTGAACTGTTATGCCTGGGGCCTTTGGACCCTGATGTCATATAAGTGTTTCAACTGTTTTCTTGTTTTGTTTTTGCCTCACAAGCTGAGGTTGCTGATGGGCACGATTTGAGAGAGGAGATGGAGTAATGGAAAGTGAAGTGTTCATTTGGAGTCTGGGGCTACTTATCACTGGTCCAAGGAAAAGTACGCAATTGAGAGCTTTATACCTCAAATGCAAGTTTTTGTCACATTTATTTGGAATGCTGTGACATAAGGCAGTATTGTACCTTAATGGCATCTCAAAGATCCTTGTACTTGAAATGCTATTTGTTTAAAAACAACAGCTGAATTTACAAGATTAAAGCCAAACTAAGTAATAAAAGTTTAGTCGTAATTTTTGACAATCTATTAAAGCTGGATTTGGAGACACTAAAAGCTATGAAGGTTTTTTACTGAATTTTCTATGACTGACAGAAATTCTTTCTGAGGAGCTGTAATATTTTAGCAAAATGTATTTTAGCAATATATATTCCCTTTTTATTATATCTGAGTCCTGAGTTTCAGAATTTGTAATAGTGAAGAAGTTACTTGCTTTCACTTAATTTTTCCCTTTTTATGGTTTTACTTAAAAAGATTTTATTTCTACAGTTCTAGAGAAAAGAAATCTTCATTCTTTGACTATCTTACATGCTGAATGCACAAATGCTTCATTTTCAGACTATAAATAAGAAGATAGTTGTGAGAAGTTCTCTGAAAACTTTGTTGGTGTCTCTTCAACCCTTGCAAATAGATCGCTGTCTGTCACAGAGGAATAGTGATCAGGTATGTGTGAACGTGGAAGACTGTGACAGTATTTGTATGTGGGATTGGGAGGATGTAGCACTAACTGTTAAGTATGAGTGCCCTGGTATACTGTAGGGCTTTGCCTCAAGATCTGCTAACAAAAGTTGCTGACTAAAGTGTTACATTTCAGACACTAATCCAGATGGCTCACTTGACACAATAAAGCTAATCCATTTCTTGTTAGAAATGCTGCCTTCAGCTTCTGAAAGGTAGAACAAGCACCCTCATGCCTGAGCTCCACAGGGTTCCCTGTCCTTGAAAGTACAAGACCAGGAGGGTTTGACTGGGGTTTCTGAGAGAGGTGGACTAAAGACTATCTCTTCCCCTTCTTTCTAGAAGTAAAGGCTGTTTTAAGGCAATTCACAGTAAATCCAGCCTCTGAATTTCTGATATTGTGGAGTAAATAGTCATAAATAAGAAGCAGGTTTTTATTTTTGGCAGCTGAAATAAAAGGAGTCCCAACTAACTGAAGAGAGTGGAAATGAACCTGAAAGAGACTTTAGGAATATACTTGACAGTATGACAAGTCAAATTTGCTCATATCCAAGATACTCAGGACAGGTATCTTCAGGGAATTAACTATCAGAAACTGAAAAATGCAGACTTGCAGTTAGGAGCAGGTGTTTGACCTATGTCACTTCAGTGAGCTATGGTGATGAAGTCTGGTAGCCTGTTTTTGATACTCACAGAAGATCAGTAAGATCATGGCACTGCACAGGTCCATTAAGAGTTCTGCTGACAGCAAGTTGCAGGTAGAAACGGGAGTGCAATAAAGAACACAAAAGCATTGGCTTTGCTTACCTTGCTTTGAACATGTTTAGGGCAAACACACATTGAACTCTGGCAAGCCAGCAGTTCTACCTTACTTTTTATTTGCTGGACAGGATCTAAAGTCAAATAATAGTTGTGATTCACTATGGGGTATTTATTTATTTATTTATTACTCACAGAAATTAAGTTTATTAATGATCTTCAGATTTTTAGCTGGCTCAGATTAGCATGCGATATAAGTGATGTGATTATAAGGGTCAGTTATATAAAGCAAGCTTGATTTGCAGGGGTGCTGCTCAGGTTCAGGTTTATTTTTTTGGTCTGTAGTTTACAAAGATAAATAAATATTCATTGATTTCTGTTACACCTATGAGTGTCTGAATTTGTCTCCAAGTGGGCAACAGTTCATTTCTGAAAACTGCCACCACATTTGTGTTAATTGGGAGTTGTCTTTACAGTCCTGATGGAAAGAACAATGATTGAATGGCTGCAAGAGGTCGCTTGCTCTTTCAGCCTATGACGAGTTTCTTTCAGAGAGATTTAAAGGTTGTTGTAGTGCCTGCTGTGCTATTCTCTGTCCTTCTGCCAACGAAAAATGTAATAGCAAAGCAGAAAAAAATGGGTGGGGTTTTTTTGGGTGTCTTTTACTGGGGCAATTTGGTCAGATTTTAGCATTCTGGCTTGGCAATAATGCTCATCTCTTAAAGACCCAGTTTATACAGAGAAGTATGTCATTGGACGTAGATTATATACGGTACAGCTTTTATTCAGAACTGAGTTACATGTAAAGCTGCATGTGGTTGTATTTTTTCCCCTTCTCCTTTGTATAATAATACAAAGAAAAACAGAGCTGAAATACTAAATTTATTAGTTTCCTTTAAGGAGAATACTCTTTTTGCGCTTAAAACCTAATGATCAATTAGAAATTACAATGAGCAAAGTCTCCCTAACCCCTTCTGCTTTGATTGAGCCTTATTTTAATGCTTTCGTTGATCTTGAAAAGGACATTTTCAGTTTTTCATCATGCAAAGCATTCTAAACAAATGCACACTCACATTATTCTAATATTCTTCGAGTGAAATCTTACTACTACGAAGAAAGTTGTCACCCTTATGAGATGTAAACACAGACACCTTCCACACCCCCCTTCACATGTGAACACAAAAAAAGTTAGCAGAAATCCTTCTTTCCATTTTCATTCTTGGTTTGAAGCCAGTGTTTAGTGCTGCATGATGTAGAGTTATAATCTTTTTTTCAGGACTGTGGAATGGCCCAGCACACTACAGTGCCCAAACTGAACTTTGAATATTGGTTGGATAAAGCTATTGAATGGGGGCAAGCCACCACACTGGAATCCCAGAAGGATATGTGCCTTCACTTGCCCCAGCTCCAAGAGTTCCTACATCAGACTTATGAAACTTTAAAACATATGGTAAGTGACTTTAAAAGGAAGAGTGACCTGTTTTGAAGGCACGCTCAGACCAGAAGCTAACAGTAGCAAAGAGGTTTGTGTTATTGACCTAATGTATTGCTGGATCAGAGAGGCAAATTGGGGAAACAGCCACAGGTAATGCAAACAGGAATGTGCTTCCTGTTTCCCTGATTTATTGTGAAAGCAGCTTTTTCTTCTTGATTGGTTGTTGTCACGTGAAATTTCCCAGCCAATGCTTTAGCCTCTTTAAAAAACTCTTTAAAATAAACAAGAATTTGATTCTGGTTTTCAGGTCATAAATTGGATTATTTAAAGGCCTTAACATGCAAAACTGTAACCGATCCTTTAAATCTTAGAGAGTCTGTTGACACATTAACCCCAGCGTTGTGGCATACATAGTGAATTCTAGCAGCCTGGTCAGATCATTGGCATATGCTGCTGGCTGTTCTGTTTAGTAATTTAATTATTGTCTGCACTCACTAGAGTGCTTGTTTTAAAAAGTAAATTTAGTTTTTTATATGTTGTGTATATATTTTTTCTGAGCATGGCATTTTCAGTATATGTATTCAGTACAATTAACTTCAGAAATACTGCATTATGGCATGAGATTGACTTCTTCTGGAAGTACTTCTTTTTAAATGTTATTCTTATCTGAAGACTACAGAGTTCTTATTTTTTTCTTGAACTGAATTTAACTTTCAAACAAAATATTTTTGGGGAGTGGTGATTCTTCCCATATTTATTTATGTCTTTTTCTTAAGAGGGGAAAAAATAATTTATTTTTAATGTTGCTACTTCAGGTAATCTGAGGCTTGGCCTGAAGTGGACCTTGTGAATATGGCCCCAGAAAGTCTAGGGCTAACCCCAAAAGTGAGACAAATGTAAGGAATTTATTGCAGCAGCAGGAGATGGTTATCGTTCCTGCTACTTGCATGTTATCTCAGCATAGCACCATTTTTAAAAGCTTTCATTTATTAGATAGTAAAGCTACAAAAATGGAAAAATAAGACTGATTACACAGGATTGTATATAAACTACATTGTTTATTACTTTTATAGTGAAACTGCTTTCTGTTTGGTTAAAAGTTAAATTGCAGTTTGTTACTGGCTAGTCATTATATAAATTAATTTAAAAAAAGCAAGAGAAAGTTACAGAAGGATACTTACTTTTATGCCATAGTAGGTATTAATTTATTCAGAATCTCTGTGAGAGAGTATATTACAGCAATGAGGATCAACAAAAATACAGTTTAATTGTGCTTTTATTATCATGAGATCTTGGTTACTGTTTTCTGGTTACTGGATGTGAGGCAAATGAACAAATTTTCTACTATAATTAAGTATGAGGTGAGGAAATTACTTACTTAAGCTTTAATTTATTTGAATTATGACATTATAGTGAATTTCAGGAAGTTCTGATTTTATTACATACCTGCAGGTGTTTTGCTTCCAGAGTACTTCACAGCAAAACCATTGAGATTGTGATTTACAACAATCTGTGTCATTAACAGTTCTCCTAAGCTACTTTTGATGTGCAGTATACTTACTATCTTTTTGTTTGTTTTTACGTTTTAACAGGATTCAATTGTAGCAATCCAGCAGTTCCCTTTAATTGGCCAGCTTCTAGGAAGGCTTTGTTGGAATCCTTTTGTTATAGGATATGGTAAGAATGTGTAATGATACTTCTGCAGCAGTTCCATAAACTTTATTCTGTAGGAATTAGGAAAATACAACTTGTTATATAGTTTGATTTTTTTCCATAAAAACACAGCATTCTTTTTTACTTCAGTAAAATTTTGAGATGAAAAGGTTATCCAGGTTATTTAAAATATGTGGCATTGAGAAATCTTAAATTTACTTTTGGAGCTAATTAATTCCATGGATTAGTTGCAGAATCCTGACTTGGAAGCATTAGGTTTTACACTCAGTAAGTGTTTATGTGTGTCATGATTTCTATTTTTCTTATTTTCTTGATGTATTAATTACATTTTTGTTAGGTTCTCAAAATGTACAAAATAGTCTAGTGTTTCATACTACTTTCAACAGAAGTTTCTCCCAGTTATACATCATAATATTCTGTTACATATACTAATATAGAAGAATTAATTTTTCTGATAGTTGGTCGCTTTTTTTATTAGTGTAAAGCTCTGTTAAGTTATGATTGTGTTTGTTTTTATTGAGTTTTTTCTGAATGTGTGAAAATGCACACAGAATCAAAAGCAAAACAGTAAAGTGGTTACATAGGAAAAAAAAGTGTATGAAAAACCAAAAGCCTCATACTGGTAGTGTGTATGTGTGTAGGTGAGAATAAAGAAGATAAAAGAAATTGGGGATAGGAAAGCTATTGGGAGGGAGGAGACATTGCTTGTGCTACCTCACCAGCAGTTCCAGTGCATTTTTCAGAACCTGAGATGTTGATATGTTGATAAATTACTTGGGATCTACTTTTAAGCAGAAAACTGAATCTGAGCTTCTCTGTGAGCCCCTTATCTTTTGCCGGTCTTCTGCTATTACTACAACTACAGAAAAAAAAAAAAGTGGCAATTTATCTTTTTTATGCTTCTTTTTGTGGAAACACAGGGAAGGACAATTTTTGTGTTCGCCTGCAGGGGCTTACCAGGTCAAGCACAGCATTAGGCTAAAGTGATCATATGTCTTCTGGTTTGGCTTTATCTTCTTCTAGTCAGCTCCAAGCACAGGCAGAATGAACTTGTCTGCAGAACACATGGTAGTTGTGTGTTATGTCAGCACTTCCCCCCCTGAAACAAAAATTTGGATAGGAACCATAGATTTAAACATAGATCTCTTTCCCAGAGCAGCAAATGCATGCTTTTGTGGCACATTTTAAGAAAAGCCATTTCATACTTTATTGACTTATTTTTACAATGGAGAGGTTCCCATTTTAATCATCATTTCAGTTTCTGAACGTCTTGATAACTGTTGATGTTTGTGATTACATCCATACTTCTAAGTTTTTGGTTGGAATATACAAGTCTTTAGACCATCAGTTTTTCTGACAAGACATTGTGGTGTAGAAAGGAGCTTCATCTATATTTTTCATCAAAGTTGAAAGCTATCAGTTCCTGCTTTTGACTCCTTTTCACAACAATCCCAGCAATACGTTCTTGGTTTTCTCTACTTCATTCCTCTTCTTTGGGATCCTTCAGCATTTTCTAAAGCAAGAAGAGCTCTTTTTCTGCAAGTTGATCATTACCTCTGAAGATTGCAAGGGAATGGGGTTTTACTACCGGGTTTTTTTGGTCTCAAAATTGCAAGCAAGCCAATTCAGAGAACTTCACTTGCTCAACATGGAATCCTTCGCTTTAATGCTTAAAGATGAATGAAGGAGATTTTCTAACATAATAGACCTGAAGATATCTGCTTATACATTCCCACCACTTCCTCTTTTTAGAGCCACCTGAGCGCTCTTTGGACTGCTGGCATTTTAGATTCAGCATATTTTCATTTTGTTTGGCACTAGTTCTGAAGATACTCTTTAAGATAGTACTGGCTATAGCAGATGCTGACTTTCAAGTGGGTTTCATGTAATTTCTCATTTGGATAAATAGCTCATTCAGGCATGTGTCCGAGACCAGGCCACCCTCACAGTAGAAGGATCTAATTTTGTTCAATGCAGTCTTTCATACTAATAAATGGAGGAGGAAAAACATTATGCCTCTGCATCATGTCCAAACCACAATACATATCACCATAGGTGAATGTCTGTTGGTGCTGGAAGCTGACATGGCTGACCACTCAGTACAGAAAGTGTGTTCTTCAAGGGAAAATAATCTCCTCATAAACACTCCTGAGCAGGAGGTGACCAAGTTAGCCTGATTTAGAATGCTAATGTGAAGGAAGCATGACCAAAGAAAATCTCATGGCTGTACTTGTGGTCCTAAACCACAAGGGATACATGAGGAATTCAGTCTTGGTAAGGAATTCCAATGTTTTTTCTGTGGGCTGGGGGATTATCTTCTCAGTAGGACCCTCCTGGTTTGAGTTTTGAGCCCAAATGTCTTGAATCCCAAACTAATACTATAAATGCTGGGGAATTTCTTGGTGGCTCTGTATGTCAGTATATGTGTGTCAGTGTGCATGCTTATGTATGCATTTATTTCCTCAGGAAGTTCAGTTTTAGCTAATCAACATTTTCTGATGTATTTTAATAAAATTTTACAACAAACTCTAAAAAGAATATTTCTGCTGTAAGAATAGGGTTTTCTTACTAGATCCTTGCATCTGGCCCCATTCATGACAGGGTATTTATAAACTGACTGTATCATAAGGAGACTGAGACCACACTGTGTTATGGGAAGAACATTGCCTTTTTTTTTTTTTTCTTTTTTAAAAAATTTTTGTTGTGAGACTGACAGGGAAGAAGTATAATCTGATTCATCATAAAGGTTTGGCCTTTTGTTTGACTGACTTTTTTGTTGTTTTTTTATTTTCTACGAAACAGCTTCCAAGCTGTCTTAAATTTCCTACAGAAAATTTTCATTCCATTAGTTGGAGTTACAACATTAACCTACTGAAGAAATCCAGTAGATAGTTGGTGACCTTTTTTGCAATATAATTTCCACTGTTGAATTATTAATTTTGTTCCTCTGGATGTATTAATTAGGTATTTATTTGGGTATTTGTTTTGGCTTTTTATTTATTCTTTCATGCCATAATAAGATCAAATGCCTTTGTTCATATCCTGATAATGGTTTTCAGTGCATACCATGATGGTATGATTTCCACAGGGATCACAGTTACTAGAAAACTGGGAGGAAAAAAACCCACCAGTACGTTTTCTGTGGCTCTCTGTGTTTGGTCTTTTGATGTGATTATCTTTTGCAGCTGCCATAATTAAGATCTGTCCCTGCTTATTCTTAATTTTCCCATCTTTCATCCCCAGTTCCAAAGCAGCTATGAAAACAGTGAACCTGAGCATGGCCCTCAGAGTGTCATTGGGTACTTCAGTGAGAGGACTGTATGGTCCCTTTTCCTACTTTTCACAGATCTATGGGAGGCTACTTTGGTTTTGGTTGTAGCCAAAAAGTAATTTTGGCTGGGAAGAGTGTGAAGCTGTGTGAGTCCCTTATTTTTTGGGAACTTTTGGCATAGCTATGACACCCAATATAAGTTGGTTTCACTTAGGTTGAGGTTTGACTGTATCTAGCTAAATCTGTGTAAACTCATTATGCTGTCAGAGTGCAACAGTGTATCATTTATCTAAGCTTTGTTTTCATCATTTTATCTTTCATCATACTGATTTACATTTGTGACAGGCAAACAATATTTGCAATTTACTTTATAGTATGCAGCAAGTCATCCCGTGTAGCAAAAAGTCTTATCATCCAGAAGTCTAATTAAGCAGTTACATTGCATTTTTTTTTACCTCTTTATTTTTTTAGGTTAAGAGAAAACTAGAACTTAAATAAAATTACTTAATGGCATACTGTAGATATATAGTATAAATAGGATGAGTCAAAAGAAGGAACACTTGAACTACGTATACTTTTTTGGGATAGGCTGTTTGGACTTGATTCCCCCTGTCTCTATATAGTTTGACTTTTTAAAAAATATCATTAATATAAATGAAAATTATCTCAAAAGCCAGACTTTATAAACAGACAACATTTTAGTATTAATAATTAATAATGTTTAAAATCTTCATTTCCCAAGAAGCAAATGGCTATTAGTTGTTTAAACAAATAAAACAGTATTTGTGTATTTCTCCTCCCATGAATTTCATATCAGAGTTTAGGTGGAATGTTTTCTGAATGAGATTTGAAGGAGGTTGCCTCTTAGTGCTGGTGTCTGAATGCTGGTTGGATATAGTTACAATCAGAGTATAAGAATACTTTGAATTTCTGCTGAGCAGTATGCAAGATGTTTCCTTTAACTCCAATCTTAAACAACCTAGGAAATTGTTAGCCTTGTAAAAATCCATATTAAAAAAAAATCCCCAAACACACAATGGCAGAATACCCCAAAATGTGTATGTTTGAGAAACCATTTCTGTGCAGAGATGTTAGTCAGTGGGAGGTCAGTAATGGCCTGCAGGCTTGTTGGACATTTATTGAGAAATACTGGTTTAAATCAATATTAACTTCTCTGATCACCTGGTGAAAATAGAGGCATTACTTAATGGAACTTTTATTTTTTGTTCAGGCTTTGCCAACAAAGCACTTCTAAATAATAGTGTTTATTACATCCTGGATAACAAATACACAGAAAACAAAAGAAATCACTTGCTGAGCTTGATAATCAAATTGTCTCCTAATATAATTTCTAAAACTCATGTGGTATTACTCATTTGTATTATTTTTAACAAGAATAATATTGCTTACTAAGTGAGTATCAGAGCTACAATACTACATCCAGTTTTCATAATTTTTATTACAATCGTGCAATTTTATTCTGGCATGAAATTCAGTGTAGAGACTCTTGGTATCTGCCAAAGAACATTTTAAAAAAAAAAAACCCTATTGAAAACAAAGTTCTAGGAAATAATCATGAGTTAGATGGTTCTTCAACCGCTTACTCCAAATAATCAGCTCCTCTATAATAATATCCGTGCTTCTGAGCAGTGACGGTATTGCTCAGTATAGTAAGTTTTTAGAGAAGGCAACTCATTTCCAACAGTGGGTTAGAATTAAGTAAAATGTGATCTGATCCTGAACAGGAAATCACAACAGGATTATTTTCCATCAATATTTAGCTATTCTGCTGCCTGCAGAAATGTAATTTTCCTGTAGCATGGAGAATCTTAATATATTCTTACGGAAAACACAATGCTTTGCATTCTTGTTGTGAAGATTTCATACTTCGTGAACTTAACTTTTTCAGATGTGAGCATTGTTTAGTTGTGCATGCTTTCGCCACAGTGTGATGTGGCCAAATCACACTGTTGAGATTATTGTTTGTTGTTAATGATACTATTTAGGTGCTGAATTGAAAGTTCCTTGGTGATAGCTTCAAGTATTATTTCTGTAAATGAATCACTAGGTTATGCATGTTTCTTAAGACCATCTAGGTATTGTATAGATTTTGAAGTCTTTGATACCTTTTAATCTGCTATTGAAGGAAATGATTTCACAAGAACTACATATGAATGACATTAAATGTGTGGTATGAATCTGGTAGAATAGAAGCATTATGAGTTGAGACTAATATCTAGGGCTTTAGTTTTGTGGATGGATAGGGATTGTTCTGTGTAAATTCTGTGTTTTGATGTTTCTACCCCCCCACAATGTATCCTTATTTGCTTTTTTCCCTGGAGATGAAAGCCAGAAGACTCTGATGTGGTGCTTATGTTGTCTATACAGCAGTGAACCACAGAACCCTGTGGAATTGAAGGCCAACAGCTGGGTACGGGTGAGTGAATCCTTCCCAGGAGTGCTTTGAATTAAATTATTTAAAGGTGCTACATCTAGAGCATAGAGACACTGTCACTGAAGAAACTGCACCAAACACAACTTGCATACATACTGTGTTGACATATATATCACTCTAATTATAACACAGTCAGTGCTAGTCTGTCATTTTAAATATTAAAAAGATGTGGCATTTTAAAGTGGGTAGTTTTGATGGCTTTTAACCTAGTAAATTCACCAACTGTGAATAGTGAGCAACGACCACAAATCAGAAGGGAAGAAAGTGTTATTAAAAAAACCCAACCTTTCAATTAGGATAAAATAAATAACCTGGATAAATGCCATAGTTTGTTTTGAAAACAGCTTATATTTGTTCTTTAATTTTATTCTTTTTTGCTTTTGTTTAATCTTCTGCCTGTGAAGAATTTAATTGTATCCAAACTTTCTTCAAAGGCAGTCAGAGAGGGGAGGGGTAGTGCTTGTGTATGGATTTATAGTTAGTGACTTATGGAATAATGAATCCTTATATTTAATCCCAAATCTAGGGCTTTGCATGGCACATCTGTTCATATTTTGTATATTTCCACACTGAACTAGCAAAGCACATCAGCGTGTAAATAACTTGCAGCACATTGATGCTTAATGCTTTATGTTGCTGAATAGCAATTTGAGGGTGCAGTGTTGTTGATTTTATGTCCTTGCATTCTCCAATAGTCCAAATCAAAATATGGTTAAAAATATTAATGGAATTGTTAATGTATATTTTTATATCTTATAATCCTCACAACTCGTTGAGATTGTAGCAGCCTGGTCATTATTTATGTACATCTGCTGAAACTGAAGATACTTCTGGACTTCTCCAAGCAGTTCATTTCTTACTAGTTGACTTTGTACATGTCAGTTTATCTAGTATGCATGTAATACAGGTTGTACAAATTATTATGAAATAGGTAATGATACTGCAGATGTTTATGTTGGTAAGTAACTGTATGTCACCATGTAGTTGCTTTAGGTGCAGTAATCTCAGCAGTAAGTTCTCACAAACTTTCAGATGCACTTGGGTTCCTGTATGTACCTATTTGGTGGGTTATACTACCTGCCATGAAATTCTCAACAACTTAATACTAACTAAAATCACCCTTACTTTCTTCCTGTCTTTAACCTTTCCCAAGAGGCTTTTCCTGAGGTTGTTATACTTGGAATTCACAGTGTGGCAGTGCTTGAATACCAAAGTAAAGTGATGCAAAAAAAATTCTGCCTTTTCTAATGTAGTCTTGCTGGTTGGGTATATTCTTCATAGTGACATAGCAGATGCTCAATAGCATGCACTTAGTTATCAAACAGAGCAAAATTTGTAATTTTATTTGTTATTAGCAGCAATAGATGCATTAATGATGTTAAGTGGTGAGGGAGAGGTGTACCCAGATAATATTCTACAATTAGCTTCCATTTCTGGGAGGGTAAAAACCAGTTGGTTTTGATCTAGATCAGTTGCCTTATCTGATTGATGTAACTGAACTGGTGGTGTTGCTGATATAAGAAGAATTATCAAGTAAACAAGAACAGTTGGGGATGAATGAAGGTGGGACTGCTGCTTTTGGCAGCACTGCCACCTGAAGCTGTTTTAGATTGGGACTAACATGTAAGCATTTGATTCAAGCCTCACTGTAGTCTGCAGAAATATTTCCACCCACTCTGTGTGTCTGAATCAACCTTAATAGTCATTATGACTTGATGGGTCAAGAGTTAAACTAAAAGCAATAGGGAAGAGAACATGGGGGAGTTCAAAGCACAAACATGTCTTATGAACTATTTTTATCATTCAGCACTTTCCTAGTTGCCTGAAGTGGGTGTAGCATTATATATGATCTGAAATGTAACATGTTCATGTTTTGATTGGAGGGAAAGAAAGAACTCTTGAAAAACTTCTAACTGAAAAAAACTAAGGATAGGTAAGGTAAGGGAGGTTGCAAAATGCACAGTTTAAGGATACAAAAGTTGAGATTAAAGGAAAGGGTATTATTAAATTGTTTTCTACAGTCATTAGAATTTCTTTTCGGTTTCTTACTGTCCAGTGTGCATCATCACAAAGCTTTTTGAAGAAAGTGGTTTTATTTTCTTTTCCTAATCAGTGTTGTAATTCTAGTCACCAGCAATCGTGGTATAATGACTATCATGCTTTGTACAGAAGAACCTAAGTTAAATATTTTGCAACTCTTGAAGGGTTTCTTTTGCCTTGTGTGATAACGATACATATTTTCAAAAGAAAATACAGTAAGTCTGTTGACCCACCTGGTGCATACTTAACATTCTTTCTTCCTGAGCTGCTTTATTTTCCAGATTATATGTGTCTCAAAAGTTTGTCACAGAAAGGGATCAAGACACATTGGCTATGAGAGCCATAATTTGAGGTTTCCATCAGCTGTTTTCATATTGACTGGATGACCAGCCTCTGCTGTGGTTTGATCTGACCTCAGCCTTTTTTATAATATGGTGGGAGCTCTTTACAGCAGAGTTATTCACTCTGGAGAAGATGCCACACACACTGTGGTACACTATGGAAAAAATGGCCAAAAGTCTAAAATATATAGTTGAAACATTCTTGGGGGTGGGGAGGAAGGTCATTTTGTGGCTACATGATGTAAAGGAAATTGAAATCCAGAAGTTAATTCTAAATAAAGCTTTGAAATTTGAATGCTACTTAACAGGGTTTTAGTAATATGGAAAACTTGCCTGTACTTGGAATGAAATTATAGATTATCTAAGGTATTTAAGCTTTCACTAGAGGGTATGGATGAAAAGCCATCCATGACCACACAGAATGTGGCTCTGTCTCACGTCCGTACACACTGACACAGGAGGCATGGAAAAGGGGTTTACATATAGGAACTGCTGTTCATCTTCTGTGGATGTGACCTTCACAGTCCTTTGTGAATGTGGCATGTGTTTTTAGAGGTGGTTTTTGGGCTTGGCCAAATTTTCCTTTCTGGAAATGTGTAGTTCTTTTGGGTATCTATCCTGTGGAAGACCACATTAGATTAATGACTGCAAAGGTAATTGGTGTTCTTTGTAAGAGTAATTTTTAATGGCACTGGCATTATAAAATTATTTTTGTTATATTGTCCAAAAATACATAATGAAACTTGTGTGGTTTATCTTTCATAAGATTCCGTACATGTTTTCTCTTACCAGTGTTATTCTGGGTAATTTTTGAACTGAAGATGGTATGATGGGGATCTGTTGTGTTAAACACTGTGCATGGACAGTTTAGAAAACATTCTTGGTTCTGAAGTGGTTACAATGAAAGACTCATCATGCAAATAGATTTAGAAAATTTATTGTGTCAGTGAGTTTCTAGTTCCTCAACAGAACTGTATAAAAATAATGTTCCTATGAAAATACTAAAAATAATTAAAAATTTTAAAAAGCCTCTAAAACTCTGATTCACCTATTAATCATTTGTGAATGTTGCTGAGATATTTGTGCTGTAAGATCAAGGTTTTGACTTATGGTCTGCAGTGCTTGCCTCCCTCTCTTTGAGTTTAACTTCTCAGTTTTCTGCTGAGCTAAGCAATATTGGTGGAAAGGTGGTGGACACCACTTATTTCCAAATGTATACAATGGAAAGCAGAGACTGTATTATTTTCTTTGGACACTGTCAGCACTCAGTGAACAAAGCTCACCATTGGAGAGTACCTCTTTGGGAATGCACTCGTAGTCTTTTTAGGTAAAGGATTTCCATTTTGCCAAATTTAGTGTTGGCAGTGTTTGTTTGCTGGAGTTTCTCTGCTTTTGGGGGAAATAAGAGGTATACTGGAACTTCAACATCATCTTGTTATTTTTTGAATAGCAAACATGGAAGCATGTTTGGAAACCATTAGTTTAATATGATACACGTTTAGTAGAACCCTTGCTTATACAGCAGTGCTCAAATGTTTCTGGTAAAAAGGGTTTTGCGGAGGTTTTTGTTGTTTTGTTTTTTAAAATGTGAGTTATAAATCTGAAAATATAATGTCAAGGCCTTCTGTGTGGAGTCTTCCCCTGTAGTATTGTTTATTGTTACACCTGCCTCCTGTGGTGGACACATTAAAGCATCTGAATGGAAGTCTTGTTTTCCAGAAGAATGGAAGGCATATACCTGTCCTCTACATGCAAATCTTTTGATGTACGTTGAAGCTGTATTTGTTTAGACTAAATTTGATGGAATTCTGTCTAGTGTATTAAATTGTATTAAAGTGTTTTGCAGTGGATTGCAAATAGGCCAGATAAAGAAATTTACTGCCAATTAAGCACAGGATGTTTGAGATTTTTAGTGATGTTCTCTGGATGACCTGTTTTTTTTTATGATCATCTTGACTTTTTAATTAAACCACAACTTTAATTGAGTTGGTTCAGTTAATGAAGCACTGGCTTTTCACCCCTACTTCCGAATCTGTGCCAGAATTATCAGCAAAATGGGTTTTTAAGACCTTGGCTTTCTATGTGGCAATATATCTAAGGCTTTAATGAAGTAACATTGAAAGGATGGTCTCTCAGTGATGGTTCAAAATGGAAATGTTTGTGATTTACTTCTTAGGATAGATGCACCTGCACTGAAATGCTTAGTCACTTCTCACTGTAAACTTGCACTTGTGTGTGGTTTTCCTTTCCTCTTTAGGTGTCAAGTGCTTCTTCATTCTTATCTTGGATCACTCAGCTGTCTGATATGTGTTACTACCATATTTGTCACTCTTAATAGATTTATTCATTGGCATATGTTTTGGTTAGGCAACAATATTCAGGAATAGAAGAAAAACAACACTGCTACAAAAAACAAAAGTTGAGCAAAATGAAATTTCTTAAAATTTTGGGATTTAAGTGGATTTACTGTTTTGTCTGTCAGGGAAGAGCTGCTCACTGATTTACTGGGACTTTGCAAGATTATTTAGTTACTTCTGAGGACGTCTCATACAAATTGAAGTATTTACAAGAAAGATGTTAGAAATTAGACATTGATGGAACTATGAGAAAGTTGTGGAGAATAGCTGAGAAAAAACTAGAAAGAAGTCACGTTAAGAAAAGGTCAGAGAGTGTGAAACGAGTGTGTGCATGTTTTCAGGTATTTTGGCTTCTATTTGGAATGAGTTACCAAAGCATTTTCAGTATTTGTATCACAAGGAGGATATTAAGGCATCACAGTAAATCATGAAGGAACTGAGAGGGACTAGATTATCTTTGAGAAATACAGGGATTCTCATCATATCTTTATACAGTATCCAGAATAGCAATGAGCAGGGACATGTTCATGTAGCTCAAGTTGCTCAGAGCCCCGTCCAACCGGACCTTGAATGTTTCCAGGGATGGGACATCTACCACCTCTCTGGGCAACCTGTTCCAGTGTTTCACCACCCTCACCATAAATAAACTCTTCCTTTTATCTAGTCTAAATCTTTTAGTTTAAAACCATAACCCCTTGTCCTATTGCTACAGGCCCTACTAAAGAGTTTGTTCCCATCTTTCTTATAAGCTCCCTTTAAGTATTGAAAGGCCACAATAAGGTCTGAAGACCTTAGAATAAGAGAACTGTATTTTCTTTCTGTGTCTGTTTTGCCAGAAGAAGCTTATTTTGCCGGATATATGGGTTGTACGTATTTGTTAAAATGCAGTATGCCAAGTATGTGAGGAAAAGTTTGGAACTGGACACAGTTGTCTGCAGTACATAGTAATGACAACTTTATTGCTCATCGTGATAGCTATTTACTAACTTATGAACAGTGGTGTTTATTCTTACATACCAGTAGATGGCATTCTTCGTATTACATACAGGTACACATATGTTTGTTTTATATTAGTAAGTACACAGCTTTCCATTTCACAGCATTCTAATACATATTCTTCTAAGGGAAGATGAACATTTTCTTTTAATAATAGTCTCTAGATTAGAAGCCATCTTCACTGCTGCCCAGACTGTGCAGCATTATTTTGAGTCTTAGCTGTGTAATGATGCTTGCAGTAGTAGGAGTTCTGTGTTAAGATTCCTGAAATTTCGGGCAACAATTCAGGATAGTCAGTAACAGGAAAATTAATTTAATGATCTTCTTTCCTGTATGGACACTGTGTGCAGTTGAGCTGCTTTTGTCTTTCTTGCCCATAATTATTCCAGAGATGTGGCAGAATTCTACCTGTGTTTTCATTTGTTGCTATGATAATGACTAGTTCTTCATGTTTATATTTTCTTTAGTACTTAGGGGATCTGTTGTGTTAAACACTGTACATGGACAGTTTAGAAAACATTCTTGGTTCTGAAGTGGTTACAATGAAAGACTCATCATGCAAATAGATTTAGAAAAAAAGAACCAAAAAGAAACAACTATTCCGTTCCTCCAGCTGCCTCCTTCCCTCACTGTTATAAAATTACAAATAGTATTGTGACCAATGCAGGCTTTTTGTATTTCCCCTCTTCTGTTTTTCCTTAGGCAAATCTTATTATACGATTTCATGGTGACCCATTGATGTATTGTCATGCACTGTATTTTTAAGGACAAGTCATCTGTGTTCCGCAATGTTTTTAGTACGTCATCATAATAGTTGGTTTGCTTCTCCCATGTTTTAATTTATTCTGTCACCTTTTTCACTGCTGCTTCTTTCAAGTGTTCATTTGCTGTAGACGTGAGATTCTCCCCGCAATGTCGGGTACAACAAAGCATCCATTCTTTTGTTTCTGGTACCTTGTTAAGAGTAAGCCTTTTGCAGTGCTTTAGCACAGGAACCCTAGGAAGCTGCGAAAAGGTATACCACTAAGTACCAGCAGATGGCACTCTCTCTATTAAGTGGTTGCCAGTATGTACATCGCACTAACATGCACACCGTTTTTCAAGAGAAGGGTAATTTAGATGTTGTTAGGGATTAAACTAATGGTAATAATATTGCAGCTTTCCCTGGTTCCATCTGAATGTGTTTTGTTAGAAAGGCAGTGTTGTGCAGTAGCTGCCTTCAATTTGTCATGAGGATGACAAATAAAGACGAGCGCTTCCTCTAAGGAAGAACCAAGTTGAACTTGACTTCTGCAACCAAATTAATGGGCATAAAATAATGTTGTTACAGAGTAAGCATGAACAGGCCATTCACTAAAGTTGGTAACAAGAAATAAAAGTAGATGTTGTGCATTACACTTTCACTCAAACTGTTCTGTGTTACAAAAGTTTTCCACTCTTAGTTAAAACTAAGAGCAATTATTAAATAAATATGCCTCAAAAAATGGAAACAGACAAAAGCAGTCTACCAAATATCCTGCTGCTAATGGTTGCCTGTTCTGGAGGCTTTTGTGAAACATGCAAGAGTTTCTGGATAATTGCAGGCTAGTGATCCCTTTTATGATATTGTGTTGTTTATGTTTGGAGAGTTTGAGATTATTCTTATAGTTTGTGATTGGTCAGAGCAGTGAGGCACTTGGAACTTAATGTAATTTTAGCAATTTTATTGTTATGCAATAACAATATGTTCTCATAATTCACGAAAATTTAAAAACAATTTTAAATCCCACATAGGTTCATATCCTGTTGGACAGATTAGGAAATGCAGATTTTCATGGCATTTTTAAGTCGACAAGCCATCAAAGTTGCATCCAGGAAACCTGAATGTTGTATTTGACTTGTGAGTCAAGGAAAATGAGGAAGCATATTAGCTTTCTGAATAGAAAAAGCTGATTTAAAAATGTTTCCCAGATACAAGGGGAAAACAGAAAAGATACTGCTTCTCAATTCTGTGTTTAAAATTCTGTTTACGTAGTTTTATTTTTTATGTATGAAGCTAAATATACAGGAGTTTTTTTGTTTTAAAGTTGATCTATCCATTTAATAATGAAGTTGATTAAAGAACAGCAAACATACCTGAGTGAATGTAATTGTCACAACAGTTAAACTGACAGTTTTTCCCATTTTTTATTTAAGCAATAAGGGATCAGAAGCATTATCACCACCCTAGCCTCTGGGTGACTCTCAGTCCATTATGTTGCACAAGGAAGTTGAAATATATAATAATGGCAGGGACTATAAAATTGTGTTTTCCTCCCCTAGTCCACCTCTCTTGATACACACTGCATATGCACACTCTTGGACTAGATTTCAGGAGCAGAATGAAACAAGTATCTGAAGGGCATTTTATTCTAGAGTGGTTTTTCAGTTACATATACTAACAAAAATTTAAAAACTATTCCAACTGTGGATAGAACAGGTTAAATGCCAACACTCCACCCCCCTGTATAGCTGAAAGGACATACTGAAGACTCGGGTGTGCCATTTTGTCCAAGGCAATGATATTAAAACCCAGAAAAGTCAGAAGGTAGCTTTCCTCTTTGTAATTATTTGAGATAAAATAATTGGTGGTATCACTTCTGTCATGTCAGTTAACATGGGAAAATACTGCTGTTTGTATCATGGACCCAACAAAAGCAAGAGTAAGAATTCCTACTCTTTTACAGGCCTCAGTTCATGCAGAAGAATCTTTGGGGGATTTTTTTGGTGGAAGTTGAGCTTCAGCTGATATGATAATAAACGAATTGTGGCCACTCAAGAAAAAGGTCTGAGGATAAATTTAGTAATCAAATACTTTTCACCTCTAAGTACAGCATTTGAAAAGGTAAATTCAGACCTTGGACAGAATTGCTGTTCACTGGAAAATCTAGTAAGCATTTGGAAAAACCTCAGTGAAGCAAAACTTGGGTGTAATCGACTTCTAATTTGTGTAAGATCTGAGAGTATTCAATGCAGGGGCTAACTGAAAAGACTTGTTAGTCGCACCTTGTGAGGCCATTGCAAGACAGAGGAAGTTGAGTGTAGGTAAATGGACACTGACACACTTGGTGTGAGGGAGAGCCAAGGGTTGTCTGCTTCACAGGGGAAGGTGAGCCAGGATCCGCAGGTGACTAGAAGGCAGGTGCGGCTGTGGTTTCACACAGAAATGGCACAGTTGCACAAGAAGAGCAGAGCAAGTCCAGTGACAATCACCAGGGTCAGCTGTGAGTCCAGTGATCACCAGACCAGATTCACGGTGATCAGGCAGGTCCAAGGTCAAGCCAGCAAGTCATGGCCATAAGCAGGCTCCAGATCAGCAAGGTGCCTAGCTAGCTGCAGACATGACTGCAGCGTAGCTCAGGCAAGGACCAAAAGCCTTGTTTGCCTGTGTTTTAATGCAGTTCCCAAGTGAAGCCGGAAGGACCCAGCTTCTTACAACTCTTGCTCACACAGCACTGTATGGCAGCTGGCCTTGAGCATGGGCAGCCAAACCCCTAGGAAGCAGGAATAAGGAAGATAGAACTATATGCCTGCTGTGTTTGTACAAGTTTTCTTAAGCTTTGTGCATTTGACTGTTGTCAAGAGACAGGATGCTAGCTAGAAAGAAAGGTTTTTATGGTATTTCTGTTGCTGTGTAATTAAACTTGTATCCTTTCAAACATACCATGTGTAGTAATTGTTAGAGGTATCATTAGGGAATGTAATTTAAAAGGACAAAAATATAATTTAAGAATACTAGTTCAGAGGGTCACAACAACATAGTTCTGATTATTGCTGTCAATTTGAGAGGTCAAAGGGTATTGCAGTACTCTGATGGTTTCTTTAAGACTTGTCATGATGGTTCCTTTAAGACACTGGAAAAAATATATTAAAAGAGAAGAATAAAGCTTATTCACTAATTTAAGAATTCTTAGTTTTGACAGAGATGTTTTAGACTGGTCTCAAATTAATATGATACAAAGAAATCTGTTATTTCTCTTTTAAATCTGTCCGAAGTTCAAATTGCAGGCCAAGTCAAGTGACACTCCACTAAAGCTGGGTGGGCATAGATTTACTTACTTTTTAGAAAAATAAAAGTACTTTGATTATTACTCTGTTTCCCAGAGATATCCACCCTATAAGATACTATATTTAATAAAGTTTTTTTTCCCTATTCACTTATTTTAATAGCCATAGTATATGCAGTATATGTGTATTGCTTGAATTACTCTTCTATATAGTATACTAGTAGGCCTCAAATAAGTAGACTAGTTTTGAGGTTTGCCACACTAGTGAATTTTTATTTTCTTTTGCTTTGTTTTCTGATTGAGATGTCTTTCAGTCTCACTTTTGCCTTGAATTATTTTTAGGTAATGCAATGTGAGGTTTCTGCAGATGTGTATTAGAAGACCTAGGATACAGTTTCTAAAACTTTGCATAAGTCCTAGGAAGGCTTAGGCAGTTAAGCTAATTTTCATATATCTTTCAGTTGTGCTTGTATGAGGTAACAGACAATGTGTGCACTGTGAGAACAGCTCTATAGATGGTGATAGAAAGGACTTTTAGTGGGGAAGTGGGACAGATTATTACGTGTGAATTTCTTCTGCCCAGGGGTCATGGTTTGTTTCTCCCAGATGGGCAAAGCAAAGCTTGTTGATTTAATGTCTGAAACACAAAGGTGAGTGTATTTGTTAGAGACAAATAAACTGATGGTGGAATGTTGTGATCTAATATAAGCTTGCTGGAACTGGAAGTATTCTGGTAGATGAAAGGAGCATCTTATGGTGTGAAAAGTGTGTGACAGTGAAGTGCTTTACCTACTCTACAGACGCTTTCCTAATCCTTTGAAGGTGAAATCCCAGACAGCATTTTTCATCCAAGCATTCTCTATTTGGTCTAATTGGTAAGTAGGTCCACACAGGGACTCTAGATGACTTTATTTAATCTGTTTAGTGGGGTAATTTGTAGCCATTACAGGCCGTTACAGTAAATAAGAGAGAGGTTGACTAATATATTTTGTAATGGAGTAGTTTTTTCTGCCACATAGAATTTCAAAGTCTAATCTCAAATTCCCTTGTTGTAAGGGACACTCTCTTGCTATAAGTACCAGTGCTTCATAATAGCTCACGCCTATGATCAGATATTTGGCTTTCCTTAGCACCAGTGGTGTTTGTGAGTCTTCCTCCTGTCAGTGGGTATCTGAGGAGGTTTATTCTCTTCCATCAAGACAACTTGCTATTTGAAAGTGCCACAGGAGCTCAGGTTCACATACACATCACACATTTTGATCATCATAGTTCTGCAGGTGAACAGTGAAAAATATATTCTCCTTTGATACACTCAACTGAAGTAATGGGGGGCCTTTAGGAATTACTTGGTCTTCATTAGCATAGTTATTTCATGACTGCTGTCCCACTAGGAGGGACTTAAGCCTGTGCTGTCAGACTAGAATGTCACCTGAAAGTTTGAGTCAAATGCCTTTACTTCGTACTTCACACTGGAGTCTTTTAAGCTTCAAATATACAATTGATTTCTCAATATCTAATCCACTCAGTTTTTCTGTGTCCAGCAATATCCTTTCTCCTGTGATGGTGAATCCTTTTAACATCTGTCAAGGGAGCTGGTTTCACTTTTTGCCTCTTTAGTCTGGATGATTGCTATAGCAACTTAGTTTTGGGCAGAGAGACAATTTCACAGTCAGTGAACAGTTTTAATGTTTTTGTTCTCCTGTCAAGGAAAGTTTGCATATTAACATTTGATAGTTCAAGGCTGTTGTAATCCCTGTCTGCTGATCATCCTAAACAGATGATAGTGGGTAACATTTTTAAGTATTTTGCCTACGTAAAAAGAATGATAAAACATCATCTTCTCTGAGCTGGGCAGTAGTTCATACTGTGTATCATCAAACCCAATTGTCTGTCATTTGACCTTGATTTTATGAAGGTATCTTTATGATACAAGATTATGAGCTGGAGAGCCAGAATTTGGGTTTCCTGATGTGAACCAGTAACGAACAAGAGATCCTTTTGCCCAGAACATCTCCATATCTTGTTTTTTTACTGTTCCTGTCCTGATCCATTGGTCACATATGCCTTTTCCTCCACTCCCCTCTTTTTTCCCCCAGGGTCGGTGGTTGTTTAGTGTTTGCATATCTTAGTCTCTGGGCCCAGCTGTAGTTCCTGTCTGTATATTTGGCTCAGTTTCACTTGGCTGTTTTCTTCTCCAAAACTCATGTTTAATATTTCTTCACATTTAGGTTTTGAAAAAAAGAAACACTTCTGTTATTCTCCCTATTTGTTTTATTTTAGTTACTGAAATAAACACGACATAGTGCTTATATGAAAAAAATGTCCATAAAGATAGTGAGTTCTGTTAGGATATACTCTAAGAGTCCAAAAGTATTCAAGTGTATTGAATTGAAGTATTCAGAAGTTAGGCCTCCTTCCAGTACGTGTGGGATGATGACTTGAAGTTCTGTTTGTACCTTCAACAAATGGTAGGTCATCTTGGAGGCTTCCTGAAACAGTACCACTCTTGGCAGAATGTCTTTTTCTAAGATTCTCTACCAGACTGAAGTTTCCCACAGTATGAATTTGCATTCAGGTAGGTACTCAAAAGTGAGAAAGGTTTTGTCTTTACAACCTGAAGAGCTGTTTTCTGTTAGGGCAGGGTCTGATATGCTCTTTTTGCAAAACATTCCCTTTTCTTTGAATGCCTTCTTGATGCAATAGATATCAGCATGTGAGCACATCTCAGAAAACTGCAACTGTACTGTATTCTATATTTTTTAGAAGACAAGAAATTACATTAATTGAGAGTGTGTCCATCATAAAAGAACATTTTTTGGCTTGTTTTTACCATTGTTACTTGTAAGCTTTGTTTAATATAAATTAGATCATTATTATTTAAGAAGACAGCGTTCCATCTCTTCATTCTCTATAATACTACCAACTTTAATACAGATGCATTAATTTATACATGAAGATGTAGGTTGTACACTGAAATTATGATAGTCTCCTCTTAGGTGAAGAGTGTTGATTTGATTTTGTGGCCAATATACTCTTCATCTTTTAATAAAACTCACTACATGTTGTTTTTATTTATATGCATGCTTTGTCAGATAGTTAACACCTCAGAAAATGTTGTTAGGGATGAACATGATATGCTAAGAATAATGCAAATATAATATAAAAAGCTTTTCTCTTTTTTTTTTTAAATATTCTTCTGTCTTTATAAAAGCAAATCTACAAGCTCACATTTTTCTAGGAGATGGGAATTTAAGGTAACATAAAGAAGATACTTAGTGCACAAATCATAGTAGACCTCAAGGTCTGTTCTTTATTCTGCTTTATTAAGTTAGGAAGAGCCTAAATTGTTTGTCATTTGTCATTCCACAAGGGCAAATGGGCCCTAAGACCATTTGATGCAGAAAAATATGAAAATAATGTTGTATTTACAATAAATGATGTCTCTACGAGATAAGAATACTATATTAATGACATATATGGGTAATGCATCTAATAAAAGGCTTATGAATTGCTAGAGGTCATACTGAGAAACATGTTTTTCCTTCTTATCCAGCCGGTTTTGAAAGAGGGATATCAAGAGCTGAACTGAGAGATTTGAGTTAAAATTATGAACATACTTCACCTGCTATTTATTATTGAGAAAGTTAGAGGAGAAGGAATCTGTGGCATAGAGTATAGGTTTTAGCATGCTTTTATTACCAATACAACATCTGAAACTTTTTGTTGTTTTTCCCTTCTATGGGGAGAACACTAATTTTTGTAATATTCAAACTAAGATAAATAACCAATTGATTTAGACTATTTCTTATCTTTTGATAGTATCACTATAATATTTTACCATAGTTGAAATACAAAATAATCAGAAGGGAATGCCAGTTTAAGAGGGAAAGGGAGGCGTGGAGCAGGGGACCTGGTTTTCCCTAGCAGCTGGTGGAAGAGAGAGGTCTGTGTTCCAGGGGGCATGCATCCAAGAGAGAAATGGAAAATGTTAAGTCTTCTGGAGGCTAAGGTAGTTCAAAGTTACTTAATCACTTTCTGAGACTCACTCTTGTGGTTTTAGGGATATTACGGCTTTTTTGGTATGTTTGGAAAAGAGGAGTTGTCATTCCTCCTCTAACCTGTGCAAATAATCATCAGGAACTTTGATCACTGCAAAGACTGCAGTGTATTCCTTCAGATGAAAGACATCTGATGGTGATTAAAGTATGTATCTTGTTTATACTTTCCCTGGTTCTTTAAGAATCTTTGTGGCACTCAGTCACTCTGTGGAATTTACACTTGCCTCTAATCAAAATTTATATCAAAGAACGTCTAAAGACATTTCCTCAGGAAGAGGTCTGGAGTGGGTGGAGACAAATGGGCTTTTACCCAGTCCTTGATTTTTTTTCATTCAGCCTTGCTTTTGGTACATCCTTCTTCCCTCTTTGCTTGGTTAGTGTAACACTTTATAGCCAGTAGACAATCTGTGCTTTTCACAGGAGTATCTGAGCAAAATTGTTGAAATGGTACAGACTGCCTCATAAATTTGGTAGGGAAGGGTGCAATAACAGCTATGTGTTGTGCTTCCAACAACAGCATTGTACTGCTTAATTTTGTGTGCTAAAGCACAAAACAGTATCAGGAGAATGCATGGAATGTAAGTTTTGAACTTTTCTACTACTTATTGGAGAGATAAGAATTCAAAACAAAATTTTTTGCTAAGAGAACTGCTACTTATTTTGATGTTTAGGACTTTTCAAAGTTACTGTTTTCAAAAAAAACCCTGTTTTCAAAGTTACTGTTGCTATGAAATATTAAACATTCTTAAAGAGAAAGGGAGAAGTTATAATGCATTAAATCATAGGGTCATCGGAAGTGTTCAATGTGTGTAATCACTTAACAAAGTGACAGATGGGATTGTAATAGTTTAGTGCTCTCAAGATATATGTCTAATCCACAATTCACGTAGTTTTTATGCTTTAAAGATCTGAAGGAACAACAGATCATTATAAAGATGTGGGGTGAAGGGGTGGTGTGTCAGGCTATATCCTTCGGTAAGTAGGTTAAAGTGAGTGTTTCATTGGTAGATCTTCTTTCACTATGGGACTGGCTATGCTATAAGGCAAAATGTTTTCATAAACTTAGAATTATTTAAAGTGTCCAGGTTTTGATCCATTTATGCACATTAAAAATAACTTGCTATTAATGTTCAATGGTTTTCTTGTTGGACAATGTTGGACTTGCCGCAACAGATGCAATAGATTATAAGAAGACTGCAAGTATAATAATTACAGCATAGAGCAGACTTTGCTGGCAGATACAAGAACACAGCATTCTCTTTAATCATAGTGCTTCCCATAGTGTGGGTGGCCACAGGCTGTAGACATTTCACTCAATCCCTTCTCCGTGCAGCAGTGGTTGTAAAACAGAGCTGAAGTAAACAGCATTCCACGGACTTTTAGGGGTTTTTAATTTTGAGAAAGTATAGCTTCCCTTCGCCCTTCCTTTTGGCTGCTTGCTTCTGTCAGCTGTAACCATACAGGTCATGCTTCCTACCAAATCAGTTCTGCTTGAAGTAAATAGCATATAATGTAATATATATATACACTCTTCAAATTGAAAAGTTGTTTGTTTTGGTTTGGTTTTTTGTTAAAATAGATGTTACTTTAAAACCTGAATGTTTTTTTGTTGGATTTTGGCAATAAGAAGTAAGCTCTGCACTTCTATTAAATGCTGTATAATGTTTAATCCTTTTTTAAGTCTTTCCTCTTCATTGGTTTCATTTTCCCAGGTTTTTTTTTTTTTGCTTTGATGCTCAGTGTTGTTTTACTGTTTCTCTAAAAGTTTTATTGTTGCTCTAGCCATTAGTACAGAACTTTTTCTCCAACCATAATGAAGAGGAACATTTTTTTTTTTTTCTACCTGGCAGCCAGTTTACTGCTTTGGAAGCTGATTTCATCTCCTTAATGTTTGATAACTCCTCAATGTTTGTTAACTCGTCTGGAATCTTGAGTTTCATGAAATAGAGTTAAATAGCTAAACTTGGTGTTGTGCAAATACTTATACAGCATTTACAAGCCTTTTTGGAGTATGTAAATCAGCTGCAGTTCAGGACAGATACTGTAATTCTATTATATAAATGTATGGTCATGAAAGGATACATTTTGATAGATGAGTTTTTACATTGTTTTTAGGCATATGTGAAATTAAGTATGTAAATCAGCTTGAAAGAAGTGTCTTAACTTTCACTGGGTAACTGACAATTGAAAGTCAATTTTCCTTTGAATCAAAACATAAAGGAAAGGACTGTTAAATGAGATATATGCACACTTTTAAGATTTGACATCATTAATTAGAGTCCAATGACTTAATGAACTCCTGATGTGACATGGGACCATTCAACTTTTAAATTACTGGTTAAAATTCAGTTGTGAGAACCAAATCTGCTTGATTTGCAGTGTGTCCCAAGGCAGTCATGAGTGATAAAGGCACTTTTCTCAGTCCTTTGTGCAATCTGTGTCCCAGATCAACCTGGAAAGGGAAAGGGGCTCCTCAGAGCTGCTGGCCCTCTATTCCTGTCCCTGGTGTGTATGTCCTGTGCATACACAACATATGTGGGCCAGAGATTTCAGAACCATTGTTTAACACTTTTGTTCATCAGCTGTTTTTGTGCATCAGCTGTTGAAGTGTGTGTGACTACACTGGGTACACACCTAGGGAAACCCACTTCTCCCAGCAATACTTGCTTAAGATTTGACATATCTGCCTCTTAAACTTGCTATATACAGTTCTGCCTCTAGGGGTTAAAACGCAAGATTCTTAGGTATGGTTAGGGTGGGTCACTTCTGGGGGATAGGGAAGATTGCAGTGAAAATTGGAATTGACGGATGAATCAAAGACGAGTTAAGTAGTGGATACAGTGATATACATTAAAGAATTCTTATAGACTATGTTGTAGTTTTATTCATAAAGGACAGGAGGGTTATTGAAGATGTTGAGACATGCATGCAAGAAGAGATTGAGGCTGGCTCTTTTTAATGTAAGAGAACATTTAAGCATGAAGATGGGTTTTCATACACAGCACATAACCAATTTCTGATGCTTATTGTCCTGAAGTTTTACTGACTTCACTGATGGTATTTTTTGCTTTGATGCTCAGTGTTGTTTTACTGTTTCTCTAAAAGTTTTATTGTTGCTCTAGCCATTAGTACAGAACTTTTTCTCCAACCATAATTCCAGTTTTTGGAAAGTCAACCAGAGGGAGTTCTTGATTGTTTCTAACCTACTGATGATTATACATCTAAATTGTTAGCTAGCCTTCTCACTAACCCCTTTGTGAATCAACTTTCTAAGCTGATTTGGACCTTCTCTAGTCACCTATAGAAAATTGCATTGGTAGGATGCAAGAGAATTTGGAGTGTTTGCAAATTTGCAAGTATTAACATATTGTTCTGCTTAAAAATAGAATGATAATATGAATAGTCTGGGGTAAAACAGACCTCTCTTCTTTTTTTCAAGTAGATAATTCTTTAATAATGCCAAGCTAACATGAATATAAATAACTTCTTGGCTTCTGAGCCAAAATAAACAAAAGCCAAGTATCTCAAAGAACAAAATGAGAAACTAAGGATTCTGCTTTCCTGCAAGGCTGCTTGAGCTTTAACAGCAAGTGTCACAATTTGCTAGCCAGCTGGCATTTCTCAGAGCACTTCAGTAGTGCCAGGTGGCTCTAGTAAACAATAAGGATTTTTTCCTAACAAAAAGAGGTCTCTATGTGAAGAAATTCTACTGGCATTAGATATTTCTGCTCAACCTAATATAATTAGTATCCAGAAGTTGTTGCATCACCATTATAGGAGTATTTGGTACATTTTTGCTAAAAGGTTCAGTGAACATTTTTCTGTCCTTAAACTTTTAGCAGCTTGATACTTATGAAGTCAAAACCAAGCACTTATAAGTAATTTTTCCTGAATATCATCCTAGGCTAGGTGGGTATTTGCAATGTGTACCTATTGGAAGTGTAAGAATCTGACACTGGGCAAACACATTTATTGAAAAAAGTGTAAATTTGGGATTATATTTTTTCTAGAAATTATTGAACTCACTGATTTAAACTAAAACAATTGTATGATGCATCCACTCTTTCTAAACTTAGATATATTCATTCCACTTTTCCACATTTTTTTTTCGTGGATTTAAGGAATTCTTCTGTGGGAAGCTTGCAATTTGGCTTTTGAAAATTGTGGAGGGAAGAGGGAAATTAATTCTAAATCTGTGGCTAGTTAAAACAGAGGGCTTAAAAAAACAGATTTATGGTTGATTCTGGTAAAACTATTGAATTTTCTTTTGTAAGTTAGTGTAAGTGTGTGTTTTATTTCAGCAGCAAAAGTCTCCCCTTTTTTAATACAAAGAGTAATAGCATTTTCTAGGTGGGTGTTTCTTAAAGAGAAAGAAAAGAAAAGGAGATTTGAAACTGCTTTTCCTGTCTGAGGCCAAGAGCAGACTCAAAGCTTGCCAGCCCCACAGTTCTTTAGCTTCTTTCTTAACGATTTCCGAGGGTTTTGTTAGTGATTTGCAGATGGAGCTTAGGCTTTGGAACTCATCCATTAAGAAGTTGTGTGGTCTTAGCCACAGTAGTAGTGCAAGATGTTTTTCCTATACCAGTTTCACAGAAGTTAACTGAGCTTTAATTGGTGAGGAAACAACAATGCAGCTTCCCCTTCCCCTCTCTTCCCATAACTTTCTTTCCTGCATATCGTTTGGAAATTAGGATCAGGTCCATTTTGAATTGTATGGAAGTGTGTAATGTTTTTCCTCCATTTTAAGAAACAGAGGTGGAATATGAACCTAGTCATTTTAATAAGCTAGAGGTATCAGTAAGATTAACACAATTCGTAGCATACATTAATTTCTAAAGAAAAAGCATATCTGGGTTTTTGATTTTTTTCTTGTAGGTTTTTATGCTCCTTTTGTGTATTTTTGCTATTATTACTTTTTTTAAAAAGCAAATTGCAGTTAAGGTTGTTGAAGCAAAGTTAAGGAAATTGGCCTATTGTAAGAGCACTTGAGCAGTTTTACTGCAAACGCTGATTTAAGGTGAGCCTGCTTACATGCTTCAGGGACAGAGCAGGGTGAAGGCCTCTGTTGCAACAAGCACAGTGTGGAGAACTTCATAGAATCAGTGTTTTCCTGTCTGGGAATATGTGAAAAGCAATGAAGTCTGGCAACATTAATTTTGTGAAGAATAATACTATTCCTGGATTTTTTTTTTTTAACTCTAATATTAACTCAGTCTAGTCATTTATTTATAGATGTTCAGTAACTTGATCACATGCTTAAATGGCAAGACCCTTGTCTCTGTAGTGTTTAACAGAGTAATTTGTTTATGATCAACTACTCTTTCATGGCTATCAATGGAGATTTAGATGTGGGCAGATGTCAGATTGTCATTCCAAGTGCATAAGGAGAAAAAGGAGAAGCTTCCATAAATCCTAAACATGTACTGTGGCCAACAATTTTATTTAGTGTGCTGGTATAGAATTTAGCTAATGAAAACCATCCCATAAATACATGTATCCATAAACTGTGCTGAAACAAAAAAACTTTCTGACAGTGAATGTCAGAAAGAAATGTAGGAAGAAAACCCCTCCCCACCCTGTATTTAGGCAATTTGGCCCTGATCCAGTAAACTACTGAAGAATATTCTAATCTTTCTTAAAGTTAAATTGAAACTGAAGTGATTTCTTTGTGCAAAACCTCTGAGCGGTTACTGGAATAGACTCAATTTGGTAAAGTGGGAGGTTGTGTTGACTGGCTAATTGAAATATATGTGTGTGCGTAGTATAACATTTCATCTGTTTGAAATATGTTTTAACCAAGTTTAATTTTAAAGCAGAAATTTGAGTTTTCTTGTTAGGTTATAGATGGTAAGTAGTTAAAGAAATGTTTTTTACTAGCTTATAAAATACACTCTCACATACTGATAATAATTAAGGTGTTAGCAAATATACACCGTATAACTGCCCCTAATTTTATAGATGGAAATTTTTATAAAATGTTGAGAAAACAAAATTGCGTGATCAGTACTTTGAAAGCTGCATTATGTTTAAATCTGTATGATGTTTTACTATCTTATTTTCTTTTACATTTTGGTTTGTGGAAAACTAGTTTTCTGTCTTCTGGAACTAAGGAACAAGTGAGCAAGAGGTCTTGTAAGCAGAATTAAGTCACAGACTTTGTTATGAATGGATATGTGTGTGGAAATAATATGAATTGTGTTACGTCAGCATGCTACTCACAGAACTGGTTTTTTAAACAGTTGGTGTTGAGGCAGTCTCTGAATGAGCATGCTGTCTTGTCATTTACAGACAGCCATTATGATTCTCCAGAACTGGCTGTTTATTTCATAGTAAAAAGGTTCTAAAAATATTAGACCTGTTTGTATTTTATTGTTGGTCATTTAATCTAGAGGGTATGGGACACAGTTCTTAAGACTTCAGGCAGGATTTTTAAGAAAATATTACTAAAAATATCTGCAGGAATTTAGTTTGGACTGAGCTGCTGAAAGCTAGCAAACAAATTAATTTACATTTAAATTTCATCACACGAATGTCTATACCTTGCTTCCTGAGGACTCTGTTTAAATAATTTAGGAAATAATTTAGGAAGTAATTTGGGATGTTAGAATCTTACATATTTAAAGAAAGAAATAGTACCTATTGTATAGCATTTTTATTTTTTTAAATAATGATTGGAAATCTTTTCTGATCTGTCATTAATGTTGTGATTGATTACAAAATTTGGAAGTATTTTTAAAGCCAGGTTGGAAATACAGTTTGATCTCTTGTTTTCTAGACCTGTGTTGAAAGCATGAAAGCAATGGGCCATCTGACTGTACAGGGAACAGCTAAGAACAAAATGAATGTACACACAGTTGAAATCATTGCCATGCAAGAAATATTAACTCCAAAATCTGATAAAATGCAAAGAGGAAATAGCACTTACTTCTAATGCTTCCTCTGAATAAGTTAGTTTTTCTTACTATACCTGCTTTTTCTTAGCAGTGCTGAGGAAATCTGGTTCCTGTTGAAGCAGATGGAATGGTCAGAAATAAACCTGTTACTTGACCAGTTTTCAGAAATTTACCCTTGGGTATCCATGTTGTACTTACTCCAACAAATTCACATATATCGTAATTTCAGCAAAATGACATTAATGATCTCTGCTCAAAAAATAATGGCACTCAGTGTTATCAGGGAGAATATACTAAAGAGAAGTATCCTTTATGGTAAATGATAGATCCTTCTGTCCCATCCTGCTCTATCTGTCACTTTGACAGACTCATCCAAGTTGGCAAAAAGAGCCCAGTAGTGTCACTAGGAAGTCCTAATCAGTATCAGGTTTGAATGGCTCATCCCAGTGAAACCATCCATCTCTTCTCTCAAAAATATATTGCCTGTGTTGATTTTCACATCTGCTTCTGAGGACATTCAGAATCATAAATACTTTGGAGATAGTGTGTTGAGAAGTTTTCAGAAACAAACTGGTTTATCTGGTTCCCCTGGAATGTCTTTGAAACTGTCATAAATTCCAGACAGTTGCTACACAAATACAGTTACTAGCATAAAACTTGTCATGTGGTCCTGTAATAAAAATCAAGTGCTATTTCTGTGTTGATGTCTAATTTCAGAGGTAATTGTGCCTTTACTTCAGGCTTCTATATTTTTCACCATCAACGTGAGCAGGAAGATACTTCCCATTACAGAAAGAAGGGGGAAAAGGCTTCTAAGAGCTTTTGGATCCCTGCTTAGAAAAGGTAGTATCAGGAGACTAAAGCACCTCCTCCCCCTTTCTGAAGTTGTAGATACTAGCTGAGATGGTACCTGCCCAGTGCTGTGCTGCTTATCTCAGTGAAGGGGCAAATTCTGCTCCAGGAAAATAATTTCAACAGTTGCATGTGCTCCAAGAGATGGTTGTCTCTGAGATCAACCTTCATGGGGTAACTCAACAAATCCCTTGTAGCACATGGAAATCAGCCTTCTTTACTTCAAGAGGAGTATCAAAAGATTTGGATTAGCTTAATTGAAAAGTGGCACGTAGGAAATGTTTTTCAGTTGCTTTTTCTTCTTTAGATACAGGTGGACGATAACCAGGGAACATAGTGACTTGTTTTCTCCATGTGTATTCTCCGAAGTCTTTAGTTTCAAGTCTGTTCTCATTCCCTCCACTTTCCCAGGGTGACTTAATAAGGGACAGCCTTATAGCCAATCTATAAATGAGAGGAGTAAATGTTAAATCAGGCTTCCTCCACTACAGAACCTGGTAGATATGTGTTAAAGGATTTCACCCGACTGTGGGTACCTCTGGGCTTGCTTTATTAACAACTCAGGGTTGGGCCATCACCTCAGTGAGTAGCAACAGCTAACAAAAAGCACCTTCTGTATATATGATTCTTCATAACATGCAATACAATACAAAGAATCTTTGGTGATTTTCCAGGAACTTATAGTTCTCAATTCATCATCAATTTCAAAAGTCCATTGTATTCCACAGTTTCAACTAGTTCTTATTGTTCCAATTCCTCTTCGGACACCACTATTCACTGATGCAGTCTTACGTCATCATGGTTATTTATCTTCTGAACAATCTTCATCATAATTCACTTTTAGACTTCTGAGAAAAGACTCAAAATGTTCTGTTTAACATATACTCAATCTATGTCTAGCTCTTCATTACCTAGCCTTTCTAAATTGCTTAAACTCAGTATTGTTCCTAGAGCACCTGTGCTCTATTAATTAAACCTCTAAAACAATATCTATTTATTAATTATTCCTGCTATTAATAATATCATAAGAGAAAAGAGTTTTCTAAAGCTTGTTCCTTTTACATACTGTGTTTACACTGATAAAGTAAATGATTTTATGTCTCATGCAAATGCTCCTAGGATTGTCTGTGTGTTAAAGACACTGGAAATCTCTGTGCAGCAGTGGATGTTAAAATTGAGTTAGCTAGAATATTACTCAATACAAATTGCATCAATAAAATAAAGCCACTGGCAAAGTTGTTCAAAGAAGCTGGTCATTGTGAGGACTTAACGAAAATTCATTAATTCAGTTTCAGGCTGAAAGGGATTATGTTGCAGAATTTTAATCCAAGGCCATGGGGATGGATGTATTCTCTTGCAACTAGAACCAAGCTGGTTTCCTTCCTGCTTCCTACTTAATCAGTGGTGAGGGAAATGAAGAAACAAATAATTTCTGGTATCACAGTATGCCTGACTGCTGTTCATTTTCCAGAATCATGACTCCTTGTTATTTTTCTTTCTGAATGGAGCATTTCTGCCACAAACTCATCCATTTTTTTGGCTTGAAGAATATGGCATTAGCGGATTAGACTGTGAGTGGTAATTGATTTATTGCCAGAAATAACTGACAATTAAGTAGATCTCAAATTTCTACTTTACTGAAGTAGACTAGGATTCATGACTGAATTCATCAATACAGGAATGCATTTAGTATTGACAACTTTCCTGTCATGTACTTGAATACCTTTCATTGGGTTTGAAATTATTCCTTAAAAGTCGTTACTCTGAAATTACTGATCTCTCTGACCCCAGGAATCCAAACTGTGGCTATATAAAATGTTACTGTTTTTTCTTTATCAAATGCTTTATGGGGGTTTCGTACATAATACAGTAAAGGAACCTATAACTAGTTTTGAATATTTCTGTAGCATCCTATAAGAACCTCTATGAGAAAATCTCCTGAAACCTTCTACACTTCTCTATAGGATTTTCTGAAAGAGTTGATTTCAAAAGTGAAAGGAGAAACTTATATGTAAGAAAACATTGGTTTACACTTGGTCTAGGAGCTGGTTCTAACAAGTTCTGCAGTACAATGTGAAATAACTGATATCAGAGCTGAGAATTACTGGAATTTAAACATTGTGAATGTTGAAGCTTGAGGTAAAATCAACAGGTTTTCACTGTCATTATTTAAAAACTAGCCATTCCTGGTTTACACTGTGTTTTTGATAATCAAGTTAATGATGTATAGGATGAAAGAGGATGGAAAAATAGCGTAAGAAAATAATTACCTGATGACCTTTTTGTTCTTGGTCAGTTTTTCTCTTTAGAGATTGTCTCTTGGAATGGTATGCTTGTTTTATCTTTCCATGTTCTAACTGGAAAATTGCTTTTCTCACAAGTACTGAGTTTGCCTTATCCAGCTTACATGCTAAGTGGCTGGAAAAATCATATGAAAAAAATAATTGTCTTTATTGGAGGTTATTAGATGTAAACTTTATTTCTGGCCATTATACTACTGCTTCCACACCATTTGTGTACTTACACAGAAGTGTACTGTTGCAAGAGATTATGCGATAGAACAGCTGAAAGCATCTTGTTTTCAAGAAACAGCTCACCTTACATATATTGTAGAATCATGGAGTGGTGTGGGTTGGAAGGGACCTTCAACTATCATCTACTCCAACCCCTCTGCTGTGGGCAGGGACACCTTCCACTACATCAGGTTGGTCAAAGCCCTGTCCAGCCTGGCCTTGAGCACTTCCAAGGAACACAGAATCATAGACTCATTCAGGTTGGAAAAGACCCTTGGGATCATCAAGTCCAACCATCAGCCCTACTCTACAAAGTTCTCCCCTACACCATATCCCCCAACATCTCATCCAAATGACCCTTAAACACATCCAGGGATGGTGACTCCACCACCTCCCTGGGCAGCCTATTCCACTGTCTGACCACTCTGTCTGTGAAAACTTGTTTCCTAATGTCCAGTCTGAACCTCCCCTGTTGCAGTTTAAAGCCATTCCCTCTTGTTCTATCGCTAATTACCTGTGAGAAGAGACCAGCACCAACCTCTCTCCAATGTCCTTTCAGGTAGGTGTAGAGAGTGATGAGGTCTTCCCTCAGCCTTCTTCTCCTCAAGGTAAACAGTCTCAGCTCCTTCAGTTGCTCCTCATAGGATTTGTTCTCCAGGCCCTTCACCAGCTTTGTTGCCCTCCTCTGCACTCACTCCAGCACCTTGATATCTCTCTTGTATTGAGGTGCCCAAAACTGGACACAATATTCCAGGTGTGGTCTCACCTGTGCAGAGTACAGGGGGACCATCACCTCCCTACTTCTGCTGGTCACACTATTTCTAATACAAGCCAGGCTGCCGTTGGCTTTCTTGTCCACCTGGGCACACTGCTGGCTCATGTTCAGCTGCTTGTCAATTAGAACCCCCAGATCCTTCTCTTCCAGACAGCTCTCCAGCCACACCTCCCCAAGCCTCTAGTGATGCATGGGGTTGTTGTGGCCCAAGTGCAGAACCTGGCACTTGGCCTTGTTGAAGCTCATCCCGTTAACGTTGGCCCACCGATCCAATCTATCCAAGTCTCTCTGTAGAGCCTCCCTATCCTCATGCAGATCGACACTCCCGCTTAACTTGGTGTCATCTGCAAACTTACTGATGATACACTCTATGTCCTTATCAAGATCATCAATAAAGATGTTAAACAGAAATGGTCCCAACAACCGAGCCCTGAGGAACACCACTTGTGACCGGCCACCAGCTGGATTTAACTCCACTGACCACCACTCTCTGGGACCGTCCATCCAGCCAGTGCTTGACCCAGCAGGCCGTACACTCATCCAGGCCATGAGCAGCCTGTTTTTCTGTGAGAATTCTATGGGGAATTGTGTCAAATGCTTTTCAGAAATCCAGGTAGACAATATCCACAGCCTTTCCCCTCGTCCAATAGTCGGGTCATCTTGTCATAGAAAGAGATCAGGTTTGTCAGGCAGGACCTGCCTTTCATAACCCCATGCTGACTAGGCCTGATCCCCTGGTTGTCCATTATATGACTTGTAATGGCACTCAAGATAATCTGCACCATGACCTTCCCTGGCACCGAGGTCAGACTGACAGGTCTATAGTTTCCTGGATCCTCCTTTCTGCCTCTCTTGTAGATGGGTGTCACATTTGCCACCCTCCAGTCCAGTGGGACCTCCCCAGTTAGCCATGACTTCAGGTAAATCATGGAAAGCGGCTTGGTGAGCACATCTGCCAACTCCTTCAGCACCCTTGGGTGTAACCCATCCAGTCCCCCAGACTTGTGTGCATCCAAGTGGTGTAGCAGGTCTCTGACCACTTCCTCTTTAATTGTGCTGAGCTCATTCTGCTTCCCATCCCCATCTCCCAGCTCATGAGGCTGGGTGTCCAGGGAACAGCTGGTTCCACTGCTAAACACTGAGGCAGAGTAGGTGTCGAGCATCTCAGCCTTTTCCTAGTCCTTTGTTACTCTGTTTCCCTCTGCATCCAGTAAAGGAGGGAGATTTTCCCTAATCCTCCTTTTGTTGTTAATGAATTTATAGAAACATTTTTTATTATCTTTAACAGCTGTAGCCAGGTTGAGCTCTAGCTGCCCTTTGGCTCTCCTGATGTTCTCCCTGCATAGCTTCACTAACTACATCTTTATAGTCTTCATGAGAGACCTGCCCCCTCTTCCAAAGGTCATAGATTCTCCTTTTGTTCTTGAGATCCAGCCAAAGGTCCCTGTTTAGCCAGGCCGGTCTCCTTCCCCTCCTGCTTGTTTCTTGGCACATGGGAACAGCCTACTCCTGTGCCTTTAAGACTTCTCTCTTGAAGTATGTCCAGCCTTCCTGGACTCCCATATCCTTCAGGGCAGCCTCCCAAGGGATTTTGTCAATCAGTCTTTTGAACAGGTCAAAGTTTGCCCTCCGGAAGTCCAAGGTGGCAGTTTTACTAACCCCTCTCTTTGTTTCTCCAAGGATGGAAAACTCAATCATCTCATGATCACTGCACCCTAGACAGCCTCCAACCTTTACTTCCCCCACAAGCTCTTCCCTGTTCACAAGAAGCAGGTCCAGGAAGGCACCTCCCCTGGTCGGCTCAGTCACCAGCTGTGTGAGGAAGTTATCCTCCACACATTCCAGGAACCTCCTGGATTGTTCCCTCTCTGCTGTGCTGTGATCCCAGCAGATACCCAGGAGGTTAAAGTCCCCCACAAGAACAATGGCAAGTGACTGCGAGATTTCTCCCAACTGTTTATAGAAAGCTTCATCCACCTCACTGCTTTGGTTGGGAGGTCTATAGCAGACTCCTACAGCAAGATCCGCTTTATTGGCCCTTAACCTACTCCAAACACTCTCAACCCCGTTATCACTATATTTGATTTCTGAGCTCTCATAGTATTCTCTAACACACAGGGCCACTCCACCGCCTCTCCTTCCCTGTCTATCCCTCCTGAAGAGCTTGCAGCCATCGATTGTGGCACTCCAGTCGTGTGAGGCATCCCACCACGTTTCTGTGATACCTACTATGTCATAGTTCTCGTGTTGCATCATGGCTTCAAGCTCCCCCTGTTTGTTGCTCATACTGTGTGCATTGGTATAGATGCACTTGAGATGAGCTAATGAATCCAACACCTTTTTGTGAGTGTGGGCCCCATTCCCTACCAGACCCTTCTCAGGTGCTTCCACGGTTCCTAAACATCTTTCCTTTCTCTTAAATGAAGTGGCAGAGGGAGACCCCTCACCAGTCCACCATCCTTCAAGCCTTGGCATGCTTCCCTTGACCTTGTTCCTAACAGGCCCAGTTATCTCCCCGTCCCCCCTCATATCTAGTGTCAAAGCCCTGTCAATAAGCCCTGCTAACTGCTGCCCCAGAATCCTTTTCCCCCTCTGGGACAGCTGCATCCCACCTATTTTGTTTGTCACCAGCATACCAAATGCCTTATAAACTTCGCCATGATCAAAGAACCCAAAATTCTGACGGTGGCACCAGTCTCTGAGCCACATGTTAATCAGATGTGTTTTCCACCCTCTTTCAGTGTTTTTCCCTTCGACTTGAGGGATTGATGAAAACACCACCTGAGCTCCTGAGCCTTCAACTAGCCACCCCAGTGCCTTGAAGTCCTTTTTGAGTGACTTTAGACTTCTCTCTACCACCTCATCATTACCTGCCTGGATAACCAACAAAGGGTAGTGATCAGAGGGCTGCACCAGAGCAGTGAGCTTCCTTTTAATATCTCTAACCTGAGCCCCAGGGAAGCAACAGACCTCCCTATAGTATGGGTCTGGTCGGCATATGGGCCCCTCCGTACCCCTCAGAACAGAGGATGAGGCATCCACAACTTCTCTGGGCAACCTGTTCCAGCGTTTTTGGCTTTCTGGGCTGCAGGTGCACATTGCCAGCTCATGTCCAATTTTTTATCCACTAGTATCCCCAAGTCCTTCATTGCAGAGCTGCTCTCAATCCATTCATCCTCTAGTCTGCACCGACATTGAGGATTGCCCTGACCCAGATGCAGGACTTTGCACTTGGCCTTGCTGAACTTTGCAACCTTCGTACAGGCCCACTCCTCAAACCTGTCAAGGTTCCTCTGGATGGCATCCCTTCCCTCAAGTGAATCAACTGCGCCACGTAGCTGCGTGTTATCAGCAAACTTGCTGAGGGTGCACTCAATCCCACTGTCCCATTCAATCCCATCTCATTGATGAAGATACTAAATTTATCCCAGAACGGACCCTTGAGGGACACCATTCATTATTGGTTTCCACTTGGACATTGAGCTACTGACTAACTCTTTGGACACAGCCATCTAGTGAATTCCTTATTCATCCAACAGTCCGTTCATCAAATGTAAGAGTGAATTGACAATATTTACTTTTCTTTCAGACAGCTCTCTGATAACGCAATATATAGTAGTAAAAGCTTTTACAACCAGAATTATGTGCAGTAAATGAGCTACATTTTCTAGAGAGAAGGAGAATTCTCTGGACATGTTTTGGACCAAAGAAAGCATTTAAAACTTAAAAGCTAGATGCTTTAAATTATGGTTACCAATTTCATATCTTTGTTGCATCTAGGTATGTCTTGGGCTTTGCACTGGCGATAGCATCTGTAAAATGAAATATATAAGACAGAGCTGAATTCTAAATGTTTTTCACCTTTAATACATACCTTTCTTTTATATGTACCTAATACCTCGTTTCATCTTGACTACAGTATCTTCTTACTCCTGTTTCCCTTGCCCCCTTCTGGCAGCGAAGGTTTTATGTATTCCTAAAAAATAACTGAAGTGATCTGTAAAAATCTGTAAAATGCTAGCATGGGTGTAGTAAAGTGCTCAGAAAAGGAAAAACAAACAAAACACCAACCAACGAAACAAAAAGCCCCCTGGAAGGTGTTGCAGGCTGTATGCAGACTGTGATGACGTCTAGTAATTTTGTCTTGTCTTTTCCTCTATTGATTGGTTAACAAGGACTGTTACACAAAGATAGGGGGAACATAATTTTTAAATTACTTTGATTAGTTTTATCCTTAGGAAAATTCTGGTTGCAAAAAGAGTCACTAGATAATATATTTTATAGTGTTACAGGTGACTATATGGGTTTTTAAGATACTCCCTCATTTAGCTGTCATTAGCTGCCATGTCAACCTGTCAAATCCTTTTCAGAGCTTTTTATGTCTGTTCTCATCAGTGAAGCTTTTTGCAAGTCTTCACTGAGCAATCCAACAAACTTCAGACTTTTCAAGCTCCCTCCTTACTGCTAGCAAAAATGGCACCCCAGGTCTGTTGCTGCTAACTCCTCCTTTATTTTGTTTTGAACTTGCAGTTTGATCCTTTATCTCATTCTACTTATCCTATTTTGTAGGAACTACTTGTCTGAACACTTGATACTGTTCTGAAAACAAATTTTAACTTTAGTAATACTTGCAAAGGACAATAAAAATATATATGGTTCCATAATAATAAATTGATTAAGGAGTGTTTGGAGATTGTATAGTTTAATAGATTTTAGCCTTCACTTTTGACATTTTTAGGTGCTTGTACATTTTGAAATCCACTTTTTTGTGTCTTTTTCTTAAGAATGCAAAAGTTGCATGTAAATTACTTTTTTGAAACTCTGTTGCCACAGCATTTTCCTTCCTCCTTAGTTTTAGGGAAGTCACTGGATGGTGGTGAAACAGCAGTTTTTCCTGTTGAGGACTATTTAGGAAAAAAGGTTTGCAGTGGAAGAGAAGGATATTCAGACATTTAGCATAAGTCTGCAAGGTAGTAAAATAATCCTACACAATAGTACAATAAATAAGGGGTCCCAAATGCTTGTTACTTGTTTTGATAGTGATGAATTCTCTTAGACCTCTGGTGCGCTTATGCGGATTCTATCTTCTCTCTCACATTAATCAAACATGGAATACATCTAATTCCAGGATTTCCAAAGTTGTTTAGGGATGTTCAACAAAAGCATGCATAAATATTTGATTTGGATTTCTGAAAGCAGAAAATGAGCTAACTGATTTTTAGTTTTTTTAGTCTTGATTCTTTCATCAGGTCCCTCTTTTAAAAAGAATATGTAGAGTGAAACACCCTAAGACCATGGAAGTCACAAAGCTTTCATCTGAACTTTCCTTTTAGTTACATCTTTTCAAAATGAAGGGTTTTTTTATAGAAACAGAGAATCATCAAGGTTGGAAGAGACCTCGAAGATCATCCAGTCCAACCATTAACGTAACACTTGACAGTTCCCAATTACATCATGTCCCTCAGCGCTATGTCAACCCAACTCTTAAACACCTCCAGGGATGGGGACTCCACCACTGCCCTGGGCAGCCCATTCCAACACCTAACAACCCGTTCTGTAAAGAAATGCTTCCTAATATCCAGTCTAAACCTTCCCTGGCGCAACTTGAGGCCATTCCCTCTTATCCTATCACTTGTTACTTGGTTAAAGAGACTCATCCCCGGCTCTCTGCAACCTCCTTTCAGGTAGTTGTAGAGGGTGATGAGGTCTCCCCTCAGCCTCCTCTTCTCCAGACTAAACAACCCCAGTTCCCTCAGCCACTCCTCATAAGACCTGTGCTCCAGAGCCTTCACCAGCTTTATTGCCCTTCTCTGGACATGCTCGAGTAATTCAATGTCCTTTTTGTAGTGAGGGGCCCAAAACTGAACATTGTCATCGAGGTGCGGCCTCACCAGTGCTGAGTACAGGGGTAAGATCACTTTCCTGTCCCTGCTGGCCACGCTATTTCTGGTACAAGCCAGGATACCATTGGCCTTCTTGGCCACCTGGGCACACTGCTGGCTCCTGTTCAGCTGGCTGTCAATCAACACCCCCAGGTCCCTCTCTGACTGGCAGCTCTCCAGCCACTCCTCCCCAAGCCTGTAGCGCTGCTGGGGGTTGTTGTGGCCCAAGTGCAGCACCCGGCATTTGGCCTTATTGAACCTCATCCAGTTGGCCTTAGCCCATCGCTCCAGCCTGTCCACATCTCTCTGCAGAGCCTCCCTCCCCTCGAGCCGATCAACACTCCCACCCAACTTGGTGTCATCTGCAAACTTACTGAGGGTGCACTCGATCCCCTCGTCTAGATCATCAAGTAAGATGTTAACAGGAGTGGCCCCAAAACCGAGCCCTGGGGGACACCACTCGTGAACAGTCACCAACTGGATTTAACTCCATTCACCACAACTCTTTGGGCCCAGCCATCCAGCCAGTTTTTCACCCAGCCAAGCGTGTGCTCATCCAAGCCACGAGCAGCCAGTTTTTCCAGGAGAATGCTGTGGGAAATGGTGTCAAAGGCTTTACTAAAGTCAAGGTAGACAACATCCACAGCCTTTCCCTCATCCAATAAGCAGGTCGCCCTGTCGTAGAAGGAGATCAGGTTTGTCAAGCAGAACCTGCCTTTCATAAACCCATGCTGACTGGGCCTGATATCTGGTTGTCCCACATGTGTTGTGTGATGGTACTCAGGATGAGCTGCTCCATCAGCTTCCCGGGCACCGAAGTCAAGCTGACAGGCCTGTAATTTCCCGGATCATCCTTCCGACCCTTCTTATAGATGGGTGTCACATTGGCCAATTTCCAATCTGTCGGGACCTCCCTGGTCAGCCAGGACTGCTGGTAAATGATGGAAAGCGGCTTGGCGAGCACCTCAGCCAGCTCCTTCAGCACCCTCGGGTGTATCCCATCTGGTCTCATAGACTGGTGTATGTCTACGGGATGCAGTAGGTCACTGACTATCTCCTCCTGGATTGCGGGGGGGGTCATTCTCCCAGTCTCTGTCTTCTGGCTGAGGAGCTGGATTCCCTCAGTACAACTAGTCTTGTTATTAAAGACTGAGGCAAAGAAGGCATTAAGCACCTCAGCCTTTTCCTCATCACTCGTTGCCATGTTTCCTCCAGCGTCTAGCAGGGGATGGAGGCTTTTCCTGGTCTTTCTTTTGCTGCTGACATACTTATAGAAACATTTCTTGTTGTCCTTGATTGCTGAAGCCAGATTAATTTCTAGCTGGGCTTTAGACCTCCTGATTTCCACCCTGCATAGCCTCACAGCATCTTTGTAATCACTGTGAGTGGCTAGCCCCTTCTTCCAAAGGCTGTAACCTCTCCTTTTCTCCCTGAGTTGCAGCCAGAGCTCCCTGTTTAGCCAGGGTGGTCTTGTCTGTCGCTGGCTTCTCTTACAGCACCTGGGGACAGCCTGCTCCTGAGCCATTAAGACTTCCTTTTTAAAGAGTGTCCAGCCTTCTTTGACCCCAATACCTTTCAGGACCGTCTCCCAAGGGTTTCTGTCAAGCAGGTGCCTAAACAAGACAAAGTCAGCCCTTTGGAAGTCCAGGATATCAGTTCTGCTTAGCCCTCTCCTGGCTTCTCTAAGAATAGAGAACTCTATTATTTCATGATCGCTGTGCCCTAGTCAGCCTCCAACTGCCACATCATCCACCAGTCATTCTCTGTTCACAAAGAGGAGGTCCAGCAGGGCACCTTCTCTGGTTGGTTCCCTCACCATCTGTGTCAGGAAGTTATCTGCCACACATTCCAGGAATCTCCGGGACTGGTCCCACTCTGCTGTGTTCTATTTCCAGCAGATGTGTGGGAAGTTAAAGTCTCTCACAAGAACAAGGGCAAGCAATCGTGAGATTTCTCCTGAATGCCTATAGAATATTTCATCCACCTCTCTGTCCTGGTTGGGTGGCCTACAGTAGACTCCTACTACAACATCTGCCCTGTTGGCCTTCCCCCTGATTCTAACGCAAAGACACTCCACCCTGTCTTCACTACACTTGTGCTCAAAGCAATCATAACAGTTCCTAACATACAGCGCCACCCCACCGCCTCTCCTTCCTTGTCTATCCCTCCTAAAGAGCTTGTAGCCATCAACTGGCGCACACCAGTCATGGGAGACATCCCACCATGTTTCTGTAATAGCCACTACATCATAATTTTCCTGTTTCGTCATGGCTTCAAGCTCCTCCTGTTTGTTACCCATGCTGTGTGCGTTGGTATACACACACTTCAGATGGGCTGATGTCCCCTGCACCTTTTTGCATTTAGAGGTCCTAAGTCTGGCTTGAGCTTTCACAGGTGTTACTACAGTTACTGATCCATCAATATCCCTTGCATCTTTGTTGTGCTGCATGTCTCCATCCCTTGTCTCCACTGAGGTGGCAGGGCGAGGGTCATTGCTGGCACAACACCCCACAAGCTCTGGTAATCTACCCTGGGGCTTATGTCTGGGAGTTCCAGTTTTGTCCCCTTCCCCCTTCAAATCTAGTTTAAAGCTCTCTCAATGAGCCCATCTAACTCCAGCCCCAAGATCCTTTTCCCCCTCTGGGACAGGTGCATCCCATCTAATGTCAAAAGGTCTGGCGTCCTGTATACTAACCCATGAGTGAAAAATCCAAAGCACTGCCCTTAACACCAGTTTCGGAGCCACAGGTTCATCTGTTGAGTTGTCCTGTAATCTTCCTCATCCATCCCCACAACTGAAGGGATGGACGAGAACACTATTTGTGCCCCCGAACCCTTAACCAGTTTCCCCAAGGCCCTGAAATTTCTCTTCATTGATTTTGGACTTTTGGTAATATTGTCCCTACCTACTTGAAAAACTAAAAGAGGGTAATAGTTCTTGGGTCTCACTAGAGCGGGGAGTTTTGCCGTGAGGTCCTTGACCCAGGCCCCAGGGAGGCAGCAGACTTCCCTATGAAGTGGTTCTGGTCTGCATATTGGGCTTTTGACACCCATCAGAATAGAGTCACCCACTACAATGACTCTTCTGGGGTTATTTTTAGAACTGGTTTTAATACTTGGTCTACAGTGACCCAGCCTTGGTGGACCTTGGTCTTCCTCCTTGTTTTACTCATTTTCTTCATCCTTCTCTGTTTCATTCAAAAGTTCCAGGGCCCTGTATCTGTTGTGAAGGGACACCATGGAAGGTGAGGGAGGTCAGGAGTGGATTTTCCTGCCTCCCTGAGCAGGGACCTGTTTCCAATCTCCCCATCTCTTAGGTCCCCTCCTTCTGCCTGGTGATTGCCTGCCTATTTTGGAGCCTCCATTTGCTCCTGTTGCTTCAGGGTTGATAAGGTGCTACTCCACCAATCTGTTTTCCTTTCGCACTCCCTAATACTTCTTAATCTTTCAACCTCTTCTCTGAGTTCCGCCACCAGGCTGAGCAGGTCAACCAGCTGATCGCAGCGCACACGGGTGCTGTCACTGCTGCCCTCCGGCAGGACTGACGGGCTTAGGCACTCCCTGCAGCCCAGGACCCGGACCGCTGCATGTTTGCCTGGCAGCTCCGTTTGGGTCACCACGTTGTTTCTGGTGGTGGTTTTGATGTGAGTGGAGACCATGGTTCAGTCTACTCGTGGAGGACGGTAAGATGACAACTATTTCAGATGAGCTCTAGAGCCAGGAGAGGGACTGTGCCCTCTCCACTCACCCTGCCTGCACCAACTGCCGCGCCACGCCCTGTTCGCCCGCCCTGTTCGCCGCGGCCCTGAGGGCTGCTCTTGTACATGAGGGTGTTGGGCGTCGTCACTCCAGTCTCCGCCTGCCCTGAGTCCCCGCTGCTTTCGGTCACAGCTCGCTCTTCCCGCTCAGGGGGGAGGCGACCTGAGGCTCTCCCTCTTCCCTGGGCTTCTGCCTTCTTGGTTGCAGTTTTGCCGAGTGTTTTTGATGCTTTCAGAAGGGTCCCTCGCCGCTGTACTCCTCTTTGGAGCCCCTCTCCTCAGTGTTTTCTAATCCTGACCCTCTTGTTACAAAGGATTTTATACTTATTGCCACACGAAGTGTAATTTAATTTAAACTTTAAGTGTCAGTGATATATAAAGACCTGAAATGAACCTCTGGAAAGGGAATGTGGCTGTTGTTATATCAGCATGTAGCAATAGGGGACAGAAAGAACACTTAACAAATTCAGAGCAGATGATTTAATAAGCAACATAAAACTACCTCTGCTAATTTATGAAGCAGGATGCAAAAACCTGCTCAAGATTTCACACAACAGTTTTCATAAATGTGTTGAGTTGCGAAGGTGCTTTAAGATCTATACAAAAGACAGTAGAGCTGTAGTATAGCACTGAAGAACAGGGAACATGAAACCGGAGTACTATGTTCAGAGTCCTCTGTATGCACCTGCAGAACCAGTGTATCAAATGTGTTAATGTGAATTTACTCTGAATCTGCCATCAAAGGATTGTTATATGATGTATTAAAAAGGTTTTATTAAATGTGACTGAAATCATTCCATAGTGAAATTGGTAGAGAAGTAAATGTCAGACTAAAATGTTATCACTGTCTTTTCAAGATAATGAGGAAATTAAGCAGATTAAATTGAGACCAGCCCCTGAATCTCATCAAAAATACTGGGGCCTCTTGAAGGAGTGATACGGAAAGGTAAATGTTAACTTCGAGCTTTCTCTTCTTGATCACAGTACTGATCAAGACTACAGGTGATTTTTTTTGCTGGGTAGCAACATGACTGCTGCTATCCAGATGATACTGGACTGAAACGGCTCTCAGAGAACTGAAACCTACCTAAGGTCTGTCTGGTTTTGACATGGATGGCCTCCACTGCTGTTGCGGAACTGCTGAAATCGTGTGGTGTGTGAACCCATGTTAGATACTAGCAGCTGCAGCATTTTCCGTATGGTTGATGGGAGCTGCCTGCTCTTCTGTGTCAATGGTGTAAAATGGCCACAACTGATCAAAAGGTCTTACTTACCCCAGGTATAGTTCAATAGCAGTCAGTTCTTTTTACACAGCATGTTGTAGCCTAATACTTTTTTTTATTGTCCTTCTGTTGATGTCTCAGAGTTTGCTGTGCCATCTCCTTTCTTCTTCTAAGTGGGAAAGTAATGATGATGAAAGCAGTACATTCACATCAACTCTTGGCTACACATCAGCAGATTATTATTGTCACTTAGTTAAAAATGTAAGTATTTTGTGCAATTGAGATTTTGTAAATAATAAATCACCAGTTTATAAGAACGTACATGGAGCTGTCATTGTGATAAGGAACATGGACTGAACTTTGTTTATCTTTTCTTACATCAGTTACTTTTACAGCCTTTTAAGGGAGAAAATGAAGTGGGAAATCTCTGGACAAATGAGAAAGTTTTTGTTAGATTATACTGTCATAGATGTTCATAAAAACAAAATTTCTGTTGCTGTTGTGTTACAGCAAAAAAAAGTCTTTGCTATCATTAATTTTTTTCTCTGTTAAGTTTAAATTATATATATTATTTTGTGTATTAGAATGTAATTTTGGAATGTTTTCTTTGACTGTATGCACTGCATTGAAAATGGTAGATGAGCCCTAAATCTTAGGAAAAGTGTCTTTTACATTTAATATATAAAAATAATGGTAATAATATTTAATAATATGATGACTTAAATTAGATAAAGCAGAACAAATTCTTAGCAGTGCACTTCTGAAAGTTTTACCTCAACTCTTAGGTAAGCAGAACTAAAATAAATAGCTTCATAGTTTTCAAATGTGGAAGGTATATAATGTATGTTCAAAAAATGTTTTGCAACATAGTTTATTTAGTGATCCGGACAGATTTAATTTGGCACCAATAATAAATTAAAAAAAATGAAACTGAGTGGTCAGAGAAAGTTACTAACCTCTTCAGTATGTCAGTCACACAGAGAATCATGCAACTAACGTCTGCTTATTTGCAGTATGTGTAATATATTTTATTTTAATATTATTGTATTTTATTTAACAGATGGTCTTTTCATTAGTAACAGAACTCAAAGGAAATCAGTTCAATGGGCTTAACATTCAGGGGAGGTAGGTATTACCTAAACATCATTTTGATATGTTCTAGTTTGGATTGTTACAGTTCGGTGAGGACCTCTTTACATTCTTGGGCAATTTAGGCTTCAGTTGGAAAGTTTTGGATGTATATGTAGATAATTTCAGGTGTGGACAAGCTTGTTAATTTGTGCTTCACATAAGAGTTTATACTTAACCTAAGAGTCATGGAATGGTTTGGGTTGGAAGGATCTTTCAAAGATCATCTAGTCCAACCCCCCTGCCATGGACAAGGACACCTTCCACTAGACCAAGTTAATCAAAATCCCGTCCAACCTGACCTTGAACTCTTGCAGGGAGGGGGCAGCCACAGCTTCTCTGAGCAACCTGTTCCAGTGCCTCACCACCCTCACAGGAAAGAATTTTTTCTTATATCTAATCTAAGTCTACCCTCTTTAAGTTTAAAACCATTGCCCCATGTCCTGTCACTACGGGCCCTGGTAAAAACTCTGTCTTTCTTCTGAGATCCCTCTAAGTACTGAAAGGCCACAATAATTTCTCCCTGGAGCCTTCTCTTGTCTAGACTGAACAACCCCAACTGTCTCAGCCTTTCTTCACAGGAGAGGTGTTCCATCCCTCTGATCATTTTTGTGTCCCTCCTCTGAACCCACTCAAGCAGGTCCATGTCTTTCCTATGCTGAGGACTCCAGAGCTGGATGCAGAACTCCAGGTGGGGTCTCATGACAGCAGAGTAGAGGGGCAGAATCACCTTCCTCGACCTGCTGGCCATGCTTCTTGCAATGCAGCCCAGGGTATGGGTGTCTTCTGGGCTGTGAGTGCATATTGCCAGCCTGTGTCCAGTTTTTCGTCCCCAAGTCTTTCTCCACAGGGCTGCCCTCAATCCCTTTATCCCCCAGTCTGTACTGATACTGGGGATTGCCCTGACCAAGGTTCAGGACCTTGTACTTGGCCTTGTTGAACCTCATGAACTTCATGATCATAATGTTGGCTGCTATATGCATCCTTATAACCAAAGTTAGCTAGCAGTTACTATGAGAAAAAGCAAAAAAAAATTTCCGAAGGAACTTTTTTTCCCTGTTTGTGTGAGTGATAGCTTAATATGACAGAATGGTAGTTACTTTGCATTTGTTATTAATGATAAAATTAGTCCATGCTTATTTAAAGAACCTTTAATTTTCCTTCCTTTAGATCCTTGATCTGGTACCAGACAGTACTGTGGCAGTACTGTGTGTTTCATACACTACTATTTTAAATGTACACAAGAACACCCTTTAACTGCTTCCTTGGCCTGGTTTTCTAAGGATGAAAGTCTGAGAAAGTGGGTGGGAAGGAAATTGCGATGTGCTCTGGCCAGATTTCCAGTCCAGATAATAAAATGCTAATAATGATCCTGCAACATTCTGTGGGGTGTTTCTACATGTCTATGTGTAGTCAGTGAGAATAATCATCTTTTCATCCACATAAATAAATACAGTCAATTAAGCCAAAATCTGTGACCATAAAAAAAGGAATACATTTGCCTAATGCTACTGTTGTCACTATTTTTGACATGATCATGCCTTTTCACTGAGTAATTTGTGCCTTTCCACTGACCTTGAAATGCAGATCATAGTCTTTTGTCAATACTTTAAAAATTACTGTATTTGAGTATGTAGTAGAACCTTCTGATTGCATGCATAGTAAGTGTATTCCAGCTAAAAAACAAAAGCAAAAGTAAGGATATATTCAAATTGTGTCTTTTGTTTTAAATGTATGACTCTCCTGTGGATATTCTCTTGGTCTTCAGAGTCAAAGCTGCTGATGTGACGAAATGAGTTTTATGACCTATTTAACACCACATAGCCTGTAAAGTTTCAGCAAAGAGAAGGCTGATTGAAATATCTTCTTTGTATCATGAGCCAATAGCTTGGCTATTTTTCTCTGTGTCTTCTTGCACTTAGGTCTTTGTGTAAGGAAGAATAAATGAGCTGAATTCATTTAGAGCTGAATTTAGTATTGACATCATGGACACAGTTAATGAGGAGCATCACAAAGTTTTGTTCAATGTAGAAAACAAACACCCACATTTTATAAAGTAGGGTGAAGCAGACTTAGCTGAAGAGCTAGTGAGACTGTTGGAAAGAGAAATACCTGATTTCTACCACGAGAAAAGGAAAACTTCGAACTCAGGTGGATTTTTGAGCATAGAAATTGCAATATGTTTGTTTATTCAAGTTGCAGAGGCAAATGTAGTTTGCAGTTAGAGGTGTACATTGTCTCGTTTCTCTGTTCAGTGATGCTTACAGCAACATAGATGACAATGTGCAAATTCATTGCAAACAGTGGAATGCACTGTTCAGTATTCTCCTGGAACATATTTTGAAGTTTATGTAGAAAAAGAAGAAAATTGCCTTTGCAGTGTTTTTCTTCCGAAGTTAAGAGTAAAGTGAACTGCTACAGTTTGCTAATCCTGGATAAGGAATTAGAAACAGAATTATGTACAGGGGACTGATTTGAAGAGTCTTAGATTTGTGAAAATTACATATATATCCTGGAGAACACTACTGCACAATAAATATCAGCCCAATAATTACCATTCCTACAGAAACACTTCTCATAGAAAAACTGCATCTCAAATTATTTCAGTGTAAGAAACCTTAAACGCATATTTGGTTAGGTACTTAGAAATTTGAGTCTTTGAAAATGTGTCATGTTTTATTTCTGTCACTGTGGAAACCACAATGGTACTCTGTGTCCACAAATCATAGCACTTCTATCACAACATGTGCCAGTGACCAATAGGCAAGATCTGTTTGGGAGTAGTTTTAATACCTGCAGGGCAATACAGATAGCTCTTACTCAGAGCAGCCTGTAGTGTAATTCCGTCTCAGCTCTTCATAGACTGTATTAGTGGCTCTCCAAAAAAACAGTTTTGGGTTCTTGCAAAGAATGCACCCCTTTTAGTGATCAGTGCAATCAGGAGAACCTTCAGCAACTCAAGGAAGCCTTTTAAAACAACCTAGCACTTTTACATTTTCTAGAATTCAATATTTCTGATTTCTTAGTCTTCATAAATGTATTACTGTCCAAACTGCATCTAAAAAAATCTGCAGTTTCATCTGCTAGGAACTATATATACGCCAGGAAACTTGTGATTTCCTTTTGCAAATGCTATCTCTTATATTGTGTGCCATTTTCTCTTTTGTTTATGTTCCAAAGGTTTCATGTTTTGTTTATGTTCCAAGTTCCACTGTCTTTAATAATTTCTAAGTATCTAGCTTTAGCAAGCAGGTCAAGTGAGTGGTTTGTATAAGATCTAAAAGTGTTACATATTCCTTCAATTGTAGATTTGAAAGACAAAAATTTTTCAACTGAGGACTTGAAGACAGCAGGATTCATATTGTTTGGTTCATAGAAGTTTTCTCTGTTGAGAGGAGAGAGGTCAAGGAAACAACAGGAGGCCTTAAAAGCAATTAGGTGGTCTCTTGTGAGGGTCTAGCAAACCTTCATGGGAGCTGTGAATCTGTAGTTTTCCTTACCTGTGCTTTGCTGATCCAGGGAAAGACAAAACATTCCCTGCTAGGAAGGGTGTGATTACTGAGCGAGCACAACTGGCTGCATTCCAGAATTGGGTTGATATCCTTTATGTGGTTTGCCTTGAGCACTAAAATATCAAAATTTTATCTGACTTCTCCTTAAGATTTTTCAGACAATATGTAATGACATATAAACAGTCATTCCAATAAATGTTTGCTGCAGTTAGGTATGCATCTCTTACATTTAACCATCTGTAATTAATTTAATCTTCTTTTACTGTATCAGTTTAGAAATTAAACTTTTGACTTTTCTGTAATATGAATTGTGTTTATTTTTCCTTCAGAGTTTCAGCCAGTCGTGTGAATGCTGTGTCCCTTTTCTGTCTCCCTCTCATTACTTTGCCCGATCTAACTTCATTGCTGGAAACTCTCCTTCTTTACCATGGAGGTGCATCAAAAGAAATTCTCAGTTCAGAGTTTCTGGAGACTGTGAATGAGGCCTTTTTAAAGTAAGTGGCATGGTCTGTATGATTTTTATGCTCTTTTCATAAAGATTATTAATTCAATTAGATCTCTTTTCTCTGGGTTTGCATGCTGAATGCACTATACACCTTCTGCATTCTAGTAAAATATTTCCCTTGCAATTGAATAGCAGAGCTCAGGTTGTAGGCCAAAGCAGAATTTTATATTGCTTATGTACAAATTGTGGCATAACAGCTTTAAATATTGACTGAAACCTGGTCCCACCTTTTCTCTAAAATGGAGATTAAAATCTTCAATAGATTTCTAGAGATTTTGTGAAAGATTAGCACTTTTCATAAAAATGTTATTTACCTTTCACGTAAGTGTATCAACATTCTTAACTTGGCATTTTATTTTTAATGAGTCTGAGAGGAGCAGTTTGTGAAATATAACTTTGCTTGTTTTGCCGTGACTAAAACCACTGGTTTGATAAAATCAGTCTATGGATGAAAACCAGCTGAGTGAAACTGAACATCAGCAAGATTGGCTACGCCAGGGGAGGAAAGACATCAGGGAAAGCACAGTACTTTAGTTGAGAGTTGCTTAATTCAAGTTGTAGCTGAGGACCTGTATTATAAACATTTTTTTTAATACTGGAACAGTTCCTTTGTGAACACTTTACCTCAGTTATCCATTTGTCTCTTTTTTTAATCAAAGTTTTAATTGCTTCCTCTGTACTCAACATGGTAATTTCTGAGATGTTTCAATGAAGATTGTTATATTGCTCCATTGAGGGCGCTGGCAAAAATAAATAAGTACTGGAAAAGCCCAATTACTAATTTATACACATTATTAAAAGCTGAGGAGAAACAAGTGGAAAAGGAATGTGAAGGTCCATAGTGAAGTACGTGTCCCAAAAAAAGAGACAGCTACCTTTCGCTTGTCCATCTTCCATGGCTTCAGACTGGACGTGTTCCACAAGCAGTAATGCAGTTTGGAAAACTTTCCCAGCAAGTTCACAGGTTCAGCATGGATGGTCTGTACTGATGTCAGTAAGCCGATGAGCAGTCCATTATGACATACTTTTGCCATTTCATAATGTGAGTCTGAATCCTTTAGGTGGTCATAAAAGGTTCTTCTGACTGAAATAAACATCCGTTCACTTAACTTTTGAGCTACTTGTTTATCACAGTGAGGAGAAATAATTCAGTTCATATGGCTTTTGATTAAGTGACTCTTACAGGGCCCTTGACAAAAGTGTATGGTTTTCCTGAGAGCAGATGTAGATTCATACGTGCTTTGCATGGTGTACTCCTGGCCTGTCACTGAAGCCCACCGATCTTAACATGAATGTGCTTGTATTTTTTTCCCCCCCCTTTTAACAATTGAATTCTGTGTTCCCTAACTCTGTGGTGTTCTGTACACTTGTTTTCCTTCTGAACACGGATGAAGCCTGCTCCAAGAAATAGGGTTACTAATTACTGGGACTTGTAGTGCTCCACAGAACTCAGCATTGTCCCAGTGGGACGATCTGCAAGTTCAGTCACAGAAGGATAATGACTACAGTTTACTTCCTATATGGTTTTTAAATCTCAGGGTTTGAACACCTCCATGTAAGCTTATTGGATTTCTCTTCCTGGCATAATATCTATAATATTTACCATGCTACCACAAAAACAACAAAAAAAGAGGACTGTGGCAAAATTAAATAATCTCTTGGCATTCTTAATTTACTCTGATGTGCATATGTGCTTTAATAGTGATACTTAACAGCATAGTGAAATTGAGCATTGCTTTACAATTTTGAAAGTCTATGTACTTCAATAAATTTCTTGTCTACAGATGTACACTTTTAAATTAAGCTATTACAGTTTTGAATGGAAAAAATACAGCTTTTCTATGGAAATCAGAATTCTGAAGGTTCATATTTAGATGAATGTATGGTAAAATACATACATTGAAAATAGATCCTAAAATGATGTTAAATCTTCTTTCTGGTGGTATTTTTCTTTTTTATCAGTAGCTAGTATGCATTTACTCTCCAGCCCAATTTTAGTTTTTTTAATCTTTACTTGATTTAAGACCAGGCCACATTCTTGTTATTTATGTAATTTTTTTTTTTTTGTTTTTAACCTTTTAATTTACAACTATCATGGTAGCTGCAAAAATATTCCAGGATGTTTTGTGCTGTGATATCTCTTCTTGGCCAGTTACTTCAGTATATATTGATTTGTGTTGGTCCACAAAAAATTACAGTGTTTTCTCAAAATAAACTGTGCCTTTTGTTTCCTAGTGATACAACAGTATACTTTAGCTGAGCTATAGCTGAAGGCTTTAGGTGAAGAGATAACTATCTTTTAAAAGGCCCTGGTGAGTGTTGGTGGGCTGAAGACTTACCTACCTCTACATCATTTGTTGTTTGGGGTTTTTTTTAACTTATTTCTCTGCAAAGACAGATAGTGCTTTGATTTAGCCAGCAGTAATATCATCCGGGACCTTCCTGCTTATCTGTCAGCTACTGACACTTTCTGAGCAGATGGGTCTGCAGGAAGCTGCCTGGGTTTGAAAGAGCGCGAGAGTGGGGCAGGACCTTTCTTTAGAGAGGAAGGGAACTCCAGACTTAAACCTTCCATTTCCATTTGCCGGGTTCCATCATACCCAAATTTTTAGGTTTGTAAAGACATATGGTAAGGTTTTGATTGTAGATGATGGTGATTCCCTGCTATTCTTTGCCATTATTATTTGGTGTTGAACAGAGTACTGTAAGCAAGATTTTCTCTCTCTTGCTGCAGGTTGATCTTTGTGTCTTCTTTTTCCTCAATGTGCTTTTATAAAAAAAAAGTACATTTTTGTCTTCCTTCCAGTTTCTCAGGGAAAACAGTATTTTTCTCTCTAAACCAGGAAGAAGATCTCCCTCCCTGAATCAGCTGTCTTCAACCTCTGGCTGCGTCATCCACCAAGCCTTGAAAAAGCTACATTATATCTTTTAGACCAGCTGGTTTCCATTCAGTTGAACTCACTGGAAGAAGTGGCTTGTGTCATAAAAGAGTCGTTACTGGTATGTGCAACATGTAGTACATCTGATACTGCTCTTTCATGCTTCAGAAGTGACAGTTTCCAAATACATCAGCATACTTGAGGGAAATGGCTGTCATATGGCATATAACTTGCAAATGCAAGGACAAATCCTGAGTCTTACAAATGTCACCAAATTTTTAGTTTTTACACTGAATTTTACACTCATGAAGAATAGATGAAAAGATGAGAATCTGACTGGTGGGGGTGCTGAGTACCTTCCCTCTGTCTTAAAAAAATTATAAACCTTGGCCAGGGAGGATTTGAATCTGGTTTTACTTCAATCTCTGGGCCCTTGGGAGTTTAGCAGTTTAAACAATTGAAATTCCTTATAGATTATTTTATTATGGGCTGCTTAGTTACTTGGTTTTGTTTGCAAACCTGAATAAAATTCTTAATACAAAACATTTGCTAAACTGTAATTAAAGTTAGTTTTCAAGTGCTGTGTTACACAGTACACCAAAATTCTTTCCTATGAGAAAACATGACACAATACCTTTTCCAAAATAATGATCCAGTTTGCAACACTAAATGTAAATTTAGTTGTAATTACAGTGTGAAATAGCATGTGTGCTATGTACTTAAATTATATATTTCATAAAATCTATAGAAATAAAAAATGGCATATGGTATCTTATTTTCAGCCTATGAAACTGGTTACAGAGTATGTATTCTAGATGGGAAATGAACGATACCTTTAAATATTCTTCCTTGTTAATTGAATCTGCAAATTTCTATTTCAGGGATCCATTATAATACTTGCAAATCTTGTAAATGCTTGGCATCAACAGCACTTCGTATGTCATCTGGGGATCTAGATATTTCAGAAGACAAGGCTATATACAAGGCCTGTGCCTAATTTTTCTTTCTCAGATACATTGTGAGTTGAATACAGTATATGGTACCACACATTGCTGAAGAAAAAAATAAAAATATCTAGGTTACATATAAAAAGAAGTAAAATTTCATTTTAATTATTGGTTTATTGTTGTCATATTTACCTTGTCTTCACATCCTGATGTCTGAAAAGAATGGAACATTACTGTGCTAGCACACTTAGGTTGTCCTTACTTGCCTCTGCTTTAAAGACTTCATGCTTTTGAAATAAGATATTCACAGAGTGGAAAGACGAGCGCAGCAGCTTTGAATGCTGGTTTAGAGAGGACATCCTGTGGACAAGGAGTGGAATGAATGGAGGGAGAAAGAAGAGGGCAGTTGGAAGATGGATATTGTTGATCGATAGGCATTGATAAGAGGGAGGGTGCATAGATGGGAGATGGCATACCAAACAACAGGATGAGAAGCTTCAGAGAGGCAGTACAGAAGGAAAAGATTTGATCCAGAAATTGTGTTCTAAAATACTTAATGATCTTTTGTACAACTTGTACATGGTAATATAAATTTACTTGTGGGACCTTAGATCAGTCAGCACTTTGAATCCAACAGTATGATTAACTTAGCCTGCCTGCAAGATACTTGAATATTTCTTTAGGAATGTGGGTATGCATTTTTTGGCAGTTGGATTATCATATTTGTAGAATGTGACCTCTGTTTGCCTTATGGATATGGTAATAAAGAGTTGAATCATAAGACAAAGCTTGATTTACACATTTTTTCTATTTGGAAGAAAACCTCTAGAGTACAAATAAGCAGAAATATGTTAGTGATTTGATTATAGTATATGATAAGAAGGAAATTTCAATTTACCTAAATAAAATATCTTGATACAGTAACCAAACTGTACATAAACCTCATAGAGATCTTTGGTACCCAGATAGTTGTAAACCACCATACTTCTGTTATGAAAGAAACTTGATATGCAATACTCCCATATTTTAATTCCAAGAGTAATTGTAATGTGGTGGTCCACTAACTTGTGTTTTATATGGTATGCTATTAGGTTTGTGGTTTGGGGATTAAACTGGAATTAATTTTGGAAATTCTATAGTTATTCAAGAGTAATAAAAACAAGTCAAGTGACTATCACAAGTGGTTTTTTAGCTTTTTCAGAATTTGGTAGGTGAGTGGATGTCTTCCTTTCTGAAGCAACTTTTAGGTTTGTATGTGTGCGTTAGCAACTAAAATTTAAATAAATACACATTTTAGAATTCCATGCTTTACCAGAAATGCATAGATATGTATATAAACAGAGTTTTAAAGCACATGTATGTAAAAAGAGATGTGAATGAATCGGTGTCAATTATAGTTTGTGTTCAGTTCTTAGCTTTCCAAAGTATTTCTTTTGAAGTTATGTTGCAAGAAAAGTGCAATAGGTGGAGAGGGCTTAAAATTTGTTGGCTTCCCTTTTATAAACCATCTGTTACTGCTGCATTTTTGTTTTTCTACCTTGTCAGCTTTCCCAAGTCTAGCCCAGCATCGAAATTCTGTTGTGCTCTGCAGTTAAAGCTCTAGCTGTGGGGTCTCCCTTGCTGTTAGTTTTGCTTCAGAGCAAATACAGTTTTAGTGGGTGATATGGTGACTCTTGCTTGTATTGCCTGACAGGATACCAAGTTGGAGACTGCTCTGGTTCCCATGCCCTTGCACTGCCCTCTTGCTGTGCCTTATCCCCAGGTTTCGAGCCTAGCTGGATCCACACTCACCTTTCACGGGGATCTGTGCCAATGAAACAGGCATTAATGAGGGAGAAAGGAGGAAGGGTAGGCAAAGAAAATGAGAAGCTTTTTTTCTTCTTGTAATACGTTCCAGTTAAGTTACAATTAGTTCCCACAGATTGCCTGTTTTCAAAACTTGTGTTGTAAAATTTTTGAAATAGTGCACACTAATATATTCACAATGTTGATGAATTCAGGAGCTTTTTAAACCTCTGTAAGAAGATGTTTGTGCTTTTAAAATAAGTGTATGCTTCAAAAAAAAAAAAAAAAAAACCATGGCACTTGGTAGAAGGAAAAAAAAAAGTGACATTTCTTATTTTTAATTTAAATATAACATTCAGGAATACAGATAAATACACAGTTTGGAAATACAGACAAACATTTGAAATACAGCAGCGTAGTACTTTCATAAAGCTAGATGTGTTTAACTGTAGAGATGTGATGTCCAATGAATTGCATGTGAGTCTGGAAGTCAAGAGAACTGGTATTTTTGGTGATACCACCTCAAATCTGTTGCTGTGTGATCTTGGGCACAACTTGTTTCCTTATGTTTACTCTTACTTGCAGTTGTTACAGAGCATTCTATGATGTGAATAAAACGCAGTATATGATTATTAGTCTGTTCCTCTTTGTGCCATTTACTTGCTTCCTGTAGTTACAAATGTATTTTTCTTATTTCTGTATTCAATTCTGGATTTGTATTATAAATTAGTTGTTTAGGATTCTTCTTTCTGATAATACAAATACAAAAGTTAGTGTAGTTCTACAGAACTTGTGTATCTAATGCTTTATGTTATTTTCCTATTCTATTTCTTTCAAAAATCACAGTGTTTTTCTGTTTTTTTTCCTGAAGAGCCATATATTCTTAAAATATATAATCATAGTATCACACATGCAGCTCCAATTCCCTGTGTTTAGATCTTTTTGCTTTAGTATGTGTAATGCTATATGTATTGTGCATGTTTTAAAAGTGATGGAGCAAGCTCCTGGTAGACAGTATGTTTGATTTTCTGAACTATCTGTGAAAAATATTGCATAGTTGCAGATGATATTATTAAAATGTAAAATGCCCTTTTATTCTGAAAAAATAAGGAGATAATGACAACAGCATGAAAACCCTGTGAGAATCCCTCCTGAAATTGATAATCCCTCCCAAACTCCAGAATTGCTGCTGGCCACAGCAGAATTGTGCTGCCTGTGCTAGTCTTGCTACACAGCAGGCAGATCTTCAAATTGCCTTGGAGACTTTTGCAATATGAGAGCATTCTTACTTTGAGTGCTTGCAAATTAAATCCATGCAGTCCATTGATCAAAGTCTTGTGGAATTAGATATCCAACGGTGGGGTTTGGGGTTGTTGCTTTTTTTTCCCCCCCCCCCTTTTGATACCAGTGATGAAATTCATATTGATTTCAGTAGTGTAGATTAAATACTAGGAGCTATTAACTGTGGTTTCTTTAGTAAGTACCGTAGATTGCTGCTGTCTGGCAGGAAAGGGTGGAGAGTTTTTCGTTGTTGCATACAGCACATTGATTTTGGTCTTGTTCAAAAGAACTATGATTTAATCTTGATATGTGTGGCAGTGTGCTGGTGGACCCTTTCTAGTTCATATTCAACCAGTCTGAAGCAACAGTGGGTTGGTATGTCATCACAGAAGCATGTGTGTAAGGGTAGGTAAAGTGAAAAGACAGTGGAGAAATGGCTGAATTCAACCATTCAGCCCATGGGACTGGAAAACATACTTCTTGCTTTGCACTGTTTTCACAGAATTGCAGAATGTTTGGGGTTGGAAGGCACCTCAGGAGATAGTCTAGTCCAAGTTTTCCTTTGGAGAAAAAAAAAAGGGGGGGATGAACGTATCTCTGGTTTGCTTCATCCAGCCATTTTTTTTTTCTCCTTCCAGCAGTGGAAGTTTGGAGATCAGCCTTGCAACAAGCTGCATGCTGTTCTTCACACGTCCAAACAACCGGCTGTAAATACTGTCGAACACTAGATGGCACGCGTTCAATAGGACAACTTAGCTACAGCCGTGTGACAAAGAAAGTGTGGTAAAACATGGAAATGAGGTGCCACTTAATATTTCCAGTATGGCAAAGACAACTGTGAGAAACAAGGAGCTTTTCTAGACAGTTTGTATTAAAGGTTGTCTCTTTATTTTCTGATATTATCATATGGGGATGAGATAAAGTCCTCATTCTGCCTGTGAGCAATTAAAAAGAAAAAAAATTCTATTCTACTTGGTACTTTTTAGCTTGAAACAAATGCATAAAAGTTTTCTTTGGAATAATGCATCAGGCGCTTCAAGCTGTTACAATAAATGCCATTAATAAGAGCTATTCCTTTCATGCATCCTGAAGTTTATAGAATGCATTTGATTAAACATGCATTACTCTATATTGTTCAAAAACTATATTCTTATCAAATCTTCATGTGCTAACTTCAGAAACAGCGTGAATTTGTTTTTTAACTTAGGCAAATATACATTGGGGAATGTGTAAGTAGTGTTTTATTCTTGGTGCTCTAGAAAAGCCTAATAAATCTTAGAATTTAAGAGTATGGGATTAGAAAATAGTGTGTTTACTAGTGCATGTTTACTATAACAACTTTCTTAAAACAGTCTTTTGTGTGGTAGCATGATAAAAAGCTTCACTAGTTTGAAAAAAGCCACATTTTGATGCACTGAGATGTTAGCTTGGACTAGCAACTCTGAAATTCACAGAAGGTAATACTCTGAAAAAATGTCTTGGACCAAGACATGTCTTGTGTGTGGTAGTATTAAAGACAAAGGCGATAAAACAAATTTAATTTCTGGAATTTAATTTTGAAGATGTAGCAAGAATCTCAAAGTACATCCAAAAGGGATTGTCTGTGAAGTGGAGAGAAAAGCTTTTTGTAAATCTGCTCTCTGTCTTACTCTAGTAATTGCATGCAACAATCTGTTCTTTCTAGCTGCCACCTTTTAGTGTTTTTAGCGGTGTTTCCATTAACAGGTTGGGATCCCAGGTATTTGCATTTATCAGCCGTTTAGCATTCTTGGTATGTCTGTGAATCTCCTTCCATGACTTTGTTATAGTGATTTTGAAGAATCTAATCCTGAGGAAATCTGAGAGTTTAGTAAGAGTTTATCTGAGGTTTACAGTTTAATAATTGCAGTGTAGTAGCATCCATGAGTTAAACTGTAAATTATACCGTGGCAGTTGTTTGAGTTGCTTCTTATTAATGACTAATTTTCTTTCATTTATCAACAGCCACAAGCAGCAATCCATCCTGCCATTTTCAGAATTGTCAATGAAATTTTCAAGTAAGTTTTGAAATTATAGTGGGAAGTGTTTCAAGTGATCAGTTTAAAGGAGGAGTATTATAAACTGGGATGTATTATAATTTCAGGATGTCTTTTTCTTTACCTGTATGCCTTAGTGTCCTTTTCTGTGTAATATACTGCAAATAATGAAAAATGTTAAAAATCTTGTGAACTTTGCATAAAAGTTACATTATAATAATCATTGATACAGTTGACTATATTGTGTTTAGCCTTTAAAATTTATAATATATTTTGTACTTCAGTAGAGATTTGTGGTTGAAATGTGATTTTGAGGTGAATAGTATAAATGCTGAAATGACTTGGCCCCTGCCAGCATGAAGATGGAATTTAGCTAAAACATTTGCACTTAACAGTGTAGCTTAACATAATGTTAATAGTCTTCAGGATTTATGTCAGATGTGCTCTTAATGACATGAAACTATTGATCTGCCTGAGTTTGGCTTTGAATGCATTATTATTTTAAAGCAATATATATTGTTTACCACATGGGGGCTTCTAGTCCTTCATACTCAGTTCTCAGTGGCTCTTTCTCTTCACTTACTATTTTATCATTCTTTTTAAGCGGATCTACTGCCAGGGTTATCAGTATTACAATTTTGATACAACAGTAATGTATTTAGTGACTGATATTCTTTGTTCAAGTGTTTTCCTTCTTAAGAAGAAAGGGCTCCCAGGTGCACATGTTTGGGGGCATTTGTGTGTCTCTGTGCATGTTTAGGTTTGTGCTGGCACTAACAGAAGATTTTCTGCTGTAGAAACTGTAGGCTGCTGTGTTGTGAGAGTGGAACCACTTGAGAGCTATTGCTATGACAGTCCTTTCTGTTGCTGTGGTCCAGTGTCTGAGCACAGCTGGCATTTTCTGAATAGTTGAGACCAGTCACTTCTGCAAAGCAAAATGCACTTGAAAATGGATGTGACTTCAACAGACCTGTTATCAGGAGGTCTCAACAGACCTCCATTTCTTAGGCTAGAGGCTGTATATTGTGATGGTATGAGGAGACAAAATTTGTTCAAGGTTCTTGTCTTATTTAGGGTCATAGTATATAAAATATTTTCTAAAAATAACACAAGACTCTTCTGCACCCTTTCCATTTGGTAAACAGTAGAAATGGATGAGATGCAGTTTCTCCAGATAATTCAGGACTTTGTCCAGCAAAGTATTTCCTAATAAAACTTTGCACTTGTATTAATGTTCCAAACCATCTTAGAAATTGTGTTATCCTGTTGCTCAGCCTACATCTCTGCTCCTTTGCTTCCTTCATACTGCTTAGTATGCTTGTTCCTCTACATTGTTGGTATTAAAGCCTTAATATATTTTTAAAATACTATGTTTTAGGTCCTCTTGGTATTATGTGAAGCTATGCAGGTTAGCTGGCTTTTGCAAACCAGTTGGTTTCTGCAGCTTTGTGTTCATTTTTGTTGTATTTCTGTGACATCCTTCCCACTATAATCAAGCGGTGTGCAGATGTTAAAATAATACCTCGGATTTAGACACATGAGAGCTGCTGATAAAAAACTTGTACTTCATTGCTTGTAAACTGTGTTATGCTTCTAACAGCTGGCACAAAACTCCTTTTATTTTGGAAGTTAATATTCTGTTAGAAGTACAGATCTAAGCATTGTGTCTCTTTCAGGAATAACTTTTCCTGCTATTTGCATGCTTTTTATTGAGGTTGATTGTGCTAAATTGTTTTATCTCAGGGATGTTAACTTGTGTTTTTACTTCCCAAGTAGAAGCTTATTTTGTTGCTATGTGTGGCTGTATAGAAGTCCATACACCTAGACTGTCTTGACTTTCTGTGTACTATTTCTTGGGTCTATATTAGTGATTATATTTGCCTGTAGTTTTGCAAAGTTTCTCTGTTACAGTAATGTGTTAGCTATTCTTATCTTTTAGATCATTACAGGAAGAATGAAATAATTCTCTAATAAAAAGCTTACATCTCAGAGACAGCTTTTGAACATTTTTTCTCCTTAGTATTACATGTCTTTCAAATAAGAGAATGAAAATTACACTTTACTGCCCATGTTGATTTTCTGTTCCATTTGCTCAAGGTTACATTATGCCTTATGGAAGGCCAGTTAAAGCATTCACTTTCCTGAGCCTCCAGAGTGGATTTTATGATTTCATCACTGAAAGCACATTGAAATTCATTGGTCCCTAATTAAATCTGTAGCAGTTACAGACCTAAAGTACTCATTTCTGTTTGTTCTGCTGATTCATTGCTTAATGATCACGAAGGAGTCACAGCAATTGAAGAGCAGCTGTATTATTTAATATTTAAGTTCAGTCTCCTTGTGTAGTTTTTTAAATTTGTAATTTCTAAATTTGATCAGCAGCTTTTGTTTATTTGTTTCCCTGGCTCCGTGAAAAATGTTATATTTAACAGTTTCAGTCCAGATTTTTTTTTTTCCTCCAGGTACCACACCCCAGGAGATTTTACTAGATTTCACATTCTAATTTGAGATGGCCTATGGGATGCAGTCCCACAAAGCACTAAAGTATGCTTAACTGCAGGCATGGGAATAGTTGCTTTGAACCCAGTAAGACTGTTCAGATGCCTGATTTGCCTAACAAAGTTGTGGTAGTCTCTTTTAATGTTACACTTTTTTTCCCCCTGTTGGTAGTGTAAATTATGAGTGTCTGCATGTATATTGTACATATTTACTAAATCTAGTTTATTTGTAGGAGTTGCATTTTTTTAAAGTAAAAGTAAAATGAAAAAAGCCTGCAAAGTTAGTATATCCATCTGTTTCCACACTGCCATAATGAGCTTAGACACAGCTTGAATCTACAGCATACAAAGGATGTATCTCTTTTTTCCTCATTTCAATTAACAGTGGTGTGACGGGCAGACTAATTATCTGATCTGTCGTAATCTAATTTTTCAATGCTTAGGAATGCACTGCGGGAAACTAGTGGAACTCCAGAAATTATGACCATAATACAGATGTTTATACAGCTCTTCCTTCAGGCTCATCAGAATGAGAACAAGCAGGTTAGTCAAGATCTATCTTAATGTTTCTTTTCAGTGAGAAGATATGAAATGTTAACGAGAACAATTCAGCTGCTAAGAATGGTGACTGAATATAATGAGCTAAATAACAGCATGTCTCTACAGCTGTATATAAATGTGTATCCAGTTCAGTTCAAACATTTTCACCTGTAAACAAAATTATAGTGTGAAACCAATATGTAAGAGCAATTTACCTGACTTTACCCTGAGTAATTCTGCAACCTAAACTGTGATTTTCAAAGGGGCAGTTCCCTTGGTGCTGAAGTTTCTGCCTGTATAGTGAACATGGTCATGATCATCCATCTTTGATAGAAAGGATGAAAAACTTTAGATGTGTTTTTCTTCTGTAGTAGCAGGGTTTCTGATAATAAGTGAAATGGAGATAATAACCCCAATGCCATTCTCGCAGATAATTGTAAGTAGGATACCGAATAGCCAGACTTGCCTGTTCAGAAGGTAAAAGACAGAATACATACTGGTTTCAGTTTCTGGTCTTCAACAGTGGCCTCCTAGAAATTTTTCCTCAGTCTAAAGCTTCAAATTTAGTGTCTCTTCTTCTGCCCAGATTTTTATACAGGTTTTACTGAACTGAATCAAGTAGAATTACTTTTGTATGTGTTTAAACAAGAGCAGAATCAGTTTCGAGTTTTTAAATTTCAAAATGGAGATATGAAAAAGCCTTGTCTTGTTTATAGGTTGCAAACTTCTTTTCAGGTTCCCAAATCACGTTGTCATTTCACATCCTGACCATTTTGTTTGGTTGTTTTAACTACAATTCATATGATGTAAGCTTGGAAAGTATCCTATCATTTAATGGCTGTCACTTTAGACTTGAGAAAACTTCCAGTTCCTTTGATTTTTGCGTCTTTTTGGGGAGGTGGTAGTTAAGAAAATTTTGGGACTTCTTGGAACTTGTGACATACTGGCCTTTAATTAGCAGTGTGATTGAATCTGTCTTCTAGCTTCAGGCAATATGAATTAAGGATGAAACTGCAGCTGTCTTGCTTAATATATAGGTGCTGTGCATGTTAATTTTATGGCACCCTGACTGCATGTCAGCAGTACACTGTGTAGCCCCAGGTGGGGGTGACTGGGTGGAGAAGAGTAAAAATTCCACACCCATCAGACACCCAAGAGCTAATCCTGTTGTGCAGGTGATACATTTGCTTCAGGGTGAAAGTCCTTCACCTGCTGGCATTTTGACATGGACTATTGCCCACTTTTTTGAAGTGGTTTTAAATGTTAAGTTTGCTCTATTTAACTTGTATATAGTTTAATTCATGGGGCTCTAATTAAGGTATTGCTTTCACTATTAGAATTTAAAATCCCTTGTTTCACAGTTTATGAATTCAACCATAACATTGACTAACAGTTGGCATACAAAAATTCAGGGAGAGAGTGTCTCCTAAACTTTGTTTAAATCAGTCAGATAATTTTTTTTGTCATACCAGTATTACATATATTCATAAGGCACCCATCTGTGTGGTATCTGGATGCCTTTGACAGGACATAATGTGCTTCATTAGCATTTCACAGAGGAATAGTAAAACCATTAATGACAGAGGACAGAGAGGCTTCTAGCTGGGTCATCTGAGACCTTAGGAATTTATAGTACAGTTAATTGAAAAAAAGGCTAGGCAAACAGATACGCCCACAAAATTTTCAAGAGAACAAGGTCATGTCTTGCACAGGTTTACAAGGTGAACGATTCTCTATTTCAGTGTGGCAGCTGTCAGAAATAGCTGTCTTTTCTAATAACTTGTAGACCATTTAGAGAGAACAAGGTTTGGCAGAAAAAAAGCTGAAGAGCGTGAAAATACAGTGCTACAGGGTTTAGAAATAGTCTTGTTTCCTTTTGGGAGACTGGAAAGGGTGTAAATGGAACATGAGGTTTAAACCTACTTAAGAAAAAAGACCATTTATGTAGTTATTGAATAAGAAATTTTAAAATGGTTGTACTGAGATCACTGTTGGGATAATCCTTTCCATGTTTTGTACAAGCAAATTTTCAAGTTTGTGAAAGTTGACTAAGGATATTTTGGTCATGTTGCTTGTAAATTTATGAACTTCATGTTTTTATTTGATGGAAATTATAATTTCCTTCAGGATTATTTTATGAATATGTATAATGTTACTGTATATTAGCTGCCACTTATAGATACGGGAGCACGCTTACCTTTGCGATGCTATTTATGTGTGTGCCCAGCGCTGCAGTAAAGAATGCCTGCTTTCTAAAACTCCAAAACAAGTCTTAGAGAGTTCCTCTGCTGGCTTTTATGGTAACACCTTGATCATTTCAAAATTGTCAGTGGTTTTCATCTGAAATTTTGTTTTAAATAGCTGGATAATTATTTTATGCCAATGTTCAAATTTTATTTCCAGTTATACATCATGGCAATTATTATAACCAGCCACATCCAAACTCGTTCTGTCTCTTTGTACCTTGTTTTGCACTTTGTGATGGCTTATGTAAGGAAAGAACTGCCTAAAATACTGTATTTGTATGATAGGAAGCAAACATTTTTTACTTTGCTTAAACAGTATGCTGAAAACTGATTTTCACTTACTTTACTGTTTTCATATGTAACTCATGCTGTGGGTTGTCTTGGCTACTACTAACTGTGTTAAGGGCTGCTTTTTCATGGGGATTTTTGGTTCAGACTAATTGGCTACATGCATACTTTAGTATAGGGATTATTAATTTTTAATTAACCTAATTCCACTTGACAAGTAGACTTTTATAGTCTTACCATACCAGTGATACATAGACTGTCTGAGAATACTGTATATATTAGTCCTTGATTTCTTAGCAACAACTAAAACCATCAGTATATTATCAACATTCTTCTCATACCAAATCCTATAATGAATCTAAAATGCAGCACTATTCTAATTACTAAGAAGAAAAATTAGCTCTATCTCAGTCGAAACCAGGACAGTATCCACCCCTTATTCCATACTTCTTATTTACGCTCAGATTCTATGTTTTCCAATACAGTCTAATTAATCACCATAATTTTCCCTGTTTTTTGATATATGGACACAGATACTGTTCTCTTAGTCTGTGGCTCCCTTCAAAATATGTAGTGAGTTCATTTAGTCCATAACTTTGTGTTTCATCTGTCATGACAGTCTTTCAAGGCAGGAGGCATGAGGTGGAGTTGGCTCAGTCAGTGGAGTGGGTTTCATTGGACACAGCAGGAGGATGGTGTATAGTCTCTGGTTTATGCTACATCTGGAGCTTGTAGCTGGTGTATCTGGTGTGGCCTGTGCTCACGGTCTGCAGGTTGAAGATGTCGATCTCGAGGAAGTTGCTGGGTGCCAGTTGTTGAAGCTAGTCCTGACTTCATCAGTTCCTTTTTCATTAATCTGGGTGATTCTTAATATGATGCCATTAGTATAATATGTATCAACCATAGCAATGATGATATGCAATGACAGGGTTATTTAGTAATTAATACAATACAATTCAATTTATCAGCTATTTTCACCCAAAATCAAATCCCTTTGAAGCACACATCAGACTTCCCCATCCTTCTGCATCACCCACCAAGTGTACCCAGGTCCCTGGGCACAAGTAATCCCACACTTGAGTTTACCTTCACCCAAGGCAGCAATAACCCAGACTGTCTTCCCTAGCATATTTTTAATGTCCATACAGGGACTTTATCCACATCTACAGTATGTAGAAGGTTTGATTGGGCAGGGCCAGCTTGACTGACAGATCTCCCAGTGTTGACTAACCATGTGGCTTTTGCTAAATCTGTATCCCAGTGTTTGAAAGTTCCATCACCCATTGCTGTCAGTGCAGTTTTTAGCAACCCATTGTACTACTCAATTTTACCAGAGGCTGGTGCATGATAGAGGATATGATATACGCACCCAATGTCATGTTCTTTGGCCCAAGTGTCTATGAGATTGTTTCAAAAGTGGGTCTCATTATCTGACTCAGTTCTTTCTGGGGTGCCATGTTGCCACACTACTTGCTTTTCAAGGGCCAGGAGAGTGTTCTGAGTGGTGGCATGGGGTGCAGGATACGTTTCCAGCCATCTGGTGGTTACTTCCACCATTGTGACTACATAGCGTTTGACATGCCAGGTGTGTGGGAGCGTGATACAATCAATCTGTGTGCAGGGTTTGTGTGGTGGGGTTTTTGGTAGCAGGGGAGGGGCTACAGCCGTGACCCCCTTGAGAAGCTTCTTGAAGCTCCCCTGGCAGCAACTCAGACCTACCTCTGTTCAAGGCTGGGCAAATTAGCGACAGTGGCTGCACCTCTGTGATAGCATATTTAAAAAGGGAAACCTGGGAGGAAGAGCAGGAGTTGTGAGAAGGAGTTACAAGAAGGACACCTATGTGAACACCGAGGCCAGTGTAAGAAAGGAGAAGGAAGGGGGGGAGGTACACCAGAGCGGAGACCCCCCTCCCCTCTATCCCATGACGAGAGGGCAGGCCACCCCCCCCCCCCCCCCCCCCCCCATAGAGGCCCATGATGGTGCAGAGATCCACTTGCAGACTGTGGAGGACCCCACATTGCAGGCAGCTGCACCCAAAGAAGGCCAGGACTCTGTGGGAAGAAGAAGCTCTCACTGTTGTAGTTTGGTGCTGGGAGGATCGCAAACACTCAGGGGTGATCCATGCCGAAGCAGCATGGCAATGACTGCAGCCCATGGGAAGGAATCACGCCAAAGAGAGTTCATGGAGTTCCCCCCCACCCCGCCCCTCCAAGGAGGAAAGAGTGGTGGACTGACCGTAACCCCCATTCCCTGACTCTTGCACGGCTGGGGAGGAGGAGGTAGAAAGAGAACAAAATTGAGCCAGGAGGGGTGGGGGGACATTTTTTTAAGATGTGGTAACAATTCTTATTGTGCCACTCTGTCTGTTAAGTGTCGTTGTTGTTAGTGTTTGAATTAAATTGAGTTCATTTTCTTCCCCTAATGAGTCTGTCTTTTCCCCCTGACCATAACTCGTAAGTCACCCCTCCCTGTCCTTATCTCAATTCTGAGCCTTTTGTGTTATTTTCTCCCCATTCCTGAGGGGGAAGGTGTGAGTGAACAGCTTCGAGGTGCTCAGTTGCCCTCTGGGCTCAAACCACGACAATCTGCCAAGCCTCCCCATATTTTAACCGTTATCCTCCATACCGAAGAGGTTTTAACTGTTCAGCTGGCTTGATCACAGCACATGTTTCACATTCATGAGTAACCTGTGCAATAGTGTCCATGGTTAAGTCCACCCCTCAGTCATGAGCCCATCTGTATGTTGCATCTCTTCCCTGATAGCCTGAGGAGTCATGGGCCCAGCAAGCCATAAATTGTTCACCCTGATGTTGCCAGTCCACATCTACTTAAGCCACCTTAATCTTAGCAGCTTGATCCATCTGTTCGTTGCTTTGATGTTCTTCAGTGGCCTGGCTCTTGGGTACATGAGGATCTATGTGATCAGCTTTCACAACCAGGTTCTCTACCTGAGCAGCAACATCTTGCCATAATTCAGGAGCCCAGATAGGTTTACCTCTGTGCTGTTCATTGCTCTAGCTATGCTCCCTCCCAGCTTCTTGGGTACCTGTGCACTAGCAGGACATGGGAAATTGAAAAGTCACAGAATCACAGTCCCTCTTTAAGTACTGGAAGGCCACTATAAGGTCTTTCCAGAGCCTTCCCTTCTCTTGGGTGAACAACCCCAACTCTCAGCCTGTCCTCATAAGGGAGGTGCTCCAGCCCCTGATCATCTTCATGGCCCTCCTCTGGACCTGCTTGAGCAGGTCCATGTCCTTCTTATGTTGGGGGCTCCAGAGCTGGACACAGTACTCCTGGTGGCATCTCACCAGAGTGGAGCAGAGGGCGAGAATACCCTCCCTCGGCCTGCTGGCCACACTTCTCTTGAGGCAGCCCAGGATATAGTTTGCTTTCTAGGCTGCAAGCACACATTGCTGACTCGTATTCCGTTTTCCACCCACTAATACCCCCAAGACCTTCTCTCCAGGGCTGCTCTCAATCCACTCATCGCCCAGCCTGTATTTGTGCTTGGGATTGCCTTGATCCATGTGCAGGACCTTGCACTTCATCTTGTTGAACTTCATGAGGTTTGCACAGGGCCACCCTCAAGCCTGTCAAGGTCCATTTGAATAGCATCCCTTCCTTCCAGTGTCTCGACTGCACCACACAGTTTGGTGTTGCCAGCAAAGTTGCTGACAAACTTGCTGGAACTCAGTCCCAAGGCCTTGATACCTTAGCAACAAATGAAAACATAAGTATATTATCAGCATTGTTCTTATACCAAGTCCCATACTGAATCCAAAACACAGCACTATTCTAGCTACTAAGAAGAAAAATTATCTATGTCCCAGCTGACACCAGGACACCCAGGACCATGTTCAGTCAGCCTTTGAGTATCTCCAAGGACTGAGACTCTACAACCTGTCTGGGCAACCTGTGCCAGTGCTTGGTGACCCTCACAGTAAAAAAAGATCTGATATTCAGATGGAACCTCCAGTGGTTCAGCTTGTGCCCTTTGCCTCTGTTCCTGTTACTGGGCGCCACTGAAGAGAGCCTAGCTCCATCTTCTTTGCACCCTCCCTTATACATTGATAAGATCCCACTTGAGCCTTCTCTTTTCCAGGCTCTCAGCCTTTCTTCATAGGAAAGATGCTCCAGTCTCTTAAGCATCCTTGTGGCCCTTTGTCGAACACTCCAGTATGTCATGTACTAAGGAGCCTAGAACTGGACATAGTATTCCAGATTTGGCTGCTGCAGTGGCTCCTCACCAGTGCTGAGGAGAGGGGAAGGATCACTCCCTCGACCTGCTGGTGATCCTTTGCCTAATGCAGCTCAAGATACCATTCACCACTGCCTTTGTGACAAGGGCACGTTGCTGGGTGACATTCAACTTGGTGTCCAGCAGGACCCCCAGGTCCTTTTCTGCAAAACAGTTTTCCAGCTGATTGGCTCCCATTGTGTACTGTTGCAGAACTTTATACTTTCTCCTTGTTGAACTTCATGAGGTTCCTGTTAGCCCATTTCTCCAGCCTGTCAAGGCCCCTGTGGATGGCAGCATGACTCACTGGCTTCTCAGTCACTACTCTCAGTTTTATGTCATCAGCAAACTTGCTGAGGTAACACCTGCTTCATCATCCAGATCATTAATGAAGATGTTGAATAGGACGGGACCCAGTGTTGACCCCTGAGGTACACTGCTAGTTACTGGCCTCCAGCTAGACTTTGTGTCAGTGATCACCACACTCTGGGCCTGACCATTCAGCCAGTTTTCAGCACACCTCAAAGGGAGTTCATATTGCACTTGCACATGCATGCGACATATCAGATGTGCCTGTAGTAAATGCTTGCAGAACATGTATGCTGCTGCTAGTCTCAATTACACAAGCAGCAATGTTCACAGTACACAAATCACATGTACCCAGGTAAATAGAGGACAAGTCTGTTATCTGCGACTACCCTACCTTGTGCTGAATCAGATCCTCAGAATTTTAGGTTTACGTTTTTGAACAGAAAGTATTAATCTACATCACACCTTCAGATTTTGTAGATGTTATTAGTTTGGTATGATCTGTGAACCTGTTTACACTGGAAAATGAAATTAAACTAATTATGTCTCTTTTAACCTCTGCATATTAAGAGTGAAGGGAAAAAGCCTAAGAATATTAAGATGTAATTTTCTTCACAGACTGAGTCCTTTTTAATGCATGTATTTTAAAAATAATAAATAATTACTTTTTCTAAGCAAGCTTTTCCTAAATATTCCTCTTCTTTCATTATTCAAAATCCTAAAATTAAGTGTAGAGTTACTTTTCTGTTCTCTTGCTTCAGTCTGTATTGTTAATTACTACCTTAGATGATATTGTTCACTGTGGGTTTGTTCTGAAAACTGACCAGAAAGCTCTTGAATTAATGATTTTGTATCTTAGCATAAATTTCCACTGAAGGCCTACTTCCCTTACCATCACCAGCCTCTTGTAACAGCTTTACTCAGATGTCCTTTTGGTAAGTTTCTTCATGAAATATTTGCAGCATTAGCTAACCTGCATGATCTGTAAATGACTTAAAATAACTTTAAAAGGGATGAAGACAAAATTTTGCCATTTCCTAAATAGGGTGTGTTGACTTAGCAATTTTAATAATATTCTTTTAATGTATTTTTTGCAGCAACATTTAATTCTTGTGTAACAATAATACAGATGTAACTTTAAAGAAAATTAAACCAGAAGTGAATAACAGAGTGCATAATTTTGCAGGAATAAAGACAAGTTACTGGCATAGTAAAAATACTAAATACTCTTATCTTATAATATTAGAAACTGTCATTATGAACATTTTCATATGTATATTACCAGAAATAGCCTTGCTGTTTGTCTCTGAATCTTGAATTCTGCTGATGTTTTAGATTGCAAACCTAGTATTTTTTTTCAGGTTTCCCATTTTCATAGGTCAAGAAACCACTGTGCAGTATGGTACAGTTTTTCATGAGCAATAATTTCAGCTCAGTACAAGAGCCTCTGAGAATGTTACGCTACTGATTATATCTTAATATTGAGGTAGCATTTACACAAGGGTACATCAGCCTCGTTTGAATATTCTTTGATGTACTTATATGGCTTTGTTAATGAATTGTTCGAAGAAACACAGTAATAGGTATTGTTAAAAATTGGGAAATTTTAAAACGAATTTTTAAATGCTTTGTGATAGCTAAATCTAGTTGCACAAATTTTAATGCTAGGTTAATATGGCTAATTTCAGTGTTCTGTTCTAGTTGGACAGACTAGAATTTTAAGAGTTTTATTTTCATCCTCTCTCCTCAGGACTGCCAACTACACACTGGTCTCAACACTTGAAACACATTTCAGATACGCTTAAAGCATTTGTAGAAGATACAAACATTAGGTAAACAGTGTTATATTTTCTAACTTTTTGTCCTTTGCATATGTTACTTAGTGAAAAATCACGTCATTTGAAGTCTTTGCTGGCTACATTTCATAATTTTCTTATCCTCTCTTTCTTTTAACGAATAGTACTTAGATTACTTACTAAACCTGAGCTTTGTAGCAGCTATAAACCTGACCAATAAGCCTCTGAGTAAACAAAATCTTGTTCTTTTCATTTCAGCAAATAGCTAGCTGTATAACAGAAAGGCTTACCTGCCTACTCTCCAATTTCTCCCCCAAAACTTTTAAAACTGATTTTGGATTGAATAACAAGAGAACTCTTCCAACCTGAAAAGTAGCTAGTATTGGAAAGATCCTGTTGTGAGCTGTACTGTTTATGAAGGAACTTGTATTGGCTTTCTGCAGGCTTGTGCAAACATCAAAATTTCAGACTTCTTGATTTTTTTGATAAAGATACAACTGCTAGACTGCAGTATCGTTGTTTGTTGTATTACTCTTTGAGCTGGCACCCCATGTTTCTGACTTATTGCCCGTAGCTTTTTTTGTCCAAATAGTTGCTGTAATGAATGATAGTGTTTATCTACATGAATTCTGCTTTGGTAGTAGATGCTCTAGCATTATATGAAAAGAATGAAAAAAGATACATCTGTTGATGCCCTGTAATTCTTTGTTAACAGGTGTGTGATGAGACCTGACTTGGCTAGAGTTAGGATATGAGTCTGCTTAGATCTGCCCCAAGAGTGAGCTTTCCAAAGAATGTTGAACAGCTTTTAAATTCAAAGAAACCAATTTAATTTTGATTTAAAACCTGAAATGTTTAAATAGAAACTTAGAACGCCTAGGGCAGATAGACTTGCAAAGCAAGATACCCAACTGTCCCCCTGTGTCTTGGAAGACAGATATTTGCATCTATGCTTGGTTTCAATTAACTCACGGAGGCTTTTATTTTTGTTATTGAGTAGCAGAAAAAAGCTTTTTGCTGTTCTCTCTGAGGCCAGGCTGTCTGCTGGCAGCTTCTCACATTCTGTATGAGCTGCAGTTCAGTGCTATGTCTCGCCTGTTTGTCCCTGAAGTCTGTCAAACTGTTCCGCCCTTGGAGTGTGACCAGTAGCTGACCCTGGCTTCTTAAAGAAACACATAACTCAAACTTAGAACAAGCAAATAAAACAAATATTATCCATCATATGTATTACAATAATAGAAGCATGTCTGTTCTCCTTTTGTTGCCTAGCCCCTTCTTGGCTTATATTGTCTTTTTCCCCCTTTGCTTTGATAGTACACTAGCTTGAATAGTATTGTACTTGCCAGAATATCCTCTTACTTCCTTTAGAACTCATGCAACAATTATGTTTTCTACCAAACGCCTCTCAATTACAAAGAAAATTATCTGGCTTAAGTTTTTATATACTACTATCCATGAGGAAACTGTATTCAATTTTCTTTTATTGCTTTATTCCTGATTCTGCATCCTTTCTATTTAATAAGATTAACAGAGGAGCAAAAAATACTACTATGCGGCATATCCTCTTACTTCCTATAGTCAATGCTCTCTGTTTATATAACTTGTTTTTCAGTGGTTTTATTTTACACCAAATGTAAATCTTACAGCATGGTGCTGTAAGTGTACTGTAAGAAGTACACAGAAGTGTACTTCTAAGCAATAGATTGTTTCTGTGCCATTATTTATTCTTATATGTAGTCATCTCAGTGAACAGTAAATGTTATGTGACATTTTAAACCAGAAATCAACTGATGTATATTCTGTGGGGGGAAGTGCCAGAAAAAATGAAGGGACACTTTTGGCAATGACAGTGAAGCCGTTGATGTAGGTGCCACTATAGAGCGGGCAGAAACAGCAGTGAGAAGTGGAGGGTACACAACTCCAAATCAGGCTCTGCAATGGTACAGGAAAGTTATGGTGAGTTGTAAGTGCAGTGGTGCCTAGGCTCTCTAGGCAAGGACTAAATTCTATTCTGCTAAGTACCTGTTAAAATTAGTTTAATGCTTAAAGTTTAAGGACTTGTATTTACCCTTTGAGCTATGAACACTTCCATTCATAAATGCTGTCAATATTACACTAAGTATAGTTATCTGGTCTCAGTAATTAACTTTTAATTAAATTTCATCTTTGGTTGTAAATCACTGGGTTTCAAAGCTAGACTATCCACTTACATTGTCACAGCATTGAATTATGGACAGAGAAATAGATTATTTTGCTGATGGGAGGGCTGTTGTCCTAGACCACTATCACATTTGTTTGTTTTTCAAAGGTTTTTAATGTTGCCTTTCCAGATTCTAGTATCTTCAAAGACTTCACCAGTGATGATCCTGTTCCTTTAGCTAAGGAATTTTAGTCTCAGATTTTGTTACACAGCTTTAGTTCCCTGCAGTCTGACCCATGCTGCTGCCCCTCCAAAAGCAGTGGAATATCAACAATGATGACTTTTACAGCCATCACTTCAGTACTCTGTTTTATTTCAATGACTCTTATGTCATCCTTATGTCTGATGTCAGTGATCATGCTTATCCAGAAATACTGATGTGGTGGATTTGTGTCCTAGGAATAGGATTTTGAGGCCCTGAGATTCTGTGGCATATAGAGAGTGTCATTTACAGGATCAACAATTTCTGGGACACCTGGAGACATCATCAGTCACCAGTATAATCCAGAGATAGAACACTGCACACACCACACCTTCACGAATAAAACTGTGCCTCCCACCTCTTCAGAAAGTCTTAAAGATAAAGCAGTTTATTCCAACTAGGACTTTGTCACATTCCCCAGATGATGTGATGGTATCAGACAACTTCATCAACTCCTGAAATTTCGAAGATCTCTTGGAGTTTCCTGGGAGAGGTGGCACAGGAGCTCTTGGAGTCCCCAGGAATAAAACATAAGAAAAACCTCTAATTTTTCAAACTTTTGCCAAACTTGATAGGAATAATTGTTCCTGGTTCTTAATCTCCTTCCAGATGTCCTTCTGTCTGTCCTTCTTCCACACTCAGTAGACTTTTTACTTTGGAGGTGCGTACCGTTAGGTTGCATCTTCTCATTACTTCTCTTTTCTTTAGTATTGACTTTAGAAGAGTACATGTGACAAAGTGATGAGCTGTAGTCCATTCTCACCTTTCTTTTTCTTACTACAGTAACCCAGTTGTAAATACCTTCAAAATTTTCAGTAAAGAGGACCTGAATTTTAAGAGTCAGGAGATTAATATCCTTAAAAACTTTATATCCATCTAAATGTAATTCGTCATGAATTACCAAAAAACATGTGCCTCATGAATCATGAAAGACGATAAAATAACCCTGGAAAGCAATAGCGAGAAATTAGAAGACAGTATAAGGCAACAGTATGTTAGAATACAACACTCGAGATATGATTTAAAGTTTTGAAAATCCATCAGTGGGAGAGTATAAATGACAGGATGTAACTTTATGATGTATGTTTTAATTCATAGTATTTTGTCACAGTTTATTAGAAACTGGTGTTACGAACAGTCTGTTCTACTGATGAAGTTAATCTGGTAGTAGCACTGGGTGTGTCTCATTTGATTGTGACTGCAGATAACAGTAGTACATGGCTGTATACTTAGCAGGTAGGGCATTATCTGTTGAAGAGTAATTTAAGGATTTTTGTTGTCATGCCAGCACTCTTTGTAGTTAACTAAGACATTTTAAAATGTTAAATAACAAGAAATACTTAATTGTATTGTTATTTTCCAGTTCTCCTGCTGACCTTTTTGAAATTTGGTTTTTGGTTGCTTGTTTCGGAGAATGGCTGGATATTGCAGCAGAACAATTACTGAAGGCTGCTGTAGAACCAGATGCTTTGCTGTGGCTGCTGGCATTTTACTACTGTCCTCAGAATGAAAATCAACAAAGGACTCAAACAATGGTGGGTAATGCAGTGATAGTAAGCAGCAATAAGCAGTCTGTTCATATCTCATTGCTATAAAACAAATACTGCACACCAGATAAATGAAGGGTCTACACTGGAGAAGGTATTGGCTTTACAAGGTCTCCTGGGAATTTTGTTGCAGTGGCAAAGTTGAAAGAGGATTTTTGTTTATTTTCTTAATGACATTTAGAAAACATTTTTCCTCTTTTTAAAGTATATTATATAGATTAGCACCTTCTTGGCTTTCTTTTGGATAACTTGAGCACTTTTAATCAGAAGTAAAACTGCTCTAGGAATGGTATTTCTTAAATGACTGTGTGGCAGAATTCAGCATTCCTGTGTTATGGCATCTTCTGAGAAGGAAACGCAAGAGAAATCACAACAGCAGTTGAAGCACTCTGAATCCTAACCTTGCTCATCTATTCTGGTTTCTCTTATGTATGTTTACAGATTTTTTTGGCATGTATGAGATTGTAGCAAGTATGTTTTATTCCCATATGCTAGATTTCTAACAGAAGGAAGCAGTGTTATGTCCTCACACACTGTATTGCATGAAGATGTCTGTGTATGCATGAAAGCCTTTAATTTAGACCTGTTATGCAAGTTTGAACTAGCCCAAGCAGTCTGATCTGCAGTGTTCTGCAATATTTTATTTCATTCCTTCCCCCTCCCGCCACCCAGATGGCACTACAAATGCAAGCGCACATCCCAATCAGTTTTAATTTTTTTTTCTCTTGAATTTCTTATAATCTAGGAGTGGGGGTGGAATGTTGGCTGAGCAAAGTTAGGTTGGAGCTACAGTGGGATAAAGAAACCAGGGCTGGTTTTAGAATGCAGTTTTGGGAAAGAAGGCAATACCTAAGCAATAAGCATGAGTGAATGAAACTGAAGGACTGTTAAGTGCAGATCTATGTAAGGAACATTGTTCTAACTCCAGCACCATAAAATGAAATCACATTGTCCCATATCCAAATCATTTCCCTTTGTGTCCCCCCTATTCTATCAGTTTGTTATTCTGTCATAATGTAAGACAAACTTCAGTGAGAAAAAAGCTTTTCCACTGACAACCCATGTAGTTACTCATCTGTTCCCAGAGGTCTAATATTTCAGTTCATTATGATTTTTTTTCTTTAGTTACTTCAAGTAAGACTTCTTTTTTTTCCCCACAGGTCATGCTACTTCAGAAGCATTCCCACAGTTCATGCAAAGCTTCTGCTTTTAGTTAGATATTTGTTTTTCTTTTAAGTTGTACTTTGGCAGGTTAGCTCTCAGCTCTTTAAAATGGAGTGGTTTTGTCCTCCACACCCTTCACCAGTTAAGGATTAAGATGGGATGGGAACTTCTGGCTGATGCCAGAATGAAGGCAAAGATGGAGGACTTTGCATTCAGCATATTTTTGTGGGGAAAGGTGTGCACTCATGACTTAAGATTTTGTCTTCCTGCTACTTACTTTAGGTTGCAGTTTATATATCAGCAAGAGTGAAAAACATAGGGTTAAAATTATTTAAAGATGAAAAAGTCTACTTTTGCTGTTCACTAGACTTCACTCATGCAGGACTGACTGAATATTCTGCTTCTCAATATTTATTCATTTGGTGGAGTCCTTTCATACCTCTAGACTCAAACACCGGAGGAACAAAATTTGGAGGTTGGTCATAGTAACTTGGCACTAAGAATGAGTCTGCTAGGGTATGTGAGCTCATGGAGCAGAGTATACTACTATCAATCTTCAGTCTCTGGCAAATGGGATGGAGGCACACCAAGAGTAGGATGCACAGAAGGATGAAGCATCTTGAAAAATTCCTGTTACCTTTTGTTAGGTTCTGGTATCATTTGTTGCCTCACATGTAATTGTGGGCGTGATTCAAGAATAACAGCTTTTTCAGACTATTTTATATGAAATTGTTAATAGGGCAGGGATGAGAAAAGCAAGGTTAGGTAAATGACTGAAACAAACTGTCCTAATGAATATGGTTGAGAAACAGGTGTCCTTTTCCTTTGGGTCTGCAGTGGTATATTTTTCCATTGTTCCTGCACTTACTCATTTGGTTTTTTTCTACCAGTTTGTTTGGTTTATTTTTAACATAGAGAACAGAATTGTTGGGATTTAGTTGCTTATAGTTCTTTTTCCATTGTGTAGGTGCCAAAATCTTCTGGTTTCTACTCCCAGTAAAAATTAGTTTTTATTGGCTAACTCAAAAGGTAAAAACATAAGTTGCAAACAACACAGGAAGAAGGAAAAAACTGTATTCTTACCAGAACATTTTATCAGCCAAGGTCAGGTTACATGGGGATTTAATTGATTTGTAGCAGTAATACTGAAATGAGCCCTTGAGGAACCTCTGTTCTTGTTCCCACAATGCAAAAATCTGACCATGTTCTGCTGAGGGACTTTCTCCATTTCCTTTTATTATTGAAAAAGGTCAAATCCTGGCTTGATGCCCTGCCTGCTTAATTTACGAGACCAAAGAAAGTTAAAAAATCCATTCTGTCCACCTCTGTGTGTGTGTGAATCAGTATAAGAGAAATGTGTACAGCCCTTCCTTCCCTGTTCTTCCTGCTGCTTAAATTCAATCTGTTTTCATGTTTGGGTAGTTTCTGCCAAGAATTCAATTTTCTTTAGTGAATAAATCCAAAGGAAAAATATGATAGCTATGAGCTTTACTCTTCTCTGATCCTGCATTTGTTGAAATTGTTTTCTACAGGTAGAAGCTCAATCAGTCTACAGTCATCTAATGATGCTCTTCAGCTGTACAGTCCTTTCTGTCAAAGATCTGGAGGCTGCTGTACACAGTATAATGGATGTAGAGCAGTGTTCTAACCAGCATCTTATAGTACATCTTCTTACCAACTTTTTGCTCTTTTCTTCTGGTGGACATACGATTGCCCAGGAATTTATTTACCGTGTAAGTGTTCCTTCCTTTTTTTTCAGCTTAAGTAAAATAGATTTTTTTTTTCTATTTTGAATTTAAGTTCCTAACTCTTAATAAAGAAAACACATAACAGAGAATTAAAGAAGATCATGACTACAACTATACCTAACCTGCTATATACCTATTTAAGCTACAGTCAAAGTATTTTCTTTCTTGACAAGATCTCACTGAAAAGGTTAGTATCCTAACTATACAGCTGCAGAAATAGTTGGAGTAGCTTGCAGTTAAGGGATACCTACAGTTCATTTGCAGCTGGCACAGAGAGCATGTGGAAACATTTTGCTTTTCCCAGTTATAAATCACTCCATTATCCAGTTGCTGCAGAGATGATGGAACCGTCTTCTCTCTGTTTTCCATTATGTAAAACAGCTAGTTACTAAGTGTTAGCATTGCTGAGGCAGAAGCTTGGTGCTTTAGCAAAGCCAGAGGGGAAAACGGTGTGATAATTGAGAGGAAAAAAAGAAGGAAGACTGAGAGACTATAACTTAGGGTGTGAAAAAATCTGAAGAGGAATAAAATGTGGGAAGCATGCCACAGTATCTTGCTATTGTTGATGACAGCCCTCAGGTAAATTTGTGCAAACAATAAAATGTGTCTATGTCTCTCAAGATAAATAGTGCTATCTCAGTATGACATTAGGAATTTGTTCCTCTCTAAGACCATACTCTTCTAAGAAGTAGAAGCCTCCTGTGCAAGCAGGTCTAGGGCCAGTGTGTGGTTTTAGCACTTAAAAAGTTTTTCCTTTCAGCAACAGTGTGCTCTTCCATCTGTATAGGGTATATGGCATGTGTAAGGAGTGTGATTTTATGACCCAAGAAACTGGAAACCTATTTTGGTGGTTATTCCTCCTGGCTGACTAAACAGACATCACATTTTTCTGTTTAAGAAGGGCTATGATATTTCTAGCATTTTAGGTGTAAATTCACAAAAGATCAATTTCTTCGTAGCATAAGAACGTAATGATAAAATTAGGAGGGTTGTATGTATTTTCACAGTCTGCTGTTTTTAGTTTCTCTTTTGAGGAGTGTGGCTGTTGAGCAGTGATGCTGTAATATACTAGTCTGCTCTTTAAACCTCTTCAGGAAGACCGAAGGCCGTTTCTTGTTTCTTTCTAGAAAACAGCGTAACTACTTTCAAAAATCTGAGTATTCCCCAGTGCAGGGTGGTCATGAACTGTTGTAGGCCAGAGTATGTTGGTCTGATTAATTTTGTCTTTCTGTGTAATCATTAATGTGTAGCTAGGCCTTCCATGTGATTTGAAAAGGCCTGAACACAATATATGAAAGGGAGAATGATGCGGAACCAAATTGGGATGCATGGCAGTGGTTTTTGTTAGCATGGTAAACTTTGGGATTAACACAGCAGATAATGTGGTGTAAAGTCCCTCCTGACCTGCAAAATTGCAATTTCGGGTCTTCTCACCCAAAACCTTCATGTGTTTTTAGTTGTTTTCTAAGGAGATGACTTCTAAATGGTTACACTGTCTGTCCATTTGTGTTTCTTTTAAAAACTTTTTGACCCCTTGATCTGTTTCACTTAAATTTGAGAGAACAGTAGAAATCTCAGTTTCTCAGCTCCACCAAGATGTATGGAAACAGATGCCTTGGACAGAAGTTGCTTTTGAACCTGACCATCTCAGGTGTTCAGGAGTGATGGACAAATCTGTGGTTTTGATGCAAATATTAATAGAAAATTCTTAGTACTTAGCAACATAATTGCATTATTTCCAATCTTCTCTGTTTCCCTTCAGATTACTGAGACAACTGATACAAGCAAAGAAGTTTGTAGCATTCTTATCCGTACTGCATACAGAATTAACCGTATTGGAGAAGAAGATCAAAGTACTGTGAAGCTGCTGAATGAACTTCTTCAAAAACTAACATTGAAAGTTTAGATTTTTAATGTTGTCTATTTATCAAGCCAACAAATCAGATCTCTATCTAGATGTCAGACTTTCATTAATGTCTTGCACTGCAAGTTACCAAGGGTAGAAAAACAACTACTTAAGCATATCCTGCAACTTTGTATTTCCTCCTTCCTAGATATTTGAAGATAGTCCTTTGTTTGGAAATGTTAACCTTCTAGAACATAACAGTAACAGTAAATAAAATGTTAACCCTCTAGAACATAACAGTAAATATTAAAGATGGTTGCAAATTTTTTCTGAGCACCTTCTTTAACAAGAGACCTCATTTAAATCAGTTCACTCATCTCCTTGTTTATCTGGCTGAGGATCAGTTTTTCTCCCAAATTACACATGATTCTGTTAGCAAATGATATTCAATAGCTTGGTTGGTAAGTTGTTCCTAAAATGTTTTGTTCTATAATTCTGCTTTTATGAAACTAATGATGATCTCAAGTGAGAGTTAGTGATTCATGGTGAATGCACTTTTTGTTCTCAGGAAATCAACAGTGTTTCCTGAATTCTTCAGTTCTTTTTGAAAATGTTTCCAAAGTGAAACTCCTCTCAGATTTGCTAAATTATTTTTTTCAGTACTGCAGCTTTCACAGGACAGTGTTCTCTGCAAAGTACTATACCAACAGCTAGTCTCTCTCAACAGATACTGTGGGTTGAAGGTTGCTTTCAGTAGAGCCTATTTTCAATGTGCCATGACTGATGCTATTGTTTATTTGTTTAAGAAATCTTTTTTTTCATTCAGACAAAATGGTAAGCACAACATAGGCGTAAGGAAACCTTCCAGTTTGAGGGACAAATTTCCTAGAGAGCGTATGGTTACAACTCATCTCCTTCCTTTTTGTGTCCAGAAGCAGTTTGCTTACTTCTTTGTTTAGGTCTTTTGTCTCATGCAAAGAGCATGGACAAGGAGCAATGGCCTACTGTTTTACCCTTAGGAAAGTATTTGTCTCAGGAAGTTTTGTGAAACTTTTTTTAGCTTAACTAGGAAAAAAAGCATAGAGAAAAGTAATGACAGAGGATCTTAACTCTGTCTTGGTTTCAGCTGGGATAGAGCTAGTTTTTCTTCTTAGTAGATAGAATAGTGCTGTGTTTTCGATTTCAGTATGGGATTTGGTATGAGAAAAATGTTGATAAGGCACTGATGTTTTTAGCTGTTGCTAAGAAATCAAGGACTTTTCAACTTCCCATGTCTTGCTAGTGCGCAGGTGCACTACAAGCTGGGAGGGAGCACAGCCAGAGCAACACACCCAAATTGACCAATGGAATATTCCATATCATACAGCATCATGCTCAATATATAAATGAAGGTTGGCCGGGAAGCTGTCTCTCTCTTCCAGGATCATGGTTTTGGCATTTTCTCTCCTCTGGGATCACTAGCTGGGAACGGGCTGGGCAGCAGTTGGCAGGTGGTGAGCAATTTCATTGTGCATTACTTGTTTCTATATTCTATTATTATTATAATTATTATTTTATTTTATTTCAATTATTAATTTGTTTTTATTTCAACCTACGAGTCTCCTTACCCTTACCTCCCCCAATTCTCTCCCCCATCCCTGGGAGTGGGGGAGGGTGAGCAAGCGGCTGTGTGGTGTTTGGCTGATGGCTGGGTTTAAACCACAAGAGTCTTTTCAGTAACAAGTTTTCATGCATTACCTGGCTTTAATGTCAACACTTGTGCTATGTTCAAAGATGCTACTTGGAATACTCTTCTTGCATATAAAATCAGAGGCATGTATCTTAAATTTACACAGCTTTCTGAAGGTAGCACTTGTTTTTGAGCAAGGGAAAAGGAAAACAATGTACTTAGTGTCTCTTGGCTGTGAGAAGTGGAAAGATATTTTCTGTAATGCTGTTGACTGATTTCTTACAATTTTGTTCCCAGTGAGTCATACTGGTCCAAATTACAGAAGTTACATGTCCTCTCGGTCACTTTGTTAATGTTTGTAATATTTGATTCCAGCATATGAAGAAATAGTAATGTATGTCTGTCAAGAAAGGTTTTTTTTTCTCTTTTTGGATTAAAAATATTTCTGAATGAAAAATCAGAAAGAGATGTTGCAATTTTTCAGTTGTTGATAGCCACACATTTCTGAAGAAGACATATCAAGCAACACAGTTTCCTATTCCCTCACTATCATACTGAAAAGCATGGGATTAAACTAAATTATTTGTTGATCACAAACTGAGGTATTTGTCTAGTGGGAACACATGTGGAGTGCTCTACCTAGAATGACAAATAATCTAAAATTTGTCTCCAAAGGAAGAATGATTTTTTTTTTGCTTTAATTTCTAATCCAGTTGTTGGATGTGAGATTCTGTGGCTGTCCTTAAATTCTCCCCATATTACAACTATTTGTAATTTTAACTACTTAAAAAAAAAAAATGGCAAAGAGTTGCAATATATGATTCTTGCAGATTTCTTAGGTGAATTATATGGGTATTATATTTATATGTATATTGCAGTTGTTGGAGATGAATTTGTAATCATCCTTGCACAGTGCAGCCTTTTTTTTTTCCCCACCAACAAAGTGCATAAAAATTTTTCTAACTTTCTTAAACTCAATATCCTGTTAAATACTGATAAGTCAGTTCAAAGCAGGAAGGAAGTGTGCAGTGAAGGCAGAAAGAACAAAAATTAGTAGTGAATTGGTACATTCTTTTGCCTGTGTTTGGCTTCTACTAAGAAGTACTGCATGATTTAAATATTACAAGGAGGGTTTGCTTGTTTCAGGAGGCTTTAAGGAAGAGACTTAATTGATGTTATCTGTAACTTTAAAAAGATACATCTGTACTGGTGTTCTTTTTGCTTTATTTAGCACAGTTGTTAAAATCTTTGTACTTCTTTTTCCTTGCTCTTTCACAGTGCTTGAGTTATGATCTAATTTAGATATAAACCATGATTTTGTGGCATGTTGAAGCTACTTTTGTCAGTTTGCCAGTGGAAGGCAGCAGTGTGAGTTGGTAGATACGAGTAATGGAAGATTTCTCATGTGGTGACTACTGCATTATCCAGCTAACATGCGTCTTCTCTGTAATCACTGCTTTCTGGAAAAGTTCTTTGGAGCCTTCAGGCCTGTACTTTCATGCAGAACCAGCTGATGAGTCCTGAAATCAGGCTTGAAATAGCTTGTTTCCTCCCCTCCAATCTCCACGTCAGCACACACCCTAATCCTGGACATTATACTGAATATAGATAGCTTTTCAAAATTTTTCTGCTTCAAGGAGTTGTTTTGAGTGAGAATACAAACAGTAAATTTGACTTAATTTGTTGACGATGCTTCTTTCCACTCTAAGATTGCTAAATTACAGCTTTTCTAATTCTGCAAGCTTTCCAGCATGGGGCTGGGTGGTTTCTGTGAATTTTCTTCAGAAAAAAGCCACTTCTGTAGCTTCCATTCAACCAAGATCTTAGTACAGTGCATATACAAAGCAGAATACATTTATTTTGTGAGGTATGGTAGGAACAGGTATGTTACCAGGTATTGCAGTTTAGCTAACTAGTAGTAACATGTTCATCTGTTACTTATGGGATTTGTGATAAGTTTGCATACCCACAGCATTGTAAATGCAAAGAGGTGTTAATAGAAAGTCAGTCTGAAGATGCAAGTGAGTTAATATTAGTTTTGGTAAGTTAGAATTCATGCCATGGTGGTATATGTTTGGCTTGGGGTTGGTTTTAGGGGGATACAATCCCCAAAAATTCTGAAGTATTATACAAGTTTAGGATGAAAAGTCTAGCAAAAATGACTTGCAATTATTAAACTGAACACTACTAAAACAGGTTTACTCCATTTCTTTGCAGTATTATCCAATGACAGAATAAAATGCTAATGTTCTTTGTGAGTGAATAATGTCATGCTAATTAAAATCTAGTTTTTCTTGTGATATAAGAAGGGTGTAGGAAGGTGAGAAATTATGACCCTGGAATATTATGGGAGGAGTCCTCCACCAGAGCATGTTTTTGAATCCATGTTTTCGTACTTTTCAGACAGTCTGCAGTGGCTTTGTTATGCAATCAGCATGTTTTGCTGGGCAACACCAGAAGTTAAACCACACAGCTGAATTAGCTGGTGCTAGAGGCAGCGCTCTAGCACTTAATTCATAGCAGTATTCTCATGTAGGCTTGTTTAAGTCCACCTACCTCTCTGGCAAGTTGTTCCTACTCGTGATACAATTTTTCCTTAAATGCTTGCCTGGATTTAAAAGATATGCTTGTGGTAGCGATTTCATTTGCTGCCTTAGCAAGAGTAGCTTATTCTGGGAATTTGCTGTTAGGTGGTCTGTTCACTAGTGAATGCCAGAAAAGCGTTTCCCTTGCTTGCATTGGCCATCTTCCTTTAACCAGCTGTCTGGCTGCTGGGAGGGAATAAACCTCAGGAGCCACTTCTGATAGCTTAAGTGTGCTCACAGTGACTGGGTCCTTTTAGTGGCCAGGAACCAGCTAAGGATAGGCATTGGATTGCCATCAGCCACTGAAACAAAAATGTGAAATGTCAGCTGGCTGTAGCTGAGTTGTAGCAATATACTTAATAGGCATTGATTGTACCTTAGTTTGCATTTTATATTCTTGCATGTGTGTGAAGGGAGAGAGAGTGAGAAGGAAGAAAAAACCAAACACGTTAAAACTCTGTTGCAGAAATTTAGCTGTGATTTTTATATTCAATTTAATTGCAGTACTGACAGGATTAGGAAATAACAATTCCGTAGAAGACAGTCAACCTGAACATCAACAAGTAGCAGAAAAAAATCCAGCAATACTAGGTCTTTAATAGGTCTGTACATTTAACTAACTTTCCATCTCAACAAATCTTGCTACTTTAAATGCATGTTTCATAACTTCTGTATTATGTTAGATGATGGACTCATTTCATAAAAAAGCGGTCCCTCAGTAACAATGACCCTCTCTGCTATTATTCTGAATAAAAATGTTAGGCCCATGAACTTTTGCAGATGCATACTGTCATCTTGAAAAGATCACATTTTTACATACTCTTGACCATAATGAAGAGTTCCTCTTAGTTATTGACTTTCTGAATTACGCTGTCCTTGAGATTTCCCACGTGTATGTGCCAAATCAGCCTGTGTGTACAGTTTAGTCACTTGCCGTTTTGACTTTATTTCTTAGCTTGTGGGTTTATTTTGAGGCTCCCAAAACAGGTGCATGCAATGTTATTTGCATGCTACTGTTAAACATTCCCTTAATATTTCACATATGAGAAAGCAGCTTTGTTCTAATGATGCAGTAATTTCTACTGCATATAAGTTGTCTAAAGGTAGAACTTCCTTTTATTATTCCAAAATAATTTCTAATGGTAGGGGAAGGTATGAATTTCCCATCTGTATTATCATTCCCTGTAGAGCCTACCAGTAAGTGTTTAAGTGCTTTTAATCTCATGATTGTGCTGCGCTTCCATATCAACTTGAGATGTCTGCAAATAGAGAGAGAAAAGCCAGTATCAAATTCCACTGAAGAGGAGAGAAGCCCTGAAATTTGCTACAGAATTAATTCTTAAGATGGAAATTAATGGTATGTGTGTCTGTGAATTCAGGCATTATCTGTGAGTTTCTAGTAGGCAGGATCATTACCACCTTTTCTGGAGACATGACAAAAATACATGTCTCCATAGACCACTAAATTTCTTCTTCATATTGCAAAAACCACTATTATGTTTCAACTTCTTTTTCTTGTGGGTTTGCTTCTTTGCTAAAACACAAATTATCAGTGTTGAGCAGTACACTGTATAGCATACTTTTAGGGCCAGACTGAATTGCTGTAGTTGCTTGCCTTGGCCTGCTTGACATAGGCCATGAAAGGATACTGAGCAAATGTCAAGCCTAAACCTTGCAATTAAGCTATAACATCCCTCTTGGAAAGACAATTCTGTTGGGATTTAAAGGTTTCAGATAACAGCTGTTGACTTTTTCATCATAGCTTTTGTAATCATCTTTTCAGTAGTTCTGCTTCTGCTTGCTGTATTGGCAGAGCCAGCTCTCAGATGCAGTTACTCTTTGGGCAGAAGCATTGCCTTTTCTTTCTCTTCCCCCTCTCTACCTTTCTACCCCAGATCCAAGATGAATGTAGGTATGATCCATAATGGGTTTCTAGGAGAAAATGAGTCAAGCAACCAAAACCAGCTGGTTTTTGCTAGGCTAAGTTAGGTAATGGTGCAAGTCATCCAGTGTACCTGTCAGGGAAGATGAAGATACCTGTCAGCCCCTGTGTGTCCCTATGTGTGTGATGCCAGCTCTGCTTCCAGGCACTACCCTAGTACATATTTTAGTATGTTGATTACTGTTAATTTGCACCCATAAAGTTAGTTTATTTTTAGTAAGATTCACTTTGTTCTGATGATCTGTTCTGCCTTTCCAGCAGCTGAGCTGGAGACAGTATTTCCTCTTTTACCTCTTCTGTGTCGGTAGACAGGCTGTACGAATGGTAGATCCAGTCACTTTATTTTTTTAATTTTATTTTTAAGATCGAATACCCCAAAGTTATGCAAATGTCATAGAATGAAGTTGAAGAACTTGCATATAAGATCACTTATGAGCTGAATATCTGTTTTTTCTACTGAGATCCTTCACATACATACTTCTGTCTAACCACACAGCAGTCTCTAAGTCAGCTGTTCCCTGCCCTGATTTCTTCAGACTTGACAAACTTAATGGTCATAGAATATTGAAAAAGGAAGAGAGTTTGGTATTATAGCCATGTTGTCTCCCCTCTGTTTCAAAAATCAGGCATTTGAACAGCCCAGTAATTGTATGCCACTTCAACAGTAACTCTACTTTGGGACAGTTATTCAAATATATTGCAGAGTCTGGCACTCCATATGTATTTAAAGAAAATATGATAAGGATTGCCACATGACATCCTGTTGTGGTGCCACTTTTATAATTTTCCTATCAATTCAGTTTTCTTTTGTGAATCTGAAAGTTCAGCTCTGATTTTTCAGACATTTCACAGAGTAAGCTCTGCCTTCCTGACTACACTGGCAGCAGCAGGTCCTCACCACCTCTAAAACAGTCTTTACTAGCTGTGTTTCAACCCCAGTCTTTACTAGCTGTGTTTCAAGACAGAGAGGGGAATAATTTTTGGTGAGTTTGTTTCTTACTTATTATAAACCTTTGGTTTTGGTGCTGGATGCTCAATGCTAAAAATACACCAACTTTTAGCACTGACCTTCGTTCTGTGGTGTAGAGCAATTGCTTTTGTCAGCATCACATCTATCCTACAGCTGATGCTGGCATTACTAGATGTTGGTAAAAGAGAATCAGCTAGCTTAAGATGTAAGTAAGACTTTGGTCCTACTGTTTTCTTAGTATGACTGCTTCCTAATTTCCACTCTTCCCTTCCAGCTATCACGTGGGAAACCCATGCATTCCTGTGATTTGACTGAAGAAAAGGAGAGGCAAGTGCTAAGGTAGAAGGTGCGTATAGAAACCATAAAGTATCAGTAGATGGGCTTACTTGTTTTTGCATAAAATGTACAACCTTGTGAGTGATTATTCATCTGACACTTCATCTCTGTTAAAAAAAAAAAAAAAAGTTCAGCATTTATGTGATGTAGGTGCATTTTTTTAATATTCAAGCAAACAGGGACAATTTTTTGCCTCAACTAAAATTGGGAGCTTAACTAAAAAGCCTTCCTGGGGTCAAAAGGAACAGGAGATGATAATGAGCTTAAGGGCAGTTTCAGCACAAGTGGTGCTAATGACAACATCTTAACATCAGTATTGCAGAATAATATTGCTGTATTACTGAAGGGAACAAGAGAGAGTTCAAAATGAATGATGATGCCATGGCTGTAGGGAAGGGGCATGTGAAAGGCAGAATGAGGGAGGAAGGGTCTCACATTTTACATTAGGGAACAAGAAAAAGGACTAGCATTTTTCAGATGTAAAATTGAGTAAATTGGAATGAAATTTTAATTGATTATGCTTGGCAGGTGTTTCAGGTACACCAAGAGGCATCTGGACAGGCTGTATTGATGAGCTGAGGCCAGTTGTATGAGGTTCAACAAGTCTCAGTGCCGGGTCCTGCACTTGGGTCACAACAACCCCATGCAACGCTACAGGCTTGGGGAGGAGTGGCTGGAAAGCTGCCCAGCGGAAAAGGACCGGGGGTGTTGATTGACAGCCGGCTGAACACGAGCCAGCAGTGTGCCCAGGTGGCCAAGAAGGCCAGCGGTATCCTGGCTTGTGTCAGAAATAGTGTGGCCAGTGGCACTAGGGAAGTGATTGTCCCCCTGTACTCAGCACTGGTGAGGCCGCACATTGAATACTGTGTTCAGTTTTGGGCCCCTCACTACAAGAGAGACACTGAGGTGCTGGAGCATGTCCAAAGAAGAGCAACAAAGCTGGTGAAGAGTCTTGAGCACAAGTGTTATGTGGAGTGGCTGAGGGAACTGGAGTGGTTTAGCCTGAAGAAAAGGCTGAGGGGAGACCTCATCACTCTCTACAACTACCTGAAAGGAGGTTGTAGTGAGGTGGGTGTTGGTCCCAGGTAACAAGCAATGGACAAAAGGAAATGGCCTCAAGCTGCACCAGGCGAGATTTAGATTGGGTATTAGGAAATACTTCTTCACTGAAAGGGTTGTCAAACATTGCAGCAGGCTGCCCAGGGAAGTGGTTAAGTCATCATCCCTGGAGATATTTAAAAGATGTGTAGATGTGGCACTTAGGAACATGGTTTAGTGGTGGACTTGGCAGTGTTAGGTTAACAGTTGGACTTGATGATCTTAAAGGTCTTTTCCAACCTAAATGATTCTATGATTCTGAGAGATAGATGCAGAATGGCTGCTGACACACTGTAATTTTTAATTTAGTTTTGTGTTTGCAAGTGTGGACTGTAAGGGGGTACAGTTGTAAAGCAGATAGCTATTACTACCAAATATAAAAACAACTGAAGAACAAAGTTAGATGATACTATGATGTAACAACGTACAGTTAACATGAGGTTAAAAAAAAACCCGCACACTTGTTTCTGTGTAGTGGATGATGACCACTGTCCTTTCAGAATTAAAGATGGTGCCAAGCACCAGCTTCTCAAACTAGCCTGTTTAGATCTAGCAACATCTAGTCAAGATGGCTGGGGATGATGCTAGTGGCAAAACAGACACCATTGGCTCATGAATAAAACGTCCCAGAGTGAGTTTCAGGAGAGAGTCCCAATGCTCAGATACTGCAAGCCCAGAGGAAAAGCCTGGAAGTAGTAGGAGAAACAGCTTTTTTCAGAGATGAGTGAAGTGAGCTACCTTAACCAAGGGTTACAATGATGTCTAGCTGCTCAGAGGCATGAGAGAGGACAGCAGAGTGGTCATCTCTACAAGGGGGGGCAATAAGCAAAACCAGGCTTTTGCATGGTAATACTGTGGGCATTACTGCTGGGGTACTGTGCTAATACAAAGTGATGCTCAGCTGAAAATTAAGTTCCGTTTTGTGATGCATACATTATCATGAAAAAGCAAATCTTTACACAACTGCAATTTCTGCATGCCTTTAAATAACAGTTATAACAAATGCCTGTTCTTCTGGCAGTGATAAGCAGCATGAATCAGGCCCTGAATTTTGTGCAGAACATACGCACTCAGTTTTACTCACAGTAAATGGACAAATGCAGTTTATCTCCCAAGCACTGTGGAAATGTCTCAATTTCTTTATTCACTGGCATATTTCATGGCAGAAAATGTCACCCTGACAGCAAGGTAAATTTTTGAAATAATTTTTGCAATATGTTGTGCCCACAGAAACAAGGGAACATATCCATGTTAGTGTATACATTCACTTCAGTATTTGTATGTGCCTAAACTCAGTCTACTTGTGGTGAAGTACTAGATGAGTCAGGCTTCTCTTTTTGGTTGCTTCCTTGTCCTTTCTTGTAATTAACTTTTTCTTTTTGACTACTAGTCTGGCCGTCAAAGATTGGGGCCAAGAACAGAAATGCACTTACATGTCTGTTAAAATCTTTGCCCATTGTAGAAGACATCAAACCAGACTCACGAATACCAGGAATTGTAGCACCAAAATAGGTATTTTATAGTTTTAAAAGATCACAAAATGTATTGATTTAATTTTTAGATATTTAGAATTAGTGTCCTGGAACAAGGTTTGCAGTGAATTAGACTAAGGTTTTGTGCTCAGTATGTGGGTTTATGTCAAATGGTAGCCTTGCTATAAAAGTACCTTATTATGAGAGTATATTGTACATATTATGAGAGTATGCTTTGGTCAGAGGAAAATACCATTAAGTTGCGGATGTAAAATTTGAATGTTCCTAGGTAATTCATATACAACTACTCCTGACTCTTAAATTATGAGTATGGAAAGACAAACCTGTGAAGGCATGGAAACGTCTCCCTGTTCAGGCACAAAAGCCAAGACAGGAGTGCCATACAGCACAACAGTCTGTAACATGCGACTCACTGCGTTTGTGCACCAGCATTGCAGCATGTGCAGGACCCACCACTGCCCACCACCACCTGCCTGCGGCATAGGGGGGCCTGGGGGTGATCAGTCCTGAAAGGTGTGGGGTTTCCAGATATTTCCAGTCCAGTTTCTGCATGGGAAGAATCAACTCGGAAGCAGTAAAGCCTTTGGCACATAATGGCACACTGTAACTTAGCTGCTTGTTCATTTTTACAAAGGTGTAATGGTTTCTTCCCGCATCCTTATGTATGCAGAGGAGCCTACACCTGCAAACTCTTAACAGAACAGCTAAAATTTTCTGTAATAAAAATACTAGTTCTCAAGAATTTCATCAGCTGTGGAGATAAACGCTAGCTGCAGTGTTCTGCATGATACATTATCATGGCCTAGATCTATAGAACTTCTGTTTTGTTTTTGTAACATCTTTTTTCATAGTGCTTGTTATGTGTCAGAAATCCCTATAGGCTCCTTATGACTTGAGTCCTACTTGTTTCCTCAACCCGCCTGCTTGCTCAGACTGCATTTCTGGCTAGACCTGTTGTTTCCAGGCTAGACGTTTTTCCTTCCCTCTTACGTGTGAGGAATGGGCAGTAGGGTACAGCTAATTCCCTCCTAAAGGAGAAAGCACAGAGCCAGCAGCAACTGCAAACACCTCCCAGCAAAGCTGAAGACAGAAGACAAAGCGGAGGACCTGCTGTCAGCAAAACAGTATGTTTTACTCTGTGTTTGTAGCAGCAAGTGTATGACCAGGAATGCATCTCCTCTGAGGGGGCAAGATCACCCTCCCGTTATGGTCTACCTTTACTCTGAAGAAGTGACCCAGTAAGCGGCATAGGAAAATAGATGCTGATCCTTGCTGAACCATACAGATACAGTTTTAGCTGAATCTGAGATTAATTTTTACAGTTAAAAGTTACATCCAGGAAAGAATCAGTGAGATCCTAGCCAGCTGCTGGCCTAATGAAGTAAGTGGGAGACAATCCAGCCTTCTGCATTGGGCTTTCTAATGTAATCCAAAGTAAAATATACCACTCTAGAAAGGACTGAACTAGGGATGGGAGAAGAAAACAAGCAAAATGCTTTATTTTATTCAGAGGGGGCTGACTACGAAATAGAAGTAGAATGAAACCTAAGCGGGGCAAGGACACATCTATGTGAAGGCCTGTACTTATCACAGCCACGTACATTGATATGTAAATGTATGTTAGCCATGAAGTCTTAGCTTTCACCTTGGAAGAGAGATTTAATGTCATAGCATTTCTGCCACTTTCCCAAATGCCTGACTATGCTTAAGAACAAACAACTTAACAAATGGGCAGCTTCACTGTTTTTTTATATGTTGACAATCAAGTCTGGATAGAGGTATCATTTGATAAAACATCACTTCCAGTAATGATTTTAATTACAATAAGTTTGGAAAAGGATTCTTTTGTTTGCTTTTATTTACTATAATTAGAATCTACAACTTCCTCCTCTCAGGAAATTAATATGGAAACACCCACCTTGGAAGAATCTTGAGTAAAATGAACAGTAACACTATTTTTTCCTGCTGAGCTTTCAGTAGGGCCTACTAAAATCTTAAATAATTAAATGATACTTCATACAGTTCACTCCCAGAACTTTTTACATGATTCAGAAGGATTTTAAACTAATGGTAATGCTTATCGTGTTAATGAAGCTACCACACAATACATACAGGAGTCTCCTTTCTTACTTCTGATGAGTTACGGTGACCTTTAGCTTCCTTAATCTGGAGCCTCACTCTATTTAGCAATGCTTGCAGTAGCAACACAAGGCCATACAAACCCAAATACAGGGCAAGGCTGCCACCTCTTTGCCATTTTTGTAGGTTGTTTGGTGTTGGTGGGTTTTTCCGGTTCATTTTCTCAGTTGCTACAATGCATGATGGGTCACAAAGTTGCCGTGAGGGAAATCAATGTTCATGTTAATAATGCTGAGACAGACTGGAACAGCTGTAGCAAGCAAAATAAACTACTGCTGTGCTCAATATTTTTAAAAAGGTAGGAAAAGTAAATTGTTTTTAAGGAACAAAAATTTGGTGATATCTGCGAATGTGTGGAATGTCTTACCTACCATGTAGTTTTAACAGTACTGGCTCTGAACAGGCTTAAACACATTTAATTTCTGGGTGTCTTGAGCAAACACCTTATCCAGATCTGGTTTCATTCCCTCACACAGTGGAAAAGGCAAAAAGCAAGCTGGTTTCCTTTGCTGGCCTTTGCAGAAAACCCTGTGAAATGAACCTTAACTCTTTTATGCACAGGACCTCTTAACAACTACATCTGTGAGTGTAACTACATTAGAAATCACTGTGGTATCTGAGTGCATTCTTGGACAATTTCCTAACTCTTGCTGCATTTAGAAGAAGTTGCTGTGTCCCATAATTCAGGTATTGACACTGTGTGCCTGGAAGGGGGGAGAGCGGAAAATGTAGTGAGGTAAAGAGGAACTGTACTCTTTGGACTGAAGTCACTGCTGAGGCAGGCTCTTACTTTAGATTCTGAGCACAAGAACTTTAGAAAAAATAATTACCATGTTTAATTTTTCTTGGTAATATCCATTAACTAGTAACTTTCAGCTGCTTCTCTCCTACTGCAACAGCAGGAAAGGGGTCATTCTTTTTGCTAATTTTGTAAATTAACATTGGACCACTGTGCACTGGAAAGACTACACATACTTGAAAAAAAGTATTTATTTTTGCAAGAGTATTTGATGTAAAACAATAGTGTACAAAGTAAATATGCTCACAGATTTTTGTGTTTTAAATTCTTACTCTCTAAAAGGAACAATTAAGATGTTGTCTGATCAGTGGAGCAGTATATTCCTAGGAAAGAAGAGCTACACTTGACATGTCACTGTGCAAAAGGAGCAGCAGAAGGTATGGAAGACATTTTCAGAAAATGGAAGGTCTGACGTTTCTGGTAAAAGTTAATCTAAACAAGACAGAGAGAGAATGCTGATCTTTGTTTTTCCGTAAGTCCTGTCCTCTCACCAGGATGATTGGTCACTTTTCACAGATTATTTCCATTTCCGATTAACGTCCCCAGCCCCAATTTTATATTGGCTTTTTAATTTGGCATAGAAGTTACAAACAAAATTTTAAGTACAGAATAGAGTTTCATTGAATTTCAGAGATTACTAATGCTGGCCAAATTACTGGAGTGCATAAAACAGCTCAAATCGAGAGTCCTTGGCATCTGCAAACTGGAATGGTTATATCACCAAAGACCAAGGATAAACTCCCAATCTCTTGTATTAAAGAACTACCTAAAGCCACAGTAACGTGTGTGTGTGTGTGTGTGTAGTTTGGTTTGTGCATGTGTGTTCTTGGTTACAGTGAGCCTCTGGAAGACATAAATACTGAGAGGTAAATGTTCTGTCAGCTGATTGTTTTAGCAGTCACATAATCCTTCCTTTGATGTCTTGGGTCAGTGAAATCCTAGTACCATCGAGGTTTAGTAGAAGATATATTAAAAGATTTTCTCTGTGATCTTTCCTGCAATGGAAACAGCAGTAAAAGTTATTACTCTGTCATGGTAAAGGAGTATCTGTGCATTCTTGACTGTCCCAGCTTTCCAAATAGAGTTATTTTTTAGGTTACCAGTAGAGCATAACTGTGGTTACAGAGTTAACGATGATCTCTTGATTTCTAGAGCTACCACAACAAGGTCTGGAGAAGATGGGGAAGATCCACAGTGCAAGCACATTCTCTGGGTTATTAGCAGGTTACTCTGAAAATAATGCTGGAAGTCAGTTACCAGAGCAACACCGTGTGATGTGCTACATATCTACATACCTTCCCATCTTAAACCAACAGTTCTCTAAACAGCTTTTCCACCTTAGGCCATTTAATGTTTAACATCAGGACATCATAATATATACTAATTCAGGTTTTGAGAGAAAACAGTAACAATATTTCTCAAAGGCTCTTAGAAAAGCAACATCTTTTTTTGCGCTAGGGCTCGACTCCTGTTCCTGCTGAACTGAGCCAGTGTGTAAAATGAGAACTGATATCAGCTCAGTAGGCACTGGAGGACGGGTCCATTAACAGCCTGGAACAACAGCAGCAGCTCCAGTCGGGAACAACCATTTCCTGCAAATGATACACAGTGCTGAGCTACAACTGCAGAAAGATCATGACAGCATCCATTAAAGAGAAAGACTATGAAGCAAATCTTTATAGACAATTCTGGTTTAAAGTAATTTATTTCCTCTGAGCGTCAGAAGAGCATGGTAACCAAATTACTGTAGGCGATGCCTTATGTTTGCAGTCAGACTGAGAATTTAAGGAGTGCTGTTTATTCTCAATTAAAACCAAGAGTCTTTGGTCCTCCCCAGGTCACCTCTGCCTCTCAGCCTCGGTATACTGCATCTCACACACATGGATGGATTCATTGTAAATCTGTCCATTCAGCAGCAGGGTATCTCAGCCAGCAAATTCTTTCTGCCCTGCACAGGCTGGTATTAGGCAAAGTCTCCTCTCCCCTTCTCTTCAGGTGCAGAACTTAGCCACTGTGAACAAAGAGGGAAACAATCACTGTTCACCAATCAGCTAAGCTCTGCACCTCACCAGAGAGGTCTCCATCTCCGTATAGCTAATTATCAGATGAGGTTCTTCTGTGATGCGTCTGCTGCCTTCCTCTTTTTAATGCTTTAATGGACGGAGAGGACTCCACGCTGTGCACAGATTGGATAGTTATGGTGAGTTTCATACTAGCAGCTGCGGTCATGGCTGCGTGGTAATCCCTGGCAATGTGATTTTAATCTTAAGTCACAAATCATCATGCCAGGAACCCAAACAGCCACAACATTAAAAAAAAGCTGTGCAGTCACACAGAGTGTTGTTCTCATAACAGTATCTTTAGATTTTATGTTACAGCTCACTGTGCACTCCTAGTCTGTCTGAAACATCAAAGAAGCAATTCTAGACTATCGCTAACACATACATACCATGTAATTTTTCTGTGCTAGATACTTAACCACCAGAAGCTTGTAAAAATTTTTATTTTTATTTTATTATTGAAGGAACTATAGGAAGACAGTTCCTAGTACAGTACTACCAAAACAAACTGCATCTTCATGTTTCTGGCCTTCAGACACCAGAAGGCATCTACCAGATTAAAAATTGTTGAAAGTAAATCATATTCCTGTGGGTCCTTAGTAACTGGGAGCACACAAGCAAGTCTCTTAGCCCTATGTGTTTTAGAAGATGACCCTCCTACTCCATAACTGATATCTTAGCACTCTACAGTCTGATCCACCTTTTCCAAAGTTTTCTTGGCAGGCACAATTCTTGTCTATACAGAAGAACAACCTGGCTGTTCATAAACAAACTTGCTTTCATGGTATCTATCATCTGCTGTATTTCAAATAAAGTAAACACCACAAATTCAGCTGGAACTCTCTATCAAGTACTGCTACATGTACAGGCTTGAACAGGAGAAAATGAAGATTTCTGCTCGGTACCAATTAGAAAATGATGATTTTGCTAAATTAAATGCCTGAATTTTGATACCACAAATCAACTGTAAAGTTACGTGAACAACCAAGGCAATCAGTCTGTCAGATGAGTTATATCATTAAGCAAAAATCTGAGGTACGCTGTACTGGAAGAGACCTTCATACCAATAGTAATTGGCTATATTTTAAACACGCATGTACAGACACTGTAAGGTTACCTCCAGCTACTCAAATAGACTGAAAAATGGAGAATATCTTTGCAAATTGCCAGTTTATAGCCTGCAGCAATCTTTATTTCATTAATATTTCTTGCAATTCTGCTTTTTGTCTGGTGATTCCTCCCCATTAACTTCAGAAGCAAGCTAGATTATGTATGATATTAAGAACCTTCTTCATGTTAAGACTACTCTTAGTACCTCATAATCAGTCTTCAAAGGTCCCACTACACTTAACACAAAAACATTTAAATTATCAGCTTGTTCTCACATGATTCAGATTTTCTTCCAAGTGCACAGTTTGGTACTTCCACTGTGGGCTCAGATTCTTTTCAAAGACTGTGCTGCCTATCAAGTCAACATGCAGCTTTGTTAAACAGAAATGCTCCTTGCACAATTGCAGTTTCTGTAAGCGGAGTTACGAATTCAGAGTGGGAAACAACTGCAGGTGGAGCCTGGCCTTCTCTGGCCATTTGGACTTAGAGTTGCCTCTTGTACAGTCCATTATAAAGTACAACAAAGCCATACTTCTTACTCTCCAACTAGTGCCTACAGGTATCTAACTCACTGCTCCAGCAGATGGACGTAAAAAATTAACAAGAGTTACTTCTTGAGCTAAGCAGGCACAAGCTGTGTGGTATGCCGAAGTTTACTATGCTTAATGAGCTCTGCATATTCTTTCTGTATGAGGCAAAATCAGGGTATTTAATTTAAAAAGAAAAATCACCTCTTCAGAATAACATCTCTGCCACCACGCTGGCTGAGGACACATCCATATGTTCTCGTGCTGCAGCAAAGCATTTATGTGCAAGTTCTTGTTGTTTTGCATCTTCATTCACCATTAATTCTCCATAGAGGTACACCCCCATTGCCTGAAAGAGGAACGCAACACACAGCCATCCTATCACCAGTAATGACAAGTTAACTGGTTTTCCTTCCATTGACTTCCTAGTACTCATTTAATTAAAACCAAAACAAAACAGACAATCCCAAACACAGAAAATACCATACACTCTATCACACTTACCCTTTCCCCAACAGAGTAGTTTTTTCTGGATCTCTTTAGCCTAAGGATGGTTGTTTATATGTTGTATTGTGTGTGTAAGAACAGAAATTAATAAGAGGTGTATGTTATGTCGTGACAAGAAAATGCTTTCTCATTCCATTTTTCTTTCCACTTTTCAAGCTGAAATCTGTTTTCTTTTATCCACTACCTGAAATATTTCCAAATGCCCCCTAAGAAAACAGCTTGTCCCTCTAATGGAATACACATTTTCTTTCCAATTGGGATGTTTACACACACACACATGGAAATAGAGGGGACATAAGCCAAAACAGTCCACTCTAAAATTCCTGTTTGGCAATCCTGTAACTGGACATCAACTGAAGGCAGAAAGATCTCTGTTTCAGACTCCTCTTTACATCTGAGATATGGCTGAACATGCACCAATTCTGGTTTGGTAAGAAGGCAGACTTTTCCTAACTACTCAGTCTGGACACAGCAGCTATCAAGAAAGGTAATGGGGCACCTGGGGGTGAGATTTGGACCCCTTCGGCAGCAGGTAGCAAAGCACTGGCTACCTTAACAGGAAGCATATCGGGGATTGTAATTTTTTTCTGATGATACGATTTTTCACCTAATTACAGGAATTCAGTAAGTGTTAAACTGCACTTATCAAAATAGGATTATACCCATGACAAAATATTAGCATCTTAGCACACTGACTTTTACGGTTGTACTTAATGTTTGGACAGTTGCAGGAGAGGAAAAATTTGGATAGCGTTGAAAAAACACAATTTTTAATACTATTCCTCACAATTTTTAATACTATTCCTCACAATTTCTAGCATTGGCTGGTAAGTCTTAAAGCAAATCAGCTTCAGCAAAAAGGGGACTGAAATTAAAGGAAAAATCTCCAGAGTGGCAGAAACCTTGCCAGACTCCTTGCCAATTCTCTAAGCATGCTCTCTGCCATCCAGAGACCCAACACCTCACATTTCTAGGGTTTGCAGCTGTACCAGGAACGCACACAGTCTTAGAGCTGGGCTCCACTTGCTTTCATAGAGAATTTCAAAATGTTGGAATTTTGTTACGAATAGGAATTACCTTCTCTACGCAGTATTAATAATTTTCCCCCATGCCTAAACATTAACATGTAGTAAACACACTGGGTTTTTGTAGACCTGAAAAAGGCTTTAGTCACATTTGCGTTTTTCCCAGACTTTAAAAAAGCCAAGTCTTTCATGATCAGTAAGGACATGCAACTGCTCTGAGTTGTAATCACTCTAGAAGCTGGTTGTGTCATAAACTGTATGCACTGCTGGAGTAAATGAAATGAAAGATATTGAAGATTACATTAAAAAAAGTTGCAAAAATTATTCCCCTGCACTGCAGAAAATGTTAGTCTTTATTTGGCATAATACTTGTTCCAAATATAATTCAATTCAATATGTACGGTTTTATGAACTCAAGGATTTCGTGCTGCCCCCGGTTTCTGCTGGTGGTTATCTCCAGCCTTTCATAGGATTAAAATACACACAATATATATAACTCCTTATTTTAATAAATAATATTGTTTATGGTTGTTTTGTTCGTTTGTTTTTAATAGAGACTTTGCCAGGAAATCTGGGGCCTGTTTATTGGCTGAGATATGAATAGAAGGTATACTTCAGAGCTGGAAGAACTAACACGAGAGACTGCAATAATTTTATTGTGCTGTTTTGACAAAATGTATTTGCCTGAGAGCAGAAAAACCTCATTGGGTGTAAATGTCTTTGTTCATTGTCAACATAAAAGGCAAAGACATTAATATCTGGCCTAGACTTTGTCGCAACATTTTCTATTTTTTGCCTACATTTTAAATATGTAAGTCATCCTAGGCAGTGAATGTCTTGATTGTATGGAGTTCATAGTGAATAAAAATAAATAAAAGTGAAATTGAAAGAACAAGGGAGAGGTACAATTAGAATTTTAAGTTCATAATGACCAAAATAAAAAAAACATAATAAAGACATTATGTATGGCCAGCCTTTAAGATCTTCAAAATCTGGTGGCATTTCCCTAACCGTAGAGAGGCCTGCATTTTCTGCATGTATATCCCTGCGCTATGCTTCTTTTGGATGTTGTCTTGAAAACTGAAGTCACCGCAGCACTGACTGCTTTGCACCTAGCTCACATCTACATGCATTAACATTCATATAGCTAGACTTGCCTTTGTCATCCTCCAAAAGGAACCAATGCTGAGAATCATCTTCCTAGCATCATTCCTAACTCTGGCTTGCATAAAATGGAAGGAGAGGAGGGAATATATCCTATTTCATCACTTACCAGAAGATCAGCAAGCCTAGGTGGCTTCCTTAAACTACAATGTTTAAGGGCAAAAGAGGCAAAAACTGAATACACATTCAAGTTTTTGAAAAAGTCCAGCAAGAAAATATATTAAAATTTTTTAGTTTTACACTAAGGGTGTCAAAAAGTTGATATATTTTTTTTAAATGCTAATTAAATGTAACTGACCTGATCTTCTCTGAGAAATTTCTCAACATCTCCATACGCAGGCACATACTTTTGTTTAACAACAAGTTCACACCACCGATGACGAACCTTTGGGAAGAAAAAAAAATATTAGGGGGCGGGGGGGAAATAAACTGCATTGTATCTGTGGCAGTGTTGATAAACAATACATCTCTAACCAGTTTGGTTTTGTGGTTTTTGTTGGGTTTGGATTTTTTGGTGGGTTGTGGTTTTTTTTTCCCCAGCAGCCAGGCAGCCGCCTCTCAACACTGGCTGGGTAAGCTGGGCTCTCTGCATCTGGGGCTTAGGCTTTGGAAACCCAGAACACCCGAAGACAAACTCCTGGTTCCACGTTAGTAAACTAACCCAGATCTGGGCACAGATCTGCAGCATCTTCACTGTTTCCAGTCTTGACTTTTTTCCTTTAAGTTAGGCTAGAGGTTATTTCTTTTCTACTGTTAGAAGCGGGGAGAAGATTAGCACTGCAAATATCTGGAAGAGCCAGAAGATACAACTGATAATTTCCCCTACTTAAGTGTATAAACCAAGTGATAGAAAGGCTTAAATATAATTCTGTGCCAATATTAAATCCATGCCAAAAGGATAAGAGTTAGATATAAAACCATGAAATAGGGACCTTTCAATTCAATGAAACAGTTCTGCCACTGTATCTTTGCCAGCAATAGATTTTAAGCACCTTGCAAAGCATTTAAACTCCGTCTACACTTAAAAAGCTGGGCTGTTCTACCAAATGGACATTGACAAAAACAGTTAACAACATACTGTAATGAAAAGTATGGAAATTTTCAAGCAAATCACAACTGAAAAATATTTTTATTTAAGCAGTGTGAACATGAATTACACTTTTTTTGGCTTTGGTTGTGGTTTCTTTTTTTTGTCTTTAAATGTCTGACTATGCTCTTAACCACTCTTGTGGCATAAGTATCATCTTACTCTCCTGCAAGGCTTCCTCGGCTGTAGGCAGTGATCACGCTAACATTTTATATTTCATTAGTGGCTCAGCACTGGTCCTAAAGTAAAACAGTTAAGTGCAATAAAATCTTCCCGCCCTCCCAATCCTGTTTCAGACTTTCTTCTTGCCATTTTTCAAAAGACAGGGCACCTAATAGCAACCTTCATAGTAAGAGTAAAATGTTAGCAGTTCTAGTATTTTTCAAAACTGAGTCCAAATTGTGCTTATATCAAGTAACTGAACACAAACCTTTTTCTGAATGATAGTTTTACTGACATCGAGAATGGAAGGAAGCCAGAAAGGGAGGGGAAAAATGTCACACTTATGTATACTGTTGCTTTTGGAAATAAGGTATTCGGAAATACTCTCCTTTTTGTCCTAGACCGCGACAACTGTGCAACTCAGGAAAAATTTCACAGATTTATGTAATTAGATGTTAATCCTGTTAGCATAATAAACAACTGATAAATGCTCACAGGTCCTGGAAGAGTCCTTTTTAGGTACCTGATACCTCTTTCCAGCTGACTTCTTATACAAAATAGTTTGAACACAGGTTATGAATGAAATAAAATGCTGAGGGGTTTTGTGGCTGAGTGGAGTTTGCACTCACAGCATGTAAGATACTGAACAGTTACAGTGCAGTGCATGGAAGGGAATGAAAGCTGTCTCCTAAAGCTTTTTGCTGACAAAATAACAGCTGTTAAGATTCCTGCAAGTGGAACCAGAGCTAAATCTACAAAAGTAAACAGCCTTCCACGATTCAGCCCACTTTGCTGTAGATACCCATATCTGTAATACAGACCTTCATAACCCTACCCAGCTGCTGCTTCTCCCTGGAGACACTAAGCATTTCACCAGTAAATCTTCCCAGGCAATCCAGCTTTGTACAGGGAGTTTCTCATAGCACCAAGCAGCTCCATGCCTGGACCAAACCTTTAAGACTCAAAAATTAAGCATACACCTCATCTGTAGGGTGAGTTAACCAAACAGAATAGAAACAAAGGTTGTGTAGTTTTATCTGATACACTTTATTCTACACCTTCTGTCTTATATTAAAAGAAAAAAAATTCTTATGTATTCTTATAGCATATATGAGAAATATAAGCGGGGGGAAAGGGACTGTGGTCCTCTCCTGTGATCACTGGTCTTCTACATCTCATGGTCCAGCAGTTACAGCACTTACCCAGAAGGTAAGCAATCAAGTCGAGTTTTTGCATCTGCTCAAGATCTCAAACTGTGCCTTCAGTGAGAATATTTCCACAGCAGATTATAAAGTATTCTGGGATGGGGCTCTCTTCATACCTTCTGGTGAAGCTGTTTTTTTTCCCTGCAGTTATTAAAATATTTATTGATCCTAAAGGAGAAGGTCACAAGACTTTAGGGTCTAAATTTCTGAGTGCATTCAGGAAGAAGCAGGGACCTGGCTCGTGCAGTGCACAAGCCAGCTTGTCCCCAACACTCCTTCCCTGGTGCAACCATAATAGCTGCATAGAGAGCAGAACAGAACTTCTCCCTGTGAAAGCGTTCCTTCTTCTTCACATACTAATGTCGTGTATGTCTGCCTCACATTTGTAGCATGGCCTGATCATCTGAATCCCAATGGCTTTGGAAAACATGGAACAATTAAACTGTGCCTATTCCCCCTTAATTGTTCGTTCCTCCGCAGGGTTCCTGTTCTTGGCAACCGATCTCCTTTCAAATAGTTTAAAAGGAAAATATTCATTTGTTGAGTGAAATCTGGGACAGCACACACTTTTCTTTCTCTCTTTCACTTTTTTCACTTTCTTTCCCAGGGCGAATAGAAATCCTGGCACCTTTCCAGATCTGAAGTGCTGGCGCTTTGCCAGTTGGGGCAGAAGCTGCATGTCTGTTATCCTCAGATTACATGTTTGCCTCCTGTTTTCCAAAAAGGCCCAGATGCTCTTGTGGCAGAGAAAACTGCAGGAGAACCCATCGCTGCTGAAGCGCCTGTGAAAGCAGCAGTGCAGTTGACCCCGCCAGCTCTCCTGTGTCTCATACGGGACCCCAGTAAGCCAAGCACTGAAACCAAGACTGGCTCACAGTGCAAGAGGGGCAGGAGGTGATCTGAACAACACTGTCACTAAAATCTTCACTACTGCTTGGACTGAATATATATATTGGTTACTCTCCTGCCCCCCGGGCCGTGTAGATGGCCATGTAACACGAACTGCAGCTAAAGCAAACGCAGTCATTTCTCAGATACATGCACTATAAAGAAGTAATTTTTTCTAGTACAATCCATGCCCTAGGCTGGTACCACAAGCATGAGAATTTTATTCACATAAGAGAAGGACGGAAAAAAAAAAAATTAGTTCCCAGTGTCTCATCCAATGCTTAGATCAGGAAAACTAAAACAGGCCCCACAGCTTCACAGCCTAATGTATAAGTCATGTGAACAGGCACTTTTAACAAAGGAATCTTGAAAGGAAATTTTGAAAACTAAGTAGCTTGTGGTAGGACTGAGCTAACCATACCGCATCCTGTGTCTGCTCTTCTTGTATTTTCTGTTCCTCCCAGGAGCAAATACTCAGTGGCAAAAATAAGAATTCATTATAGTCCTCTTCCAGTTTTCTCTCCGCACATTCCTCTGTGCTCTTCTGCATGATTCAGAGATGCACACCACATGTCGTTTTGGCTGGTTACACCATAAACAATATAAACTAAACCTGAAGAGTAATTTACATCAATCACTCCTGCTACGGCTGGCAGAAAGCACATACGACTTTGTCTGGATGTGAAGCAAAACCTGTAGCTGCCCACCCTCCCACACACGCTCTTACTGGTTTGGCAGCTGCAGAACCCAAGCTTGGAAACACACTTTATTTTCTCAGTCTCCAACACCGGGCTGAGAGCTGTCCTTCCGAGCCCGTGGCTAACGGCTGGTACTCCTGAGGATGGGGAGAGGTGGCTGGGGGTTGATGGAGGTCTGCTGGTACCTCAAGTTCCTCATGAATGGATCCTCATTGCCTAGTCTGTTTTCAGAGTATCCAAGCTGTTGCGTGAGATTATTTAACTGAAATAAATACTTATATAAAATATACTAATAATCCAGCTCTAAGACATTTGTTTTAGCAGTCTGGAACAGGACTTTTTGGGAAATGATGCTTGAAGCTGACTGACTACACCCATCTAAGGCATCAAATGCATGGCTTGACTTTCAAAAGAAGAGCTCGCAATGACACACCTGAGAAACAGTATTTTTAAACTGTTTCAAACACGTTTTAAATTAAAGTGAAAATTTTTGGTTTTTTCTGACCCAGGTGATAAATTACTTTGCCTAATCTGTATTATTCTCCCCTGCCCCACACAAACGATCAGACAAGCCTAAAACAAACATCCTCACAGAAAGCTTTATATGTTATATTGTAATGATCTAGTTTGCTAATGTTCTCAATTGTATGTATACAAGTAAAAAATAAATATTTTACTTCTGAGGTCTACAAATAAGATTTAGAAAGCAAGTAATTTAAACCATGCCTTTATTAAAGGGAGAAAAAAAGCTACAGTTTACTAAGCCTTTGGTCTGCAGAATGGAAGACTGGCTTCAGGGAAAATGAGTACATTTTGCTAATAGCTGGATCCAATTTAAAAGGCGCCATGAGACAACAAATCTAAACCACTGAATAAAAGCAACATATTTAGAGATCTTAGAAAATGGGGTAATTTGAAATACAGTAAGACCTACTGTCCAACAAAATGTAACCTTTATTAAAGGTAGGAGGCATATGTGATCTTTATAAAACACAGGTTCAGACTCCATTGAAAAAAAATTATTTGAACAACTTGAATTTTAAATATTAATTAAAGAGTCTCAGAGGCCAGACTCTAGTCTAATTTGTAGAGGAAAAAAGACAAAGAAACTTTTTCAAATAATCAAGCTATGCTATACAGATTAGTTTTCATTAACAAGAAGGAAGCTGGTATCTCCAGAGCACTGGAATGTTGTTCTGTTCCATCTGAAAGCATTTAATCTCCAGTCTCTTCCTATCTAGACATAAATTGGATTCAAATATTATATAATTTTCCTAGATAATTAAGGAACAATGCCACATACTACAGGGCAATATTTGGACTAAAAAAACAGGCTTTACAATTGCTTAACATGGAAGAATTACAGTTTAAGAATTGCCAATTTTACAGTGCATTTAATGATTTAATTTTCTCCCTCCATCTTAGGTGAACTAGTTACTCTTTAATACACCAGCTAGGCTGCATCAGCAACTTTTCATTCTATATAGTGTGAATTTCCAATGGGCATTCCTATCTTTTATGCCACAGTATATGCATGCTTTAGCTTGCAAATTTAGTTTCATTAACATTTACCCAAGTAAGATGATCAGGGATGCTGAAGCAGCTCAGAAGGAGCAATGAAACAGCCATGTGTGTTACAACTGTGCTGACAGAGTATTAGTTTGGCAATCTGAAAAAACGTACTCAGTAGCCAAAAACCTACTGGATCCAAGCAGAATAGATTCATCATTCTGACAAGGATTCTGTAACTGTGATTAATGTGTATGCCAAGGGTTTGTCAGGAGGCTGAGCAAAGCTGTCTAACAGCTTAAATGAGCTTGTATTTTGGACCAAAAACTCCCAGACTTTTCATAGCCCAAGTCATCTCTCAGGTCTCATAGCACTCTCTCTGACAACACTGCAGGGCCAAAGAACCCATGGGCCAGATACAGCATCACAGCAGCAGGCATCTTTGATTGCAACCTTTTCTCCTGAGACCTGTGTTGGACATCATTAATTGTACAGGAAGCCCCAGGCCAATTCTTGCCACATCAGAAAACCTCTCCCTCCGTGCATCCCGCAGTGTGAGTATCTTAGCCCACTGACAACCCAGCAAAATGTAGCATGGTCATTCAGGAAACCCTGATAATAACCCTGGTAATAATGGGCTGGCTAATCAAAATAATTTTTGTCAGGAGCTAGCTGTCATTTTGAGGAGAACTATATAGAGGTCTAAATACTTAAAAATCTCCAGTATGATCTGGTCATTAAAAAGCAACTTAAAATCTAATTTTAGCAGAATACCAGGCTTTAGCTTTTGGAAATATTGGTAGCAATATCCTACTTCCTTAATTCATTTTATTCCTTCTGATTCGTATTTTTGCATAGATCAAGCAATTGCACACTATCAGGGGTGCTGGCAACAGGGGAAAAGGGAGTTGCAAACGCTATCTTTCCTTCCTCCACTCAACAGCACTGATGGAGGGCTGTGGGTAGAGCTCATGCAGTGACTGCCTCCATTTAATAACAGGAAAGAGAGATGTTGTGCAATCAAGCTTTTAAAAAACAAATTCTGTTGTTTGGTCAACGGCAGACTGTGGGACAACTGGCAGCATTTGAACCTGCAACTGTGCAAGTGTCCTGGTTTAACCAGGATAGGGTTAAGTTTCCCCAGCAGTGGGGGGAGCTCTAGCCGGGTTATTCAGATACCATGGGGACGTCACATCCTGGCAGGTGACATTTTCCTGGCGCGGAGCGCGGTGCACTCGTGGTTTTGTACATCGTGCTTCAAACTGCTGTATTTGGTAGCTATTTTGCTCTGTTCATTGCTATCACTATTACTGTTATTGTTATTGTTGTTATTTGTTGTGTTGCTATTGCACTGTTGTATTAAACCTTTCCTTATTTCAGTCTTGGGGCTTTGTATTTCACTCCCTTTGTGGGGGAGGGGCAGCGGCCGCGTGGTCTCAGACCCCGGCAGGGGCTAAACCACCACAGCAAGTGTGCCACCAGGTCAGGCAGTGCACTCCCATAGTTGTGCAAGTCTCAAAGCACAGTAAGTTCAGGCTTGCACCTTCTCACCTTTATAAATGTCATTTATGGGCATATATTTCCTTCCCATCCTTTCCCCTCCCCTCCAACCGCATGCTCCTGATTTAGTATTCACTCAGTTCTACATGATGCAATTGAACCTTACTGTTAAAAAGTTTCTGTATTACCACAACCTTGCTTAAGAGCAACCTGATCAGACCCCTCTTCAGCTCCCACAGACTGTAAACATGACTCCACTTCCAGCTCTAGCTAAAACACGTGCTTCTCCACAGCCAGCATGGAGGCTCTTTCCTACATAAGTGTACAGAAGCCCAGGAATCACCAAGCATGCTGCTCAGGAAAGTCCAAGCAGAGCAGGGGGCATCCCTGCTGCTCTCTGTGATCAGAAAGGCACAGCAACCAAAGGGCAGCATTTCAGGACGAGACTAATTTCTGGCAATGAAGTACACACGGAGGACTTGTTTGCAAAAGACAAATGCCCTTTTTTTCCCCACCTCAGGTTCAAAACCACAGAGCTCCCAGTTAGAGACCAGACACTTTTCTCCTTATGTGGGAGATCTCCCATCTGAGATCAATGATATCTGCATTGGCAGAAGAAAGTTTTCCAAAAGAAGTCAGAAAAAGCAGGAGACTAAGAAGTCATATCTAATGCTTCTTCAAAGGTGGTGCAGGCGGTGTCTCTTCTCTGGTGTCAAAGTTGTCACTGTGAATAAGTGACTCAGTTAGGACGCCTAATTCTGGAATCTCAATGCTCCTCAGCCTGCCCCTCCTTGCCCTGTCTAACAGGAGCAAGATACACAACAGGATCTGGCCTCCAGTTTTAATTCTTCTTTTACAGCAGGCCAACAAAGCGATGATAGGACAGTGACCTACAGCATGGTTAGATGAGAAGAGGGCCACCAGAATCAAGGTAGCGTGACAGCTTCAACAACGTCTGCTGGCAGAGTACATCCCCCCCTGTGCCTGACGGCTTTTCTCCACACATTCCCATTTGCGCTGCTGCCATCTCCACATCAGGGGGAGCAGCTCCTATATCATAGTGTATGTGAGGTAAGAAAATGTTTAACACAGCATGTGAACTCACTTTGAAAAACAAAGGTTTTTAAAAATAAGCCTTAATTAAAAACATAAATACATTACTTATACTGGAACCAAACGCTTCCCCCTTCCCTGCCTTTTTAGCGTCGCCTGTTCAGCTTGCTGGAGTGTTAGGACTGTTCACAGCTTGCAGCAAGATGGAGATGGCAGAAAAGATGTCATCGGCTGCCTTTTTGAACAATTTCACTGGAGATGTGTGCTGAGCTTCTCTTTGCTGTGGTGATGCTGGCTCTCAGGAGCAGGGCTGCTTTCTGGCCAGTGGCAGAAGAAAGGCTTGTGCCTCCCCACAAGCCTCCCTGCCCCCCCGCCCCCACTGGGAGACGTGCTGGTGTCCCAGCAGGACTCTGCACCAGAACAGGGTGGCTCCCAGCCCCGCTGCTCGCAGCGCTAGCCCTGCACCTGCACCCGACCTTACAGGCCCTGCACCCGATCCTACAGCACCCCGCGCCTTCCCCGTCCCCACTGGAGGGCCACTGGGGTGCTCCCAGGTCTTTACTCCCACCTGCCCTCTGCCCCTGCTTGTCCTTTCTCCTAGCTGAGTCCTGCGGTGAGGATGGCTGCAGGCATGAAGGTACATGCTGTAGGTGAGTAAGGACATGGTGCTGAGAGGCCAGGAGATCCTGTACATCTGAGGGAGGGGAAGGAAGACCAGGTCCCAGCCCCAGGTACAACAAACCTCACACTGCAGCCTCCACCAAGAAGTACTGCAGGGAAAAGCCCCATACCTTCAGCAAGGTAAGACTATCTTGGGCATATGTATACATCCGAAGTGACACCTTTTTCCAACATGCATCACCACAACTGTCTCTCCATCTCATATACAACCCCATCCACATTCCTCTGACACCCTACTGAAACACCTATCTACAATAATGGGTATAGTATCACTGGTGTAACTGCATTTTTTTTTTATATTGACATTGCAAGTGATTCGAATACTTCCCATCATCACTGCCACTGCCAGCTGACTCCAGACCAAGTCTGCCTAACATTTTTACCCATACAGTGTTTGTATATGTATTTCAACACAAGCTATTTATACACGCACATAAAAGCATGCTGAACTTACAAAACCAAACGTTGTAGTGGGAAAAAGAACATAAACATCCATATATCTGAAGCAGAAATCCAACTCCGAAGAGTTTGAGATCAAGCACACCATCCGTTACCAATTATTATTAAATTATGACTCCTGTTCAGGAAAAGGAAAGGCTGCTGCAAGTATCAAGGCAACAGTAAGCTATCCCTTTTGCATATAACGCTCTCTCCATTCCTCTATTTCTGCCTCCTCACTCTTGTAACTAGAGGCAAAAAAAAAGAGCCTTCCTTTTATCTCTGGTGTCCCACAGAGACTGCGGTCCAAACATTTGTGATTTCCAGGCAAGATTACTGTCATAGACAGAATCTGGAACTCCATATGAGAATGAGACTCACATTCCAGGCAATGAACAATGTGGCTGCCTGGCTTTTCCACATCTTAGGTCACAGCCAGCCTACCCAGCCCATGCTCACATCCTTCCAATTTTGCATAGTTTAAAACCTTGCTTCCAATTTTCAAAACAATGAAACATGAGAATTTGACTCTAAAGACAAAGATCTTTCACATCACTCTCACACACAGCCCTTTCCCCAACCCCCAGCGAAAACTCTTAGGTGAAATATACATATTGATTTTATAAACTCACAAGAAACATGCTCATCCTGAAATGAGATTTTACTCCATGTTTCAGATTTTTGAGTCAACTTTTCCTCTTTTATTCCCTGCATGCAAGATCACAGTGACCCTTGCTGCTTAGGATAATGCTTACCCCATGTGGAACACAACAAAATTCCTCTCCAGGACACTGCAACCCAAAAGGTATTTAAATGGCATGGAATTGAAAGGACAGCAGACTTCCACCCACACATTATTAAGTCAGTGACTCAGCGGTGGGACCAGATCCGTGTGGCTAAGGTAATGACGTCAGAACCAGCTACAGTTAGCAGTTTTAAATTGTCCTGTTTCCTGAACTATTTAGACCTCACAGGCTTACGGCATAGCAGATTTTTTCCAACTTGTGGTCCTATCCAGGCATAACCTGCATCTGCAGTCAGCCTTTAAACAGGAATAAGAGAGAAGTAGTAAATGAGCTGTTTGGATGTAGCCTTAAAATCAGTTTGTTTTAAATAAAATGTATCTTCAGATTTTTTTTTTTTTTCAGAATTGAAAAAAGCCAAAACCAAAAAAATCCAAAGAGAATGCACCACACAAGCACAAAAATGCACACAGCTTCATAATGAAACAAAAAAACTACTGCTGATAGCTAGGAGCTTTGGTTTGTATTTTTAAAACTACATTCTTCTTGACATTCTGGCTGCTATGTCAGTGCTGTCATATATATGCAAACAGAGTAACCTTTTAAATTTCATGACAAGGCCAGGTGGTTTGTATTACAGTTGCTAGGTTTGTGTAAAATTTTATATAAAGCAGTTGCACCCAATTCAGAACACCTTTGAGATGATTTCAGAAGCCAAGAGGACTCCACCCCTTCCTTTTCCTTTCTGGACAATAGGACATACAAAAGCAGGAACTATCTCCAATCCCTTCCTCCATGGATTCTTTGGATAAATAGTAAAAACACCCCAAACCAACCCAATTCCATATTTGGTTTCCTCTTATCATCAGCTCCCCCACTCTCCAAGTCTTGCTAAGTTCTTGGGCTGCCAGATAAGGAGGAAATTAAGCCCCAAAACCAGTTAGAAAAATGAGGGGCAATAAGTGAACAGTGCTGGTAATGGCACCAGTGAGGGGCTTGGAAACTCCTGTTAATGCCACCCAGCAGTGAGTGAGATCACATGGATAAAATGTGTTGCTGTTGGCTCCTGGAGGGGTATGGGATCGAGTGTGCTGACTGCTGCAAAGTTATTTCCAGTGCTCCATAAATCTTGAGCTCTGATCATGCCCTTCAGAGAGCTAATGCTGATGGAGGGATTTTCTGTTCTTCTCAAGTGGCTGGAAAAGTCCCCATACTTTGCATGTAGCAACAAAACAAACCAGAATTATAGCTACTTGAGATTATTATCTTTTGGTCAGCCTTACAAATTCATCCCAATAAATCCACGTAGTTACGATGGGCACAGGAGCCAGAGTCAGTCCCAGGGGCTAACCCCCACTGCTGCTACTGGAAGCATTTTTCCCTCATCCTGTTCCAATTTTCTTAGCCTCACATTGAATTCTGGGCCTCATCTTTGGGAAGCAAGTGCCATATTCCTAGAAGCTACCCTTTCAAAGTTCCTTTCATTGGGAAAAAAAATCCAACTCCTGCAAATGCACACTTGTGAAAAACTATCCTTACCAGTATCTTCTGTGCCAAAGAGCCTGCAAACTGCATTTAGATGCAACACAAGAACATGAAACAGGGTGAAGACTTGAAATGTATCATGATCACAGAGGACCTTTTGACAAGTGGCTGCTAGTCCGGCCAATGCATTTCCTTTTTAGGAGATGGGGATAGTCTACTGTACTCTGAAATTAGCCTCTTTACTAGTGAAAATGGGAAAAATTTTCTATGACAGTGAGATATTCTTTATTAGTATTTTCCAGGATAAGTATCAGGAGAAGACCAGGGAAAAAAATTAATATTTCTGTAAGGATGAGTGTGAAAAGCATCAGACTGGTAATAGTACAGAGATTTCACTTTGTAAAAACTGGCATTTCTTCTCTCTTCTTTCTTCTGTCTTTAAGGAACATACCACCTAAGTAATACAAATCTCAAATCTGATTTATTCCAGAACAAATCTGGCATGCAAGCTGACTGCTTTACAGAGCTTTTTCGAAGTTCCTAATTCCTTAATACTCAATTGTTAATTGCAATTCAATTGCAAATAAAAGAAAATTCTTCTATGTAATCTTACCTATCTTTAGTATCACAATAATGCTCTGAATATAATGTTAAGAAAGGAAAAGGCAGGTGAAATTTATTTTGCAACCATGATAAATTTTCACAGCAGCTGCAACACATGCCCTCATATACAAAATAAGCCATCTCCTCCTGACTTGAGTTGAAATTGAGTAATAAGCTGATGTTTAAACAGGGAGTAAGTACAGAAAGTATTTTTACTTTTGCAGAAATAAAAAAAATACTGTATTCACTTATCTTCTGAAGAAAGTAATGTCCTTAATATGGTCATCAGCTCAAGCTGTTACCTTTTTCATCTATTGAATTGCTGGTTCATACCAACAATGACATAGGTTAATGAAAAGGATGATGTATCTCTTTGGTTACACCACCACTATCTGAAACGTCCCGATCTGTTGCTCCACAGTCCAGTCAAGGAGGACTGGCGAGCCTGTGGAGGTATTTGCTAATTTTATTCAAAAGCTAGAGACTCTTCCCAAGCCCCTGCCCCAAGGGAGGACTAGCCCAGTGGCTGTGCTGAAAGGAAAGCTCACTGACTGCCTTGTCTGCCTTTGAGCATGGACTGACCTTTCCTGACCAGTTCCCTTTTCCCACCCAGTTTCACACTGTGCCCTACAGAGCTCTGTTCCATAAGGGTGCCTTCCAACAATGCCCAGCCACAACTGGCCAGACAGCTGAATAATGCACTGCAAGAATGTGCTCAGTTCAATGCATTCGCCATCAGATGGGAAGTGGCAAGACAGATACGTACTTCCATGTCGGCCAGGCTAGGAAAGATCAATGAATCAAAGTTATTTTGTCCTAAACACAATTCTCACCACTTTTAGGATGCCAAGCACCTTATATGGTTTGTTTTAGCATGACTGGATTTCTGTCAGTGAAATAAGATGCCACCACGTTATAGCCTTAGTCTCATAGGCAGACCTTGTGCACAATGAAGTAGTTGTGTGAGAATGACTTTATGCCACCCACATGACTGATGATATTATGATCTTAATTCATTTTACTCACATTTTCTGCAGAAACACTTACAGTCTCTCCTCTCTCCCTAAAATATACTACATTATGATCCTGAACACAGGGAAAGCCTTATGTAAGTGAAGATCATTTCAGCCAACTTGCTGAGACAACGAAAACTAACAAAGTTACTTTCCATATGGTATTCAGGCAAGGTATTTTATAAAAAAGTGATGCCTGCAGTAGGAAAGAAAGAAAAGCTAACTCTACGGTCAGAAGTCTGGGGAAATACACCATAAATCTTTCTGCTTCACCCATATTCTGTATTTTTTTATCACCAGGTCTTAGATACTTCAGCAACAAGTAAAACACACTTGCAGAAATATTGTCAAGTCTTAAATAAGACTAAAAGTGTCGCACACACCCACCGTCCTTCTTCTACACCCTTAGTGATCCTTTTCTTGTCGCCTTTTTTACTATTCTGCAGACTACTCAGCCATCCTGTGATCTTGTGTACACACACATTACAGGCCTCTCCCTGACCAAATGAAGATGATAAAACAGAAATAATGGAAATAATCACAGAGTTCTTCTAGTCAACAGATTCACTGTTATCCAGAGTCCCCAGTGTTGTCTTTAGATCTTTCTAACTAGCTGATTCCAGTTTTTTTAAGTGAAAGTCCTCAACAGCTTATGCTCAAACAAGATAAGCTTGCATAGTCATATCAAAAGAGGTGTCATCAAGGTTAGGTAGACTTAAAAAAATGCTAGCAACCAGAAACTTTCTATGTAGACCAACTTTCCACATTCTGCCAGACACTAGATATTGAAGAAATTAAATATCTGCATAAAATGGTCACCTCAGAAAACAACAAAACAAAAGCAAGCCCAGACCCACCTTCAATTCTATAAACCTACTGCGCTGTCTGATGGCAACTGTAGCTGCTTTATAACATATCCCAGTTCTCCTCAGTCAGCTGAGCTTCCAGCTGGACTTTGTCATCTTCAAACTGCAGTCAGTTTCTGTAAGGCTTCCCTCAGACACAGGAACGTGGTACATCATGGAGATGTAGCCTGTCTATGATCTATCTTACTATGTAGCAGGAAGCAGCACAGCAAGAAAATAGGGAATAGGAAGAGAAAACCGACAACACAATTATTCTTCCACGCAATTGCCTCCCACGTGTCTGACGAGGTCTGAGCTCAAGGCACTGAGAGGTGATGAAAAAAATGGCTTTAAACTTTGAAACCTTCACTGCTCTCAAAACGTTGCTTAAAGATGTATTGAATATGCTCAATTCAAATAATTCACAGCAGTGAATTTAATCTGTGGAAAACAAAGTTGTACTTCTGTGCCTTCTCAGAAGTTCCAAGGTTAAACGGTAAACAGAAAACAAAATCATGATTTGTTATAGAAGTAGACTGAAAAAAATAGGAAGGAATCACAAATTCTGCAATTAGGCAGATGCCCTAACAAGCCTCTTGTAGCATCCAAGACTGGGGGCAGATCAGTTTGAAAGTGATTAAGCCATCAGTACCTTACTTTTGGCTCTTGCAGCTCAAAGGTTGCTATCAGAGATGTGTTATGCATTATGAATCAGAAATATGTTACCTAACCTCTGATTTTTATTTTTTTTTTTAGCTGAAGCATTCAAAACAATGTTTGCCTTAGAAGGGAGAGGCTACAACTGACCTCCTACCCTCTTCTGAAGGTACATATCTGTGGTGAGACCTCATTTGAGAGAGGACAGGAATTATGTTGAGTTGCTGAGGAGATCCCAGGAAGGACACAGCCTGAGCACTCCTTGAAGAGGGATCAACAGTTCAATTTCAGGCAAAGGCTAACTCATACCTCTCTCCTCTCCTGCTGCTATGAAGGAATCAAACCAAGTCAGATAAGCTGCTGGAAACACTCATCTCCTTTCTGAAGGTGTGCCCTCATGTTAGTAAGACCGTACATGCGTGTGGTAACAAGTGGTTAGAAATACCAAATAGTGCTGTTGGCAACCTTCACTGGCTAAGGACAGACTTTCATGTTGCCGTGGGCAAGTGCAGATACTGCCAGGTACACTCCGTTTTATAACAAGTGCAATGAACTTTAAAGTTGAAATGAAGATGCTTCAGAAATACAGATATAAAAACTTTAAGAAACATGAACCAGGACTTCCCATGCTGTACCTGTGTAGAACAAAATGACCCCCAATTAACAAGCTCTCTTGCAGCATTTGTGAAATTTGAGTTAGTGAGCTGTGTTACACAGGCTTCTCAATGAGTGAACTGAGTAAGTGAAGTGAGTAACTCAAAGACAAAACAAGCCCAATGCACATGTAGCCCGTTTCCAGCCAGCCAGGCTTAAGCAACCTTGGGCAACTTTTCCCTAGTACTTCACCACTGCTAACTTCAGTGTGGTCCTTCAATGCCAGCATGCTACAGCACTGAACTGTCCATACAGAACATTCAGGTCCTTTAAAATGGGCAGAGAGAGGATGGTAGTTCTCTACTGATCTCATTCCAGCAGTAAAATCCACAGACAGCTGTCCCCTTTACCCTCCCAACACTTACCTGACAAGGTGTGATTATTCAAATCCTTTACTTTTTACACATAAGTACTACAAAGTGTGGAACATTCTTGCACTCACAAGAGTACTCAGCAGTACATATACACGCTATTTTTTATATACCCTCTGATGGTGTAAGAAGGCCTTTTAGTTACCTACAATACATACAGTGAAAGCCTTCCAACTCCTGAGTGGCAGACAACATTTTACGTACAATTTTTAAGACCAAACTTTGTTTAAAACACAAAGAAACATACTTCTTTGTGTACCACTCTCACATACTACTGGACGTATCACTGCTAATCCCTACTGGAAGATTAATGCGAATTTAAACACTACTTGTCAAAAATAAGAGAACAAGTTCTTACTTCTTAACTTTCTGCTGCTGGATGGAACACAGCTGACAACCTTACTTACAAAATTCCCTGAATAAAACCTCTGACATTGACAGTTTTCTTTCTTTATTGGCCTACCTACAATTTTTCATGCTTGAATTTTTAATGATCCATTTCTGATGTTTAGTTACTGAGAACATTTGAACTCCAGTAACACAACAGGATCCCTGTAGTGAGTAATATCTTCACAAATTAAATCTAGAAAAGAACAGCTCTGCTATAGGCTTGGACTGCAGTTCTTTGTCCCTGGGTCACAACAAGAAAAATCCCCTGTGCACATACTGGAGAAAGAGCCATGAAAAGTTCTTCCTGCAGGTATGTGAGGGCATGTAAGCTAACATTCCCTTTAAAGGGCTGTAGGTATCTGGGGTCTGATGACTGGTAAAATGCTAATGGTAATGCTATCTTAGTTGTACTTCTCAAAGTCTGCTAAGCCCTTGGTTTCACCTTGTAAAATAAAATGGAGATTATGCTCCTTTCACTGAGGCTGTAATTTTGTGGGTTTGGTTTTTTTAAAAAATAAAAAATTCAGACAGATTGCCTGTGTACTTTTATATGACAGTGCAAGGGAAAAAGCAAGCATGAAAGTGGAGAGAAAGAAAAACCCTGAGAAACCAAGCCGGTGGCCTGGTAGTTACAATTCACAGGCATGAAGCAGCAACACCACAGCTATTGCTTTGATCTATCTCCCTATTAATTCCTCTTCCCATTATAGAACCTCTGACATTTCACTGGTATTCAGATGCGATTAAAATATATTCTAATACCTATAAATAGAAATGTTGGTTCAAGTACTAATTAAAAACAAATCTGGCATTTGGAAGCCTGTATCAACAAAAAGTAAAAAGTGCAGTAAACGGCACCAGTCAAAATGTTGTCCATTTTTTAATGAGAAAAAAGCTAGATCTCTGTTCTATCACTCCTTACATTAATGTTTGGATTCCCAAGTGTTTACAAGCATTCACCCTACAACTTCAGCGTAAGATTAACAAGAGAGATTTTGCTCTCTCCTTCAATTTTAATTATTAATATAAAGTTCCAATTATAACAGGGTAAGTCATGCACACTGACTTTCTGCAGCCTTCACAGTAGTTTTTAATTAAACAAGAATCAAATGTCATGTTAAGTTTACCGTGCTCCCTCACTGCACATTAGTTTGATTATATGCCACTTCACAACTAACCCTCGTTTATATATAAATCTACACATCCTTTATTTTCATGACTGATTCCATCTTCTTACCTCCCCTCCTGAATACTATGTACTCAAAGCAAAGACTCATTGCAAGGGTGCTTTCAGCCACAACTTCTGCTGCCTTAACTGTCACAACTCTCCCAGCCCAAGAAATCCATGGAACTCTACAAAATAGCCGGTGCTGCATGTGGTAATAAGGATTTACTGGTTTTCCCCCCAAAGACATTAAATTCTTTGGAGCAGGGATGCTAGCCTTGTATGTGCCTGTGATGGGGAAGACACATTTACAATATCATATAAAACAGTGTTTTCCTCAGGGATTGTTAACATCCCTGGCACTTACTAGAAACAACTGTAAAGAACTGATTCCCCCTTAAACTCATGCCCCAAACCAGAACATACTGTAGTCTCTCCGGAAAGCAAACTTTTCTAAATCCCAAGTGAGACTTCGGAGCACTCAAAGAGGAACAATATGGGCTGACCATGGGGAAGAATAATTTTAGACCATAGCAGGCATGATTGCATTTGGAAACAATACACACAACTAAAATGAACCAGGCTCTAACACACAGCCACCATGACATAGGGAGAAATTCAAAACTTGAGCAATTGTGCTGCCCAAAGTACATGTTCAATAGTTAACGACATCTAGGCTCCTGCTACTACGGTACACAAACACAGCTGGACCTACACAAAACACACAAAACACACAGAAATGCTGAGTAATTAAAGACATCTGAAGTTGCAACAATACTGGAGTTAAGAACTTTCAATTTCAGATTTAGACACAAAAAGAACTTGAATGAGCCTAGATCCTAGTAGAACGCTACCACTCCTAGTCAACAATGCAATGGCATAGGTTGGGCAGATTTTTTTAAAGTGAATTACCTCAGCATCTTGCTCCCGGAGCTGGTACGTTTTCTCTAAGGACTGCAGTATTCTAGGACATAGTGTCTTCTCCTCCAAGAGAGTCTCCAGAAGTAAGACCAGCTGGTCAGGTAGAAGCTAAGAGGAAAATAAATGCTACGCATGAATAAAGATCTCTACTGACTGAGCAATTAAATGGAAACAAACCAAAGGGGACTAGACTGTGATAACCAGTGTACTTCCAGCACGTGCTTGAAATACAACAAGAACTTTTAGCTGCCTTCTGGAAAACCTCAGGGTTTACTGTCTTGTGTTCTGAAAGACTCTGTGCCGGAGCCCAATTTTCCATGGTTTTCACTACTATAGTTAGATCAGATCTAAACCATGCTTACCTTATTGAAACATAATCATAGCTTATCAAGTAAGATTTTTATGGAATACATATGCTGAGTAATTCCACTTTGTTTGGGCTGGGAAGGGATAAAAAAAGATAATTCACAGTGCATAATTTCAGGAATCAACCAGACATATGAATGCATAATTTTTAAGAGTGGCATTTTTATCTGTTATATGAGCAATTGCACAATATTCTTACAGTGAACAAAGGAACACAACACAAATAAGTGACCCACAAAACAAGTGTCATAATGACATTCTGAAGCACAAGCCATTCATCACTACATGGTAAAGATGCATGAATGTTATGTTTGTGGCACACATAGTATGTATCTATCTATACACATATATACATTTAATAGTTAGTTGCCTGACTCCAGAACCTATCATTTTGAAGTTGAACCTAATGTAACCTAAAAAGAAAAACCGCAAGAAGTCTGATGTAGCAAGTGCTTAAGTGCTCTGTTTAATAGGCTTATTGGATGAACAAATAAATAATTCAGACAGAGCTCAAAGAGAAATTACACCAGCTGCCAGGAAAGATCTATTGGAAATTCAGGGTTTGGGGCCATCAGTCAGAAATTTGTTATACGCCCCAAAGCTTTCCCCACTATTCATCATTGCAGGGTGCCAAAAGAGAAAGGGGGAAGGGAGGAAGAATGTGAATTTAAGTTTTTGCACACCAAAAAGAAACCAGTACTGCTCACTTCTAATATTCTTCAGACACATTAAGCAAAAAAGATATCCTGTTACTTTAACACTACTTCCAGCTTTTATGACATTTGGTGATTCTCTGCTCCCGCCTTGCTGCCCATGTCCCCCTCTGCTGCATCAATGCATTAGGCAGGTACAAAATGAAGTTGGCTATAGGAAATGCCTCTTCCAACAACGTACCCCACAGCCAGAGCTGTTTATGTGGACTGACAAATCTGGACCCCTGACCTTCAACACCAAGTCCAGGAAGGCATCAAGGATCTTCTGATAGGTCTTAATCTGTAAAATATCACCATTAACAACTAACTAAGCAACACGACATTTCCTTCCCTTTTAGCCAGACATAATTTAGCATCAGTATCTAAATCAGAATGAAGAGAAAGAGATCTCGAGGATTTTATTGCTTTGGTTTCCTTGAATTTTGATTTCCTTCCGTTTTTTATTATTCAAGCTGTATTCTTGAAGACTGAAAAAAACCTCACATCTTACTGGAACATTTTCTAAGTGATACCAAAGCCTGCCAACAAAACGGAGTTGTGAAAAATATTCATTTTAAGAAAATTGAGTATTTCAATTTCAGGACAACTACTAAAATGCCAACTTGAATGTTTATTGCACAGTCCAACAGCAGCTGCCTGGGGGATGGTGAGACACTCTAAAAAATAGAACAGGGAAGGCTTCTGGGAAGTGGCTCTGTTTGGAAACTGAATTCATTCTGAACACTAATAAAATCTGAAATGTTGCAGACCACCATGCACAGAAAGGTAACTTCTGATTTAGAAAGCTTTCCCTGCTAACTACAAAGACAGCAAAATAATACTTACTTTGTAGAAACTGTTTGAATACATAGGTACAGAACAGCTGAGTTGTTATTTTATACCTCCAGTATAATTGCTATACAGATTCACCCACAGAAAGCTATTGTTTAAGATAACATTACAGAATCTCACTGAAGCCAACAAAAGCACAGCAGCAGAGCAACAGCCATGTCCTTAATTTACCTCTGCCTAGTGCTGCATTATGGGTGAAGAGTTTTTAGAATTACAGCTTAAATTCTTACTTTACATTTAAGACTGCAGAGAAAAAAAAATCTGAGACCATTACTTCTGTTATTTTCCCACGTTCCAGCTGCCCAAGATTAGACTTTACATACCAGTTTCCAGCTCATGCTTTAATTAAAGTCCAAGGTAGGAGCTAGCAAACACTGGCTGAGAGGGTGAGAGCACCAGCAGAAGAAATGCTGACAGACCTATAACCAAAGTGGCACTAGTGGGCGCAGCTATTACATTGTGTTCTCCCGCTTACTTCCAACACAGATAAAAGGAGAAACATTCTCTTTCACTTCTTACCCTTTCCTTTTAATAACACAGACCCTGCCTAAGAGAAAAACCTATCCTAAGCAGAGACAGAAAGCTCTGCCGAAGTTTCATGACTACAGAGACTGCTATAGAATTCCTTCAGGGGTTTAGAAATCTTCTTTTCCCCAAACACAGCAATATGAATAATGCTATCTCCAAAGAAGCTTTTTAACAGTTATAAATAAACTTCACAAAATTGCACTTGAATTTTCAGTCAAAAAATCCACACTGTTATTTTTAATTTTCCCCACGACTGTCCTTATTTGTTCCACCCACCTGTTATTTCTCATCTTTCACACCATGAGAATTGTTTGAGGTGCACACTGTCGATTTTCCATTTTGTTTGCCTTATGATTAATACAAAGGGGCCCTTGCTTTTAAGTGCTACCAAACCATAAATGCTGGAGAAACAAAAAGTAAAATTCTTTTCAAGTATTGTGATGCCATTTTCCTTTACAACTGTGAATGCATACTGAATATCTAACATACATAAAAAACCACACAACACAGCTGCAGCAAAACACAGCAGGATAAACTTCACTGTGTCAATGTGTGTCTCCATGTTGAAAATGTTCAGAAAACAACCATAGCACCCCAAACACAAAACTTCAGTTTCCTGTTATAAAAAAAAAAAAAAAAGAAAAATCAAAAAATCACACTCTGAATTGTATTGGAGCATGCTCAATCAAAATGCTCAAATATAAAGTAGATTGCTGCAATCAGGAAATGTGGCGAGTATCAAGAAACTGTCTTCATTCCAGCAATGATTGCTGCAACAGCATCTATTGATATCGAAGATAGCTCCTGTCCCAGCCTATGCCTGCCGCATGGAAATCATACCACTTTTCCCAGGATTCCCCCTCCCCCTCCCTCCAGCTCCAAGTACTGACACTACAAAGAGGAAATAAATCAGTCTGTTGCGATCAAGCACACCAGAGGTTTTCTGTCATGTCCCATATCACTAAACATCATCCACACTATAAAGCTGTATCCCAGCACTATATACGTTATCTTGCCCTTAAGACTGCAAAACCTCTCCTGCAACTCTTCAGCATTTTGAAAGAGTTCACTTTGTCCTGCCACTAAATAGCCATTTGTCCCCTGCTTCCTCTATCTTACCTGATGTTGTGGTTTTAAAGGTTGAATAATGAGGCTGCTACCTCTAAAACAAAACTACAAATGATAGGGAGTCTCAAAACTAGGTCTGTGTTTGAAAAAAGGCAAGATAAAAGAATTAAAGAAAATGTAACCAAATTGAAAATATAATTCAGACTATTACTGAAGCAGCTTACTGGGGCAGAGATTTAATGTATACTAAATATCTGGGAACTAAAAAGAAAGCATACTTTGTATTTTATTCATATCAGTACACAAGACACTTAAGCCACTATACTGTGTTACAAGAATATCTCAAGACATTAGTAGGCTTGAAAGGGTTTCTACAAATAATCTTGCAACCAAACTGAGTTTGCTGAATCCTACTCCTAACCTGTAAAAAGTACAAAGAAAATACATCTTGCCTCTTCAAAGATCTGGTATGGCAGATACAGAGGTCATCGACCTCACATCCCAGAAGACCACCCACGCAAAGGAGCGTATTTATCAATTCCTACATTAACAAATGCAATAAATGCCAGATTCACCCTTTATACTAGAAAAAATGCCACTGAAACATTTGACTACTGACCTTTCACTGCCATGAAATGTGACACAGATATATCTACTTGAGCATCCACAGCACCAGCGCTTGCACTGCACCCCTAAGCCAGGACACAAATCACTAAAGTAGTACATCTGGTATGCTGAATATCCCATTTGCTCCTGCCTGCACTTGAATGAAGTCATTGAAAGCCTCCTTGGAGGGGAAATCTGCCTCAGACTAATGCAGCAACCAATTGACAGTGGCGTGATTTCTATTATTACTCCATTATCACACTGGGATCTGTGCCTAAACGAGCATACTTCCTCCCTGATGCCATTTCCTTTTATCCTGGCTCTAGTCTAAAAGCAGATCAATGGGAGTAATATATATGATGTCACTTCAATTTACAGCTATTGCCTCCCTCTCTTGCGTGCACAGATAGATTGATTCTTCCCAAAAATGGTTAAGAAATGCACGGGGAGACTCTTCTCTCAGAAAAGGGTTCTCTGCTATATTTGTCTGTAACCACAGCAAGGAACTGTTTATACTGAGCAAAAACAGGGGAGAAAGGAAAAAAAAAGTCACTACTGTGCACTGGAAAATGATGGCTGAAATACAACACAAACAAGGCCCAAAACAGAATTAAAGCAATTTGACCTTTGAAAATTATACGGAAAAGTTTCATGTTTCTAAAGCACAACATATTTTTCCTGTATTTCTTTGGGAGAAGGTAGTCTCGTCATGCCCCCAAAACATGAAATGTCTTTTTACTTACATTTTTACAAGATTTTCCAAAGTCAAACTAAATTCCTTCCCACCCTTCTTTTAAGAAAGAAAGGGAAAAACCCCACTCTGAAGTTCAGTAGACAATGGTTCCCTTCAGACAGAATTTCCTCATTAATTGCAGATAAGAAAGTACTGCTACTAGTCCAGGAGAGAGGATTTATAGGGCCAGGCCATCTCTGCACCTATACTCTTAACTGATCAAACAAATCCCTGAATAAATCTCACATTATAAACTCTCCACATAGACAATTTGCCTTGAGGGCTGTTTTCTGCAGGCTGCAATTAAACAGAAAACCCTTGTAAAACAAATCTCCCCCTTTCCCAAACTCTCCAGAAAATTGTTAGCTTGAAAATTCAAGAAAACACTATTTACTCAACATTTTTAGACAGTCTTTGTCATTGTTTACTTCAAACAATATTCTTCAGATGCTGTTTACATCTGCACAGTGACTTCTTTTAAATGAAAACAAGGCTTCTCCACCCCCCCACCCCCCCCACCCCCCCCGGGGCCTAAAATGTACTCATATCAAGTAACATATGAATTCAATAAAAATGTCCACATTAACAGCTGTTAACTACCATAGTGTGATACACTACTTAAGAGAGTCTAACTCTGAAAGAACTAGTCTGCAGTTTGATTAATATTCAGGGAAAAAAAAAGTAACCTGCAGCTGACAAAAAAATGCTTTGAACTGGTTCACAAAATAAAACCCATTTATGCCAGAGGCTGACAAAATTTCAGAAGTGTGTAGTGAAGCAGACTGTTTTGTTTAACTTTATTTGGGTCAGTTTGTTTATGACTTCCCTCTTGCTGAAAAATCAGCTCCCCTTCGAACATTTATGAAAGATAACTAGACCTCACTATATTTAAAAGCAAAATAAATATCTCTGTCTGTAACATTCTCATCTAGCTATAAGCTACATTTCTGTGACATGTGTTCCCACTGTGTGCAATTTTTACCAGTCTGCTCAGATGGTTCTTTCTGTGCTTGGCAACTCATGGAAAAGAAATTACTATGAATTTTGCTTCAAAAAGTCTTACTTCAAGGAGGAATCATCACAACAAGTTCATCAGTATTTGATTTCTGTTACACTTCAAAATGTTGTTTCTGGGACATTTACGGGTGGTGTCACTTGCTTCATACTAGCAGGACATAAAATTGACACTGAGAGCAATTTGCTTAATAAACAACTGCACTTGCATTTAGTTCCCAGTTACTTTCCTCTTTATAACACCAAAATTATGGATTTATTTTTGGAAGCAGATAATCTATGTCAGAAACCATTTTAAGGCCACTACCTGGTCAAATATAAAGGTTTGATTTATTCTGGCCACACATATGAAAGCATTGCTGGATGAAGGACACAAATCCCGAAGAACCGCACAAAC